>NC_051042.1:22706335-23042169 GCF_904848185.1 Acanthopagrus latus
TTTTGATCCTGGGCCCTATTTCCTCATGTTTTTGTGTTTTCTGTACTCCAGTGTGAGTGTGCAACCCATGTACGGAGGCTGTGTCATTGCCTCGGTGGTCCAGGGTTCAAATCCAACCTCTAAACCCCTGCTGCTTGTCATACCCTGTTTCTCATCCTGTTTTCAGTCACTCTCCAGTTGTTCTATGCAATAAAGTCATTGAAAAAAAAATCTTTATCTAGACACATATTCTAGAGACATTAAGTCTTACAGGTAATCGTGTGTCACAGTAGACATTCCATATCAATGTACTATAACAACTCTTGAATGGTCTGAAAATGAATTTATATATATGTCTGCAGAGGTAAACAAGGTGATGTTGATCATCAGAGTGACACTACACTAGAGGCATCTGAGGTGAACTATCCCCGGGACAGGTTAGTATGGATAGTTTTGCGAATGTATATTTCAGTAGGTTTATGTATCTGTCAGTACTGTACTGACTTCATTTAAATACAATTTCACACTGTTATTCAGTGCCCTAACTGTAATTTGTTGTTTTCAGTAGTGACGAGATGGATGTCGCCATTGACGAGGACAGTATGAAGAACAGACTGTAATTTTATATTTTGTCAGATATATTGCATTGCAATTTTTTCACTTTTATGGCTGATCTGATTCAAGATTCTATTTTTTAATTTTTTTTTAATTGAATAGATCTGACTTGGATAGTGATGTGGAAAAAGTTGCAGAAACATCTGAGCTGAGTGGTCTGGGAGCTGATGACAGCTGTGATGAAGAGGTCTACGTACCAACAATTCCCCAGAGGCACCTGTACGTATTTGATCAGGCTCATTTTCAAGATTGGGGATCTGTACATCGATCAAGTCACAAAGATTTTATGCTTGATGCTCAGTTTTTAAATCCAGATTCTGCTAGTTTACATGTTGCCTCTGTTACAACTTTATCAAAGTAGTAAAGAAAAAGAGGTACAAATCTTCCCAAACCAATCTTATTTGTTTTCCACAATAAAAGAACTTTGGAATATTTGGAAAAGGGCAGCAAAGAAAAATATACAACTCTAAATTGAAAGATTGCTGAACTTCTTCTCTACCCATTCAGTTAAGGAACTGCCAAAACTGAAGCGGTGAAAACATTTTGTGTTGTGCCTCTGTTCATTCACCTGACATGACTTGTCTTTAGTTTGGAAGAAGAATATTGTAAAAATACCGTAGCATACAAAAATCTTTGGATTTTATACGTCAAGTGAATCGGTGGTGTCGGTCTGCTGCTTTCTGTCTCAGCTCCACAAAGTCTGAACTCTTACTGGAATGTGAGGAAGAGGAGCTGGAGCCATGGCAGAAACAAACTTCACACGCTCGGTTGAAAGAAGGGGATGATAGTGGAGAGTTGAGTATGTCGCACTGATTCTTGAAGGACATATTGGTGTTGAGGTTTTCAGACATTCTAATTCTTTGAAGCATGTGATTATGTATACATTGCAAAAATACTTGCGACTGTTTGTTGAATAGTCCATTTTTTGATGGATTATTGTTAAAGTACCTGATTTTGTCTATTTGTATGTTCTTGCAGGTAAGGACCAAGCTGATTGTAGCCCGGAGCCTTCACTTCTTCAGAGAAATACAGTAAGTAATTTACCAGCTCAGCTAAAAACAGAAAGTCCAGAGCCGGCTGCCTTCAACAACCAAGTATTGATGTTATTAGATTTGTATAATTGTAATAAATGACCTGACTAATGGGTGAAAAGGTGTAGCTAGTACCTTAACATGTAATGTTAATTTTAAGACTTTGATGCGTGGATATTAGGTGTGTTTCCTGAAGTATGGACTCTGTTTCTGTATTTTTCAGAGCTTTATTGGGACTTCTCCCAGGCAGCAGTTAACAAGCAACGCTGAGTTAATTGGTTCTCTCGGGACAAAGTGCCGTGCTGGGAATTCATTCACAGTATTACCAGGTAAAAGATTGCTTTTTTTTTTTTTTTTCAGTGATTGTATAATGAGCATTCTGTTAGCATGTCCACATGTTGTTATTTTTCTCAAGCTGGTCTCAAGAGTCTGTGTTTTGTTTTTCAGCTTCTAAGAAGCGTCGTTTCCGTAATGTGGCCACAACGACTGTAAAACAAGAGGCCTGTGATGAAATCATCGACAACCAGGAGTCCTTGTCTGGTGTCCGGAGTCCTGCAGTGTGTGGAGCAACATCATATAACCAACTGCTGCCAGACCAACCGAACTCACAGACTAGTCCTGTAAACCTGTCTCTGCCTTGCTTTGCTGAACATGAACATAAATTGACTGCTGCATCGAGCAAACGATAGTTTAGTGCACCAAGAGAACACACTGTTATGTTAACGGTTATGATGGGTAAGTTCACAAGTTGTTGTACTGTTGTATTACATGCAGTCACTTAAATTCCCCTTTAAAGGTATGGGTTTTATTGTAATATTATGTCTGTAAATTAAATTCTTAAAGCAAAAAACATTTTCAAGCGCTTCATTCAGGTAGTATTAAATGGCTGGCACTGGTTCAGTTACTTTTTGGTACAGTAAGAATTTGTGGAATAAAGCATTGCTGATTCAGATTTGTTTTAACGTTAGGGTTAGCACATAAGTGTTTAGTTTGCCATTGAGACCTAAATGCGACAAGTTTATCAAGTATCTTTGTTAGTAAATGAGTCACACGTTAATTGTCTCTAAAAAAGAAACAAGTGAAAGTAGTAAAAAGGGCCTTTTTACTTTAGGTTTAAATGGGTTAACATCACTTATGTGACCTGGATGTGGTTAGATGCAGGTGGGGTGAACTTTGGTCATTTAAAAACTCTGATTTCTCAGAATATGCTCCAAATGTTGTCAACACTGTTCTTTACGTTTTAACTCCCACTCCACCATCCGTGACTGTGAGACCAGCAAGCTTTATGAGTGTATAATGTTGTATACATAAGTGTGTATTATGATGTAGTATTAAAGGGGCACTGTGTAGTTTTTGGATAAGAAATTCTAACCCAGAATTTTAACATTTACAGTATAAATGGGGTAAATGAGCAGTGGCTCTACACCGAGCTCCCCGAGGATGACTGAACTCTTCACCCTGTTGCTAAGACTGAGCACAGCTGCCCTGCGGAGGAAACTCATTTTGCATGCTTGTATCTGCAATTCTGCTCTTTTGATCACTACCCACAGCTTGTGGTCATATGGTTGGAACCTATATGGACTGGTAAACCGAGAGTATGCCTTCTGTTTAACCAGAATGGTTTCCACGATGGTCTGACACAGCTCCAGCAGTACTTCTAACACTGCACCATGTCATGCTCCGTTTTCCCATCACTCATGAGCCAGACCCTGAGATACTTAAACACAGCCTCTGGTCCACCTTCTTAAAGATGGGAGCTAGGCCTAGCCAATGGTGGTGGTTCCAGACCTCCACAGGACACTGAAGAGGTGTGTCAAGACAGCCCAACAATGTCCAGAGCCGTCAGAATCTCAGGGCGAATCTCATCCACCTGTGGTGCCTTGCTGCATGGGATCTTCTTGACTACTCCAGCAATCTCTGCCAGTGATATGGACACATATTCCCCTGGGTCTTCAGACTCTGCCTCTACTTCAGAGGACTTCTTAGTTGGATTCAGGAGCTCCTCAAAGTGTTCTTTCCATCAGGTTTCTCCATCATTTCAGCCACACAGAGGCGACCCTGGGCAACTCCAGCAAAGGAGAGAATCTAGCCCCTCTCTGGGAGTTTGGTTCCAGGTGAGCCCAACTGTATCTTGCTTGTACCTCTCTACCTCACACACTGCATCTGACCCCATCAGATGTAATGTTTAAATAACTATTCCTTATACATTGAGAGTCAAATCCCTTGATTGTGAACATATACTTGGCCAATAAAGCTGATTTTGATTCTGAAAATGAAGACTTTGTTTATGAAGTTTATTTAAACAAAAAACAGTCAATGACAATCTTTTTCTTCTGATAAAAAATGTCTATGGCAAAACTACATAGTGCACCTTAAATATGATGATTTCATTGAATTATACATCTCAGGGACTCTAACCATTAAAATAATGTTTGCATCACAACCAAAAACAATATAAAAGCCACCTTCTTTAGTCTATTTCCCCTTTAAAGAAAAATAAAGGCCTTCATCTAAAAAAACAAAAAAAAAGAGAGAGAGCAGATACTATTCAGTGTGACTGTACTCTCTCTCACCAATAAATATACTTAATTTGAAAGAAAAGGTAGTTAATCCCAAGAAAATCCACAGGGGAGACCAGCAGGAAATCCAACCAACACAAAAAGGAAGTGATGATGAGGAATGCGTCCTGCAGTCTGATTGGTCCAGACCAGTCAGAGCATTTCCGCTGCTCTCGGCCGGAGCTGGGCCAGCGATACAGTTTTCTCCCTGCTGTGGCAGAGTCACTATATTTTAACTCTCTCGACTTCAGGTAAAGGACCGAAGTTGTTATTTGGACGCTATTTGGACCTTGAAACCCAGAGGCTGGGCGTGAGAGAGGTAAGCTCAAACGCAAACTCTGAGTGCAGTCTTTGTCCCAACGTCCACCTCCCAGATCTGTGAACATGCTAACGTATCCTAGCTAATGTTATGGTGCGCTGATCGATAGCCGATTAGTCTAGCAATAAAACGATTGGGGGAATTAGAGAAAATGCGTCAGAAGTGTTCAAAAGCAGATGTTGTGCTTGCGCCTCTAATCCCATGGCAGAATTCAAGAGCTGCAGCATTGTTAATCACACACGATAGCTAGTTAGCATTAGCTGTCTTGCTGCTGAAAGGGACCCGGGAAGCTAACAACATAATACAGTTGCGGCGCTGGTAAATCATGCTAATACGTTATTTGCTAATGGTAGCATCTGGTGATTAATCTGATGACCGCTCACAGCCTTGCTTATAATTAGGTTTTACTTTAGTTTTTGCATTTTGTATTTGACTGTGAAGAGAAAAATGTTAGCTCAAAACTATACCAACATCTTTATAATCAATTCAGTTTACCAATTTGGTTCTTAATCGGGAGAAAATGGACTGTGGCCAAGATTGTTTTCTGTCGCACGTTAGCGGACAACGACGAGTAAATATATATGTATATTTTTAAAAGCACGCCGATTTGTGTTATTTTTTTAAATTGAAGTTGTTTCTATATTTGGACAGTGGGCTGACTGTCGCCATCTTGGACGTCTGTTGAAAAGCTTTGTTCCAGCAATAAAAGGCCCAAATTATCCCTGATCAGTTATTTCTGAGCTAGACTTACTAACATAAATCCTGCTATTTCTTGCTTAGTGTCTTTAAGACCATTTGCAAATATTCATCTAATGGATTGATGTGCTCTGTTTTGCTAATTTAGCAGTCCCACTTGCAAGAATGATGCTTATTTTTTTATTGTTGCATTACTTTCAAAGCAGCTATAATTTATACTTTGATAATCACAATGAATCAATTGACTATGTCTTGAAGGATGACGTTTACAGCACTGAACCTACAGAGTATTACTACCTTTAACTACCTGTAGTTATTTTGGTTCTACTCTCACTGTTCCCTACACCAACTGTAGGCAAAACAAAAAAAACAATTGCTGTTTTGCAGTTACCAAGAACCCAAAGAGACAAACTTGGTGACTGATGGCAAAGAAGAGTTAAAAAGAGGGTGAACACCAGACCTGAAATTGACAGGTGGACTTAAAACACGACCACTGCCGAATGGAAATGTTGCAGCTGGTTGTTTCGCTTGACAACCTTTCAGCTCTTTGTTTTGGCTGTAGTGGGTGGACGAGAAGTAAGATAGATGTCTTGTAAAATGGTGGTTTTGTAGTAACCAGGTTATTGCAGTGCATATGAAACATCCTCAGGCTTCACACCGTGATGTGATATTTTCCCAGAAACCTGAATTTCTGTGCGCAAGTGTCGTTATTGTGTCAATGGCTCCTTTATTCAGTAAATCTGTCAGTTAGAAAATTACAGCGCTAAAAGCCTTTTTTCCACTGCAGAGATTATGCCTGACCTGCTGCAGTAGAGCACAGCTGTTATTAAGAACTTTAATTACCATATCTGACAGTGAGTCAGCATGAACAGGACCCTGAAGACAAAGTAGCTAGTTCAGACGTCGTTAATGTCATTATTTACACCTGTGCATGTTCTTATGTCACATCATGTCTGTAAAACTAAAAATGTCGATGAAGGTATTGTGTTGTCGTTGCAATTCCTCTTCATTCCTGTTTTTTTTTTTCCAGTAAGTGTTTTTGTGTTGTTTCAGGTCCACGATGTCAGAACTATTTATGGAATGTGTTGAGGAGGAGCTGGAGCCGTGGCAGAAACAAGTTCCTGAAGTTAACTTGATAGATGATGATGACGATGAACCCATCTTCGTTGGAGTACTCTGTATGTCGTTACACATTTTTAAATGTATTAAAGTTAATGTTTGAAACAACTGATTATGTTGATGTTAAAGCTCCACGAGTACAAAACCATGCATAAGTATTATATTACATGTGTGTTTCAGAATCACTCTGTTTTTCAGTATTATAGTTTGAAATTAATAAAAGTAATATTGTAATATAGGTCAGTGATTGATATTTGATAGTATATAAATAAATCAATATGTGTTATGGTTGTTTGAATATTTGTTTTGCTTCCATGTCCTCCAGTATGTAGCATATAATATCTGCTGACAGGTGAACACAATTTGTCCCATGAAAGTGCTTATTTTGTCCTTTTTGTATGTTCCTACAGCAAATGACCATAAGGATAGTAAGCCTGACCCTCCACCTCTCCAGAGGAAAAGTGCAGAGAAACAAGAGATAAAGCTTCCTGCACCTCAGCCTGCCATTGGCCCGTCACCAATAATGCTGCCATTGAATATCGCTGGAAATGCAGTTAATACTGCAGCACCCACTCTGACAACAGTTGCTCCGCAGCCTGTTATCGTCAATAACCAGGTATTGTTGCTATTAAAATTATTTAAGTAAATAATGTGCAAAAAAGCAAATATCCATTTTTTTAGTGTGATTGTTCTTTTTTTTTTTTCCAGGGCTTTATCGTCACTTCCTCACAATTTGCGAACAACAGTGAGTTTATTGCCTCTCTTGGGTCCCAGTACCCTCCCGGGACTTCATTTACAATCGTTCCAGGTAAACCTGAGTATTATACACTTCTGAGGAGTCCTCTAATCTAGTCTTTTTCCTCTAATCAGTGACTTTGTGTAATAAGAAATTATGCGCGAACTCTTTTGTAGTTTTAATCTTGAGTTTTATTGAAACGTCTGTTTGTTCCTTGTTTCAGCTGGTCAGCAGCCGATTTTTCAGCGTGTCAGTGCAGCCAATGTAATGCCTGGTGCTGTCCACAGGCCTCAGGTGCAACAAATCAGCAACAATATTGTTACGCTGACTAACGTCCAGAGCCCTGCTATGTACTCTGCGCAGTCTAAGCAGATGCAACCCAACCGTTCCAACTCACAACCTCTTCAGACTCTCTCTATGCCTGTAAAGGCTGACACCAATAACAAAGGTAATGGCTTAGCCTTACTCTACCATACTTTTAGGACAGACACCTGGCAGTAACTAAGATGTAAATGTATTTTCTTTCAACAGACCAAATAGTAGCCAAACGAACATTGCCACCACAGCTAATAGACAGCGTAGCTAAAAGAGTCAAGCTTGATCCAGGTACGTTTCTAACGATAAACGAATTTTTATTGATACTGTTCTGTTGATTATGTAAACAAACACAAAACCCAATCTTAGTTGGTCTTGTCAATTGTAACATCTAACTGGTTTTCTGTAGGGCCAACAAAATTAGTAGTTCCAGTGGAAAACGGGATCATAAAGCGAAAATGCCCAAAGTGTCATGAAGAATTCATTAACCAAGATACCCTGAGATGTCATATGACGGTGAGTAAATACTTTATTAATGCTTTTAGACTATAACCCCTTAAAATTAAGTTTGTTGTTTTTTTCCAATTCTTTTCAAATGCGCTTGATTTGTTGAAACTTTGTCTCAGTGAATAAGACATCGATGTGAATTTGGCTTATTCGTGTAAAACAATCTTTTTATTTCAGAACTGCTCTACAAAATATGACAATAAACCCCCACCAGCTGTGGATGTTGGTGCCAACAAACGCATTATGCTGGTCTCAGATTTCTACTACGGCCGGTTTGACAATGATGGAAACAAGAAAGAGACGCAGAAGACCAACACCACTTTCAAGTGCCAGAGCTGTTTAAAAGTTCTCAAGAACAACATCAGGTATGACAATCAGAAAATATAAGGGTAGTAATCCATTTCTTTCCACCTGGTATCTTTTCTTTTTTTTCTAAATATACCATGTCACTCAGGGAAAGAAAAAAAACACAGTTAGTTTTCTTGTTTTGTCGCTTGTCCTCTGACTGATGGCCAAACCTCGTTGAGGTGCAGCTGCAATCCTTCTTAGCATCCAAGTACCAGTGTGCTGATACAAGGGCCGACAATAGCGCTGCCTCAATTGATTGGTTAGTAAATTGGCAAAAAAAAAAAACATGCAACTGTTTTGTTATTCATCAATTCAGTTTGGTGACCTCAACATGGCATCCAAGCATTCTGCGCAGGGTTAAAACATTTGGACTAAACTGGTGTTCAGACAAAAAACATATACCAAAACTGTGTTAGATCAATGCAGGAGGTTGCTTTTATTGGGGTGGGGCCCTCTCCACTGGCACCCCTGCTGTGACACCAGACTCACTCAAATGAATGTGGAGGCTGTGTTTTTTTCACACAGGGCTAAAATCTGTCTGAGCACGGCTGCATCTCCAAGTCTGAAGCTGCTCTATGCTGTGAGAACTCAGTGGGTAGTGATCAGGGAGTGAGTTGAGGCCTGGTGAGGAAGTTCAAGAATCTCTGGGTCCAGGGTTTTCAAGTCTGAATATAAGCAAAAGGGCCTGATGGTTTTTTTTGTTTTGTTTTGTTTTTAGCTACTTAGTTTGCAAAGCCAGAAACGAAGGGGACAGGTCCTCTTTCACATGAGCTCTGCATTTGACAAAATATGGCAGGTTAAAAGGAGTAGAATTTTTACTTAACTAATCACAGACATGATAAATATGCACTGGATTAAGATTATAGACGTCTTCGACAATTATTCTATTAATGTCAGGAAATTTTCATATTGACAACTTTGCTAGTTGAAATATGGCACCCCATGTGTAACCACTGTTGGAGACTGTTCTGTTTCCATTTGGATGATGAAAGTATTTTCCAGCATTGAGTTGGATTGCATTAATTAATATACTCTCAAAATGCAGACTTAGAGCTTGAAGGACTTGCTGAAAATATACTTGTCCAGTGGCACTACAGGAAGAGCTGATGTCTTCCCCTGTCCTTGCTGCAGTTTTCTTCTCAGATGGATGACAGTACCGGGACTGTTTTCCCTCATGGGCCTAAAGATGAAAAATGGCTGTTAGTTTAGATGGTGCAAGAACTGCTCCTTTGATTAAATAACTTTGCTTCAGAACATCGCAAAAAAAGCTTCTGTAAGCTGCTTTTAATGGGGTAACACATTTGTCCCGCAACCACAGTCTCACAGTCGAGGTCAGAGTTCATCCACATAAAAATTTCTATTAGAGGAGCTGAGGCAGCAGAACGCGCTGGTTGAAAAATGGGCCATGCCTCATCAGGGCAGCAGTGGCAGGTAGCTGTGGAGGTGCTGGTTGTAGCCACGGAGCACTACATCATTAGGCAAAACAGAAATCTGTGTGTAATTGCTGATATTATAACGGCCATTATACATGCTTAGAAAGTGAGGCGCAAGGAGAGTCCTTCATTTATCTTAAAAACCTTTGGGACCTGGACTATAACCACGCATGTACACAGGCCATGAATATGGATTGTTACCCCCACTGCACTGCACATATTGTTTTAATGATTTTATTCATTTATTTAGACTTACAAAAATGGGAATATTCCTTGAATCACTGTAATCTCCTGCATATCTCGATTATGAATATACAGGGGATTTTTGTCCTCTCAACTCATTTGACTTTGACTTGTAATGTTTTGATTAATGAGTAAATAATATGATGTTTGTGGTTGGCACACTTATAATTCATGGATGTGGAATATTAGTGGTTGGTTAAACTTTTGCCCTCAAAACAGCCCCACTCTCTTGCAAATTACTTTAATTTTGTACATGAAACTATACATTGTATTTACAGTCAATTAGTCTGAGAGCCAGGTGGGATGTAATTGTAATTTCATGTTAAAAGTAAAATGCACCAAATAACTTTAAAATGTCAGAAGATAGAATAAACCACCCTCTAGTGTAAATTTGCATAAATCTGTTGCAAAAGGGAATATTTATCACTTACATTCTTTCATTCATTTTTTGCACCTGCCCTTTAGAGAGTTTGTTCTTGCCACTGCCCCATGTTTGTCAGCCTCTTGATGGGGATTGACAGCGTTTTTTCAGCACTTCCCTTTAACCCTCTCCCGCAGGTTCATGAACCATATGAAGCACCACCTGGAGCTGGAAAAGCAGAACAGTGAGAGCTGGGAGAGCCACACAACATGCCAGCATTGCTACCGCCAGTACATGACTCCATTCCAGCTTCAGTGCCACATCGAGAGTGCTCACAGCCCGATTGAATCCTCAAGTATGACATACATTTTCTGTACAGCTCAATCTGACATGACAGTTCGGTCAAACACTCATGTGTGATTTCTTTTTTTCAGCCAACTGCAAGATTTGTGAGCTGGCATTTGAGTCAGAGCAAGTTCTCCTGGAGCACATGAAGGACAACCACAAGCCCGGGGAAATGCCTTATGTGTGCCAGGTCTGTCACCTCATACCGAGCTGTGCTTTTCTTAAATGTTAGAAGGAAAACTTTCACTGATGCTGAATTTCTGTTTTGCGCATCCCACAGGTCTGCAATTTCAGGTCCTCTTTCTTCTCAGATGTGGAGACACATTTCCGAGTTACCCATGAAAACACAAAAGACCTGCTGTGTCCCTTCTGTCTCAAAGTTCTGAGAAGCAGTCACATGTACATGCAGCACTACATGAAGCATCAGGTATGTTGACGACATATTGTTCCCGGAAATCATTGCCCCAAAGAATGTTCTTGTTAAGATTATTTTATGCCTCAGATATGATGATATTATAATAACCAAATAATATAAGTACATTCTTTCAAAGAGCAACAGATAAACCTAAATAGAATAGATGAACCTAGAAAAACAAAACAATAAATAAAATTATCACTGTCAATTAGAGCTGCAACAGTTAATCAGGTCACAGCCAAATGCTGATAAGTTGATAAGTTATGTGCAATAAGATAAGATATGCATATTAAGTCAGCCAAGTGAAGCCTTGGATCGATTTTTTTTAACAAAGTTAACTGATTCTCTGATTTCTCAGCATTGTAAAAAGTGTATTTTCAGGAGTTTTGGTTTCTTACTTTTGGTTTGTACCATTAGCTCCAACTCCAGGGTTGGATTGATGTGGTTGTCTGCCGAGCACCTTACTGTAATACATAAAAGCCTGACAGTAAAACCTGCCTCTCTTCTTCAGCTGCCCTAAAGGAACAATAAACATTGTAGAGTTGCAACCAAACAAAATTAATTACTGTTCTATTAATAGCAATGAAAGTAGATTATTTCATGCTTGTTTTGTTCTTTCAGTGAATCCAAATGAAACATTTCAGCAATTAGCCTCTAGTTGCACTGCTTATTAATCAAGTTTTTTGTTTCTACGCTGTGGTGCTTTTTCAGAAAAAGGGGATCCATCGCTGTGGAAAATGCAGACTGAATTTCCTCACCTACAAGGAGAAAGTGGAGCACAGGACTCATGTCCACAAGACTTTCAGAAAACCTAAAGCCTTGGAGGGCCTTCCTCCAGGAACAAAGGTCTGACTTTGTCAAAATGGCATCAGTGTGACATTTGTTTTAGGTTATGGGGTGGATCATTCTCACTATTCTTAGATTGATCCAAATTAAATTCTGGTGCCAATGTGTTGTGTTGTCTCTTCCCAGGTGACCATACGAGCCTCCATCACAGGAAAGTCACCTGCACTGCCGAACTCTCCTGATCGATCTGGCTTTACTGTCAGTTCAGAAACACTAAGCTTCAATCAGCAAACCAAACCTCCAGTCAGTGTATCCAAGTCTAAATCAGACGGCTCTGCGGCGGGAAAAAACAAGATGACTCAGGGCCAGAAGCAGCAAAGGAATAAGACAAAGCACAATCTGGCACTCAGGAATCTTGGGTAGTTATCTGGGCTTTTTAATCCTGAAGTCAGAGAAACTGGATGGATAACTTATTTATATTTACAAAACTCTTTGCTATTCCAGATAGTCATACTTTGTGAAGCAATAAAAAATCAACCAAGGGTCAAAATGTAGCTATCTTTGAAGGTTTTAGTGTGTTCGGCTTTTCTGCAATCACAGTTAATCAAACAAATGTCTCTTAAAGGGGATCTCTGCAGATCTTTTTATGATATTTTGGAGTAATAATGCATGAGTGACCAAATTGTGTAATAGCCTTTTGTCTTATTGATCATTCCAGTCGAATGCACAACAACTAAAGTAATAAGCTTATTTTGAAAAGTACACATATTTGTGTTAAGATATAGGGAGTAAAAGTAAAAAGTTTTCTGAAAAATAAATGCTTGAATAAAATACAGATTTACAACAAAAACTTTGTTACTTCCAACCTATTGTGATTAGAATGTTTGCATTGTGGAGATGCTTCCTTTTAATAAATGGAAATGTTTCTTGAACTTGCATTTGCCTTAAAAAACTGTGCCCCGTAATCATAAATATAGTCCTTGACATGTCCAGCTTTGGGCCCCTTGATTCATATAATAACAATATAGACCCACCCACTGGGTATTCATGACAGGATTGGAGCATATTAATAGATGTATACACAATACACAAAGTAGCTAATTGAGATTTCAATTAATTTACTAGAAACTCATCATTAGGCTGGTTAAAAATAAAATTGTATATATCCCATAGAGTGGGATTTCTGCCTTTAAAAACAAACTAATGAGTCTGATATTTGGCTAATTGGGCTCAGTAATCAAAGACAGTGTGCTTGCTTTAGTCACATAATATGGTCTAAAAGCAGAGACATGAGATAATGTAGAGGTTCAGATACTCGGCAGACGATTAACAAAGGTGATTGTTTAGTTTGTGCATCTGCCGTACAGACAAAATTAATGACAGCAAAAATTGTAATCATTTTAAGATGCTTTTGCAGGATCTAAAAATCTGACTGAACGTCTTTTAATATCTAAGTATCCATCTGATGATATATGATTGATTGTGTTCTGTGTTCCTTTTGTCCATTTTTCAGCATGGACGGAGGCCGCTACACCTGCATCGAGTGCAATGGGCAAGTCGACCAATTCTTCTCTCATTTCCCAATGGTTTCAAATTGTGGTGCGTGCAAATATTCGACAAGTTGTAAACTTTCCATCGGGAATCACATGATAAGGTGAGTAAACATTTAAACTGAATTTAATGCACTTACCCTGATGCACCCAGTGTCATTATCTGACAAATCTGTCTTTGTCCTTTGTTAGATATCATAGTCGAATAGCCAAAAACAGAGTTCTGAAAATGGATAAGAAAAAACCATCTGCATTAAAGTAAGTACACTTCATGGAAGTTTATATTTTGCATATTAAACACAAAGAGGTTTTGTTTTTCATTCTTTTTTTTTCTTCTTTAGATTTACCCTGAGGTGTCTCAACTGTGACCTGCTGGTAGATGCATCAGGTGGTGACTTGATGAGCAAACATTTAACTGATCGACCAAATCACGTATGCAAAGTCATCCAGGAGAAAGGTATGTCCCTTTTTCTGCTATCATCACCTGAGTCATGGCCAGTACTTAGTGTTGTAAGTTTCATGAACAGGTTGTCTCTTGTTTTTAACCCAGCAGATATGAAAGCCAAAGATCGAGTGTGAGTAGAAATTAATACCCACATTACATCCTGTAATCCATCTATTTTCAATCTATTAAGAACAGAAGACAAAACAACATTTATTGCTGTATTTTCGGTTACATGATGATGCCCCGTATCTTTAAATTAGCCCATTAGAACAGTAAGTTAGTTCCTTATCTATGCAGATGTTGAACTTGTTTTTCGATTTATAGCCAATCATTTCACTTTTTACCATATTTGAATAAAACGGTAAGATCAATGCTGTAGACTGTTATGCAGCTTAACAGCCAGACAGCAGCCTGCTACACAACAACACAAGAGCAAGAATTTCAACAACCCACTCTGACTTTCCTGCAAAAGTTTCCTTATCTTTATTGAATTTTTGTTAAGTATTGTAAAGGTATAATTTTAGAGAAATGCTTTGACAGTTTTCCTTTTGTGCAGGCATCTCATCTTGGAGCAGCCAGCAACAGTCTTGTATGTCTTGACGACAGCACCTGTTCAAAAACCAAAGGAAATGGAGTTGAAAGTAGCTGAAAGTGTCACATCTCAAAGTGTTACTCTGGCCACTGTCGACCAACCAGCATCACAGCCAATGTTACCAGCAGGTGATCAGGAAAAGGATCCCACAGAAGCACGCCCTGTTGCAGGTTCTTCTGAAGGACAATTAAAGCAGCAATCACCGCCAACGCCCGATACGTCAGATGTGGCTTCAGAACTCTGTGATTTAGACAAGTCAGAGGCCAACTCTGAAAGCCTCCAGGTGAGAGAAACTGTGCCTGTCTCAGGGAGCATTCCCGATGAAGAGACGAAGGCTCAGCAAACTAAACCGGAGTGACGCGTGACAACACTGTACAGTTATGAATTTAAAAAAATAATTGTATCATCAGCCACTCCTCAGCATTTTTTCATTTAGAAATACTGAACAGATGATAATTGTGCTTTGGCTGCTGATGTTTCCTGTTAATCATGTGTTTGGAGAGACACTCAGCGTGATAAAGATTTTTGGGGGTTTTGGCAAATGGCCCTCCCTCGGCACCCCTTCACCCCAGATAGAATAAACAAAAGGATGTGAAAGCAAAATGAATTTTAACTAGCTCAAAGTAAAATGAATTAAAAATGCATGCAAAATGATCAAAAAGTGATCACAAGTCAGCATCATTGCCAGTAAGGATAAATTTTTGCAGGACTACAGTCTGCATAGTGTGGGCAAGTGAGATAGGAGGCAAATGTCAGTAACAAGGGAGGTCTTGCATAGCCTAGCATACATTGTACAGAGAAACTGAGAAACACCTGTTTGACTTTTTAACACAATGAAATTGGGAGAAAAATGGGAGAAATTACCAATTGTGGGAGAAAGTTACTAAATGTAAAGATTCTTTATATTTGAATTAAAAAAAAAAAACTCCACTACAAACTTCTTATGTTTTGCATAATTGTACATTTGAGCTTCGGTAATCATTATTATGCTCATGATAAGATTTCAGATCTCTCTGTGTCTTACTGATTCGACTTGATTGTAGCTTGTTCTGGAATATTTAAAAAACTAGTGAAAAACACCATCTGCCCAAAAGATGATGGTATACAGCTCTTCTCCTGGTCCATATAGTATCCACATATACTAAAATGATGTAATTTAACCTTTAAAAATACATTTTGTTTAGGCATTTTGAGTCCCATTTACACCAGAGACTATTTTATATAGATATGTTGGTTGGAGAGGCGATGGGTTTGGGGTTTTTTTTTTGTTTGTTTGTTTCGGTTTTACATCACCAACATCATGATTTGTCTTCCTTTTCAACCTGTGATTCGCACCCGTTGTATTGAATGTGAGGTTGATGAATGAAAAACGAAACATACTTTTATTTGGCAGTTAGCAAAACATTCCTGGTTTGTGGCAAAAAAATAAATAAATAAAAAAATAAAAAAATTTACAGGTTATGTGTGGTGTTACAGGTATGTTGTCACCAGCTGGTTTTGATGATCCCAGAGTATCATTTATCCCAAGAGAAGGAAAGATTCTGTTAACCATTCAAAAATATTATAAAATGTATAGAAATACCTAGCTCTAAAATTGTATTCCCAGAGGAAAAGAATATCCATTTTTTGAAATGTGTGGCTTTGATTTAAAAAAAAAAAAAAAAGCATTGGTAGGGAGCCTTAGGTGGAAAGTGACCACATTTAATATGTATACCACTGTACTTGAGTAGATTTTATTATCCTTCTTTTAACTGTTCAAAGTGTCAGCTTGTGAAAAATGTCTGTTACCGTCGACAAAACACCGCGGTGAAAAATGTCAGCCAATTTTTATGTCTCAGCTGCTGGTTGATTAAGTTGCCTTTTTATTTTGCATTTAGGGGTTTAAAAAAAGGCTGATTATATGTTCCTCTGGGGGTATTTTTATACAATTTGTTTACTTTGATGATGTAATATTTCAAAAGTCATTGTTCTTTCACAGGTTTTTTAAAAGGGATTTTGCTCATATGTACAGTCTCTGTAGAGTGAGTCTATAAATGCTTCTACATCTATGATGCCACTGTAAATGTAACCCCGAGTCTGTTTTTGAATACATTCCTCTAAAAATGTAAGGACACGTGTTCCTCAGAACCATACACTACTGGGTTTGGATCAGTGTTTTTTCCGTTGTTTGCTATGTAAATAAATCTTTACTACAATCATTTTGTGTCTGTGGATGATGTGCTGTTATATTAATTATTTTCTGAATTTTGCTCTCTAAAGCAGGTCAACATTGATCAGGGTTCCCACTGCCATGAAATTCCAGGAAAAGTTATGAAATTAAGGCATTTTTCTCAGGCCTGGGAATGGATTGAGTGCTTGGGAAAAGTTTTGAATACAGCTGTTGACAGGTACATGAAAGATGCACATGCTGTATACCTGATTAAAACTACATGTTATAAACCATTTATTAACTGCCTACACTGTGTACTTTTGCATGCTTAATAGTCCAGTCCTTAATAGTCCATTGATTAGGTATTAATGCACAAACAGCCTCAAAAGGTAATAAATGAAACTGTAAGTCTATTTACACGTAAAATGTTTCCCCAGCTGCTGTTATTCATTGAAAGTCTCCCCTATTTATGGCTGTAAGTCATCAAAAATAATAATAAAAATCACAATTTTACTTTTTTATGTTGTGCAGACAGAAATGTGAATGTATGAAAGCCTCACAGCTGCACTTTGAGCAAGTTTTCCAGCTTGACCCTATATGATATAAAGTTGTTGTTTTTACTATATAACTCATGTTCACCAATAAATAGACAGACCTCAGAAGGTTACATGACATGAAAGGATTGTGTGATTATCAAAAGTCTTTGTTTGGACAAATAGGCAAATCAAATCAGGTCAGAGCACCACTGGAGGCTACAGCCTGGCCTTTTAAAACTACTTGAAAAAAAGTAATGGAAATGCTTTATTTTATCTAAACCTGCTTACTTTTTGTGCATGATTTTTTCTTTGTACTTTATTCTATGTGTTTGTTTGTTTTTCACCTAATTGAATGTCAATTGAATGTTTATTATTATTATTTGTATTATTCTTCTTTTTCATATTATTATTATTATTATTATTATTATTAATAATAATAATAATAATAATAATAATAATAATATCATCAACAACAATAATTATACCAATAACATTTGTATTATTATTATTATTATTATTATTATTATTATTATTATTATTATTATTATTATTATTATTATCATTATCAAATTAAATGTATTATCATTATCACGTTTATGGTAAATTTTATATTTATGTAGTTTTCTTTCATAAATTCTTGTATCTATAATTCTTGTTACATCATAGGCTACACAACTAACAAGAATCTTGACTAACAATGTACCCATGTGGTAGAAACACCGGAAAGATGTTCCTACAGTGAGACTCGTTTAGATTTTCCCGGACCTGACGTCATTGTCAAGGCTCATTTCTATTGGCCGAGTGACCGGACACGCGGCGTTCCCAGGACAACGAAACGCCAAACAATCGAGTACACTTAGTTACGCCCCAGGTTAACTTCTGCGAGTTGGTCATTCAAGGCGACTTTTCTTCTAAATGTATTTCAAGTTAAATAATAATAACGTGTTTAAGAACTCGGCAGTTAAGAGGAGTCAGGTCCAAAAGGCGGAATTCGACAGAAAGCACCGCAAACATGGTAAAGCCTCCGAAACCGGAGTCAGCGTTAACGTTAGCTCGACTGATAACAGAGCAGCGTTAGCTTAGTAACCGCACCGTAAACACAACATTTCATGGCGTCCTCACTGTTCTCTCATGTGTCTGTTTTGTCGGTACAGAGTCGAAACTGGGAGCAGACCCAGAGGCAGAGGTTACTGTCTCAGCGGCAGAGTCAGGAGCAGCACAGACAGGAGGAGGCCCGGCGGGTAGACCGAGAGAGGCGGCAGCAGGCCAGTCTGCGGGACGAGGAGAGCTTTGAGAACAGGAGATACCTGCGACAGGTGCAGCAGGAGCTCAAGGAGAGGGAGATGGAGAGCGCTCTGCTGAAGGTAGGCTTCACTGCTGTTCCGGTAATGTTAGACAGATAACAAGGTGCCACTCTCAATTGTGTTTTGTTCAAAATTCTTGTCACCGAACCAAAGCTCAACCCAATATGATGACTTAGCTGCCATGTCCTCAAAACAACAGATGGAGTAAATCTCAAACAAATGATAGTTTATGATATTGATAATCAGACTGAACTGCCCTTTCCTTTTGCTAAAATAAGTTATTTAAAAAATCACCTATGTAGATAGAGACTCAGATGTCTGAATCAGATATTCAGTATTTTTTCTTATTATAAGAGCAACACCCAATTTTATGGAAGAGCAATACTCTTTTTTTTTTGATTGTTCAATTATTTTTCAATAATCATTTCTGAGTTTATTGGTAATCACCATTTAAAACTAGTAAGAAAACACACTCAGTTTAGGTCCAAACTTTGAAAAGCATTGTTTTGCACAACACTATGCTGTATCATCAAGGTATTGCCTGTGACTTACCTACACTCAGATTTAGATAATCATACATTTTATTTCCTTGTAGGCAGAAGAGGAGAGAATTAACAGAGAAAAGCAACTTGAACAAGAGGAGAGAATGGCTAAGGAGTTGGCTCGCATCAGCTATGAGACGCAGAGAGAAGAGAAAATGAGGCAGTATATTAAAGAGAACAGGTACGCACACTCACTACATTATCATGACTGAATGTTTATTCTAATATACAAATGCAACATGTTTTTGCTTTTGTCAAATTTCTCTGCTGTGCTCTTTTAATCACAAATGATAAATTTTAAATGTCTATTTAAATACTTGTCAGCATGGAGCTTCGAGAGTTGGAGGCAAAGCTGAAGTCTGCATATCTGAATAAGGAAAGAGCTGCACAGATTGCTGAGCAGGAAGCTATGAGGTTTGAGACAATGGTGAGCACTCTTCTTTGCATACGAGTCACCAGGCAGACATCCAGTGTTATTAAATATAGAAGTAAATACTTAGAATTACACTTACACCAATGTAGGAAGAAAAAAGATACTTATTCCCTCTAATATGGAACTGTGTAGCTTTATGAGACTTCAATTTGAAGTGGTAATTAATGGGCTATACACAGGCTGTGTATGTTTTTTCTCCGAGGTTAGCGTGAGGAGGCAGACTTTGCTCGCACGATGAGGAGCGAAAATGAGCGAACAGCCGTCGAGCAGCAGAAGCTGCAGCAGAAACGCCTCGAGGAGCAGGTGCAGTTTCAGAGAGAGCTGGAGCAGCAGCTCATGGAGAGAGAGCGCAAGAGACAAGAGGCATACGAGGAGTTCCTGAAAGAGAAGCTCATGGTTGATGAGATTGTCAGGAAGATTTACGAGGAGGATCAAATGTGAGTCACAATGCATACAAGAATATTTTTCTCGCTTCAAATAACAGTCAGGATATTAGCGTGAGCAAAAACTTGACTTGAATTCAGTGGATTTAAATTCAGCTGAGTACTGCTAGTCCATTGTATGTCTGCATGTCAAATAAAGTGTCTACTAGCAACCATCTTCTCCACAGAAAACATCAAAGCATAATGGATTAATTGGAAAATGATGTTGTTTTCTTGAAGGGAGAGACAGCTGAAAATGGAGAAGGTCAGAGCCACTCAGCAGCACATTGAAGAATTCAAGAGACAGCAGGCCGAATGGAGACGCATGGAGCAAGAACAGATGGAGGCTGAGAACAGACGCATCATGGAGTTTGCAAGCCATCAGCAGCACATGGAGGAGACCAGAATGGCTAAGATGAGAGAGAGAGACGAAGCAAAGGAGCAACTTCGTAAAATAGTTGAGAACTTTTTTTCAAAAAACACACATACTTCTGTCTGTTCATTCAATGACATGAGTCTGTACTGGCATCAGAAATGACTCCTCTTTGTCCTCCCCTAGCTGTCTGAGAAGATTAAAAAGGAGCAGCAGCAGCGTGAAGAGATGGAACGAGTCCGTGAGGAACTTTACCTCGAAGAACAAGAAGAGGCTAACAGGCAGAGGGATATTGTAAGTACTAAATATCACTTTTCAATCACGGCTGAGATATCTGCTGTGTAACACTCCCCTTCACAACAGCATAAATTGTCCATATAATCCATCCACATCATGTAAAATAACAGTGAAGAATAACAAGTAATTTGACCACCTTATTTGTTCTGTTCAGTTTCTAATGTTAATATTTAATCATTAATATTATTGATCTTTTCAAGCTTAATTACAAAGCGAAACATTATAAACGTGTTTTTAATTTATTACAAATGACCTTTTGCTGCCCATATGCAGTATCTTTGAGTCGCCACTAGGGGGCCGCAGCTCACGCTTGAGGAATCAGTGCTGTAGGGCATCCTTTTACCACTCTGAACAATCTGAGTTTGAACATCCCAATTATCACAACACCATATTATCTCAAATTATCACAAACTACTCTGCCATTTCCATGACAACATTGTAACTGCCAGATTTGGTGCAAAGGTCAGTATACATATAGTTATACACAAGGTGCAATTTGTAAAAAAAAAATCAGTGGAGGGTATTTTTTGTATCTTTTCTTCTCATGAGAAAAAAATGAGGAACCACTGTGGGCCTATACTGATCTCACCTCTAGTTCTGTCAGCATAGAATATTTGTTCATTTTAATCGAAATTCATAAATTGAACTTTGAACTTGAAGCTTTAAAACATATTTATATCAAGTGATTCATTTGATTAAATTAGTTATAAATATTATAGTTATAATTAATATGATTTATGTTGCTGCTAGATTGCTGCTAGACCACAAGCACCTCAGTCCTGACTGTATTACTGTCCTGCAACAAATAACATTAAAGCACACCCTCTCATGTAATAATGCTTAATTAACTAAAATGACTTTTGTCTGCTCTAGTCACTAGCAGGCAGTTTTATGCCTTCAGAGAACAGCAGCTCCTGAGACAGGAAACAAACACAGTCCTGTGTGCTCTGGAGCACCTGAATTATCTTAATAGATTTCAAAACTTTCATCCAACAGGAAGAGATGGAGAAGAAGATCCGACAAAGACTGATGATGCAGCAGACTTGCCAAGAGCAGATGGCTTTCAAAGAGATGCGGAGGCAGGCAGAGAAAGAAGAAGAGGAGGCCTTCAGGAAAATGATGATGGCTAAGTACGCAGAGGACGATCGGATAGAGCAGATGAATGCCCAGAAACGACGCATGAAGCAACTCGAGCACAAACGCGAGGTGGAGAAACTGATAGAGGGCAGAAGACGGCAACATGAAGCTGACATGGTACAAACCACTCACTTTGTGTGCAGAATTACATCCAGAATAAGGTGGTGCTAGTGTGTGGTTTTATTGTCAGAAGTTAAAATACTTGCACTACACTCTTTGAATGTAATGCCCATTTTAAATGACCTACGTTGATAATGCACTGATATCTTTTCAAGGAACTGGAGGCCAAAGAAAGAGCGATTGAACAGGAGAGGGAGGCGCTGCGTAGACGGATAGTTGAAGAAGAGAGGCAGCGACTTCTTAAACATCATGCGACTAAGCTCCTTGGATACCTTCCAAAAGTAAGAGGCAGCAAATGAATCATGAATCATTTTACACAGGTTCATTTCTTCTGTACAACAAACATGTATACTGTATGACCATGAACATATCTGTTCTCAGGGCTTACTTCGTGAAGAGGACCTGGAGCACTTTGATGAAGATTTCAGAAGAAACTTTAAATCACGTCAGGCAGATATCTTCTCTGAAGACAGCTGGGAGGGAGATGATTAGATTTGTTTCCCCCTGAAGTTGCACACTGTGCCTCTAGATGGCAGAGTTACAGGTGACAGTGAAATAAGTGTTGAGTTCTTCAGTTTGTAGTTTTTATGATAGGACTTGTTTGACATTAAGTAACACAATGATTTTAGGACATCTTTTTATTAGAACTGTGCTGACAGGATCTTGATTAAAATCATTAAAGAAAAGATCTGTGGTGGCTAAATGTGATAATAATAAATCAAATTACATACAGAAATATCTTTTAAAATGTATCGAGGCACCATCAATCAACTTATTTATGACTTCCCCCAGTCCAGAGCTTTCATGAACTCGTCTTCTGTGAATGACAGCAGCTTGGCAGCTTCAAAATGCATCTGAAAAAAAACAAAAGTTACTTAATTATTTTGGTTAAACACACAGTTGATTGTATTAACAGGGTACAACAGAGACACTTACCTTTTGTCTTTTGAGAATGTCAATCAGCCTGAGCTGTTTCTTGAAACCCACGATGAGCTCGGCTTTCTGTTTTTTCAGAATTTTGTTTTCAGCAAGTAGATTTTCTTTACTCTGGTGTTCCTCGCTTATCTTGTCCTTATTTGAAAGAGTTTGAGTTTGAAAGACTGAAATTAGTCGACGTTATGCAGAACCCAACATTTGTGTGGCAACTCTCTAGTTTTATAGCTCTGTGTCTGTCCACTTTTGCTGCTATGTCCTCTACAACTGGAATATATCATTTATATTCAAATAAAGATTACATTCTGTCATTATTATAAACATGATATTTTTGTCCAAGTTTTGGTCTTTACATGTTAGATTTACGTTTGTATTACTTGATGCATATTTGCTTAATATATCAAATTATTTCAGATTTCTGGGTTTTATTTTGATTCCACAAATTACTCCTGCATTGAAAATCTGCCTTTAAAATGTGCTAATAAAATACATCATGTAAGAACAGAAAAATGCTAAACAAGAACCATGTTCTGGAAACAATGTGCAATTCTGGACCCTAGCTTCTATTCAGGACAAAAAAATGAAGTGAAGCACTCTGCTGATTAAATGTTTTGTACATTTTGATAGCAAAGAATGAAACCACAACAAAAAAAACCAAACACTTTTCTGTTGCTAAGGCTCAACTTGGTTATCTGTTTTACATTAATTTCTACATGTTAAGGTGACAATTTGTCAGACATATTATTATTAAGGTGAAACTCTCGCCAAAAAGCAACCTAGGCTTTATTTGTGAATGTATATGAGTCAAACCTTCATGTAAAAGCATAATTTAGACGAAAGAGGCACATGACGAAAGATTTACCGTAGTTTCGTTTTTGGGCAAGCTAATTTTCAGTGGAGTACAGAGGCAAGGCTCGGCACAACATGAAACTTTGCTCATAGTATCACCAGGGTCTCTACACATGAACACGAGCATTGAAAACATGGTTTGTGTACACAGAGTTTACTAAAAAGAGAGTTTTTGGACAATTCACTTTAGCAGTAGCATTTCTGGCACCCTGCCGTCATGGCAGACGTGTCAAGTGTCAATCCCAGAGTGTGACCTAACAGGTAGGAGGTCCACCATTACTCTCCTTTCTGTTAGGTCACCTTCTTCTTAGGGTTTTAAAAGGGTCTTAAGGGTTTTTTGCCTGAAAACAAAACTACGGTAAATCTTAAAAGTGCCTCTTTTGTCTTAATTATACATTTACACTAAGGTTTGACTCATGTGCATTCACAAATAAAGCCTAGGTTGCTTTTTGGCAAGAGTTTCTCGTTAACACAAAACCTTTTTTTTTTTAAATGTTTGCTTTCTAATTTATTTCTATACTTGAAAATTTACAGTAATTACAGTAATTAAATTAATAGTATACCTGTACATGAGGAGTGACAGCACTGTAATTTGCTTACCTTGTTCGTCTGCTTCATCTTGCTCAGTTGAGTCTTTAACCTCTCCACCTCCTCCAAGGCTCTGTTCAGACGGACCTCCACAGAGCCATGGACGGCTGCTGCTTGTTTGTGAGATCTATTCAGGTTCTCTATTTCCTACAAAGAGCACAGCCACGAGGTAATCACACATGAGTAATGTGAGATGGTGTCACATTTTACGTTTTGTTATTAGAAATGTGAAGTGTTTATATCTCGGACTTGAAAATGCTCTCAGACCTTGTGTAAAGCAGACACTTGCACTTGAAGACCGACACATTTTTTGCCAGACTCCTCTGCTAACGCTCTGTGCTTCTCAATCTGTGTCTGCTGGATGCTCGTTGTTTTCTGCAGCCTGGCTCGATCCTCCTCAAGCTCTTTAATTTTTGCACTGAGCTTGGCGTTTTCATCATCCTGCAGAAACAGTGTAATTTATCACTATTTGATTTCAAAGTCATCTGTTGAAAATGACGCGGAAAAGTGAGAACAACCTGTGCTGAAAATATTCACAGTAGTTCAAGAAATGCTTGGCAAAGGTATTTAAATTCTCTAGATGAAATGTTCAAAAGATCAAGGAACTCTGTCTTACCAATTTTTACAATGTCATAGGTCACAAAAAGATTTTGTTTTGTTTTGTTTTGTTCTGTTTGGTCTTTGTTTTTAATACTGAGTTGCCCCGGCTCCTCCAACCACAATAGAGGGAGTTTGTAATTAGAATTTGCAGTTGACTTGGGGAAAGTGAAGGATGAGAAGCACAGCCATCTCTCTATCTACACTGCTAGACAGGAAACTGCTGCTGCAGCTCTAGAAATCTGAGAGGATCGCAACATTGATATGTCGCTGAACGAATACTAGAGAAAATTTGATTTATTTTGTCAAACAGAGGTGGACTCTCTCTGGCAACCTGCCTGAACGAGGTATGTCAATGCCTGGTAATGTAATACATTATGTGTAACTTCTCTTCTTTTGTGTTACTAACATTTTTCTGTTGTTGTTTGTTTTGTGTGTTTAAGTGTTTGTCCTGCAGTATGTCTAGACTGAATTTTAAAATCAATAAACCGATGAAACTACAATGCGACCATCAGTGGTTTGTGTTGTGGTATGATGTGTGTCAATCTTGTTATTATCGCCCTCTCGCCATCACTGGACGTTTCACAGCTGCTGAGCTGAATTCTGTCTCCCTCTGCTGATACACCGGGTCACTAGCAGTTCTAGTTCAATCAAACCTTACAGTACCTTCTTATAATATTCATTTGTGAGTTGATCCAGTTCCTCCTGCATAATCCGTAGTTTTGCCTTCAAAACTCTTATCTGAGCGTCTGAAATGCCTTAACAAGTTAGAGCAGACAACACAATAAGAATTAAGCCCACAAAAGAAAAAACAACCTACCAATATAATCACGAGTTCTGAGTGACATATTGAATGATTAAATGTTTATTTATAAGTGGCAAGGTTTCCTAATAGAAAACCCCATATTAACCCCAAAACACAGAAACAAGGATTAATGTAACACAGGAGCTAACACAGAGAGTCTCACTCTGACAAAATGTCTTCACTGAACTAACTGAAACAGTCGGGTTTTGCAAACAGACAAATAAACGTACATTTAATAAATATTAAAAGTAACATAATCCTCACCTGATCCTACATATTCTCCAGTATCATCCTCAACATTCTCATGAGTGACTGTGTTGTTCATCTTCTCCTCCATGCTACGTATCGTCTTTGCCAGGAAAAAGTCAGCCGAGTCTTCTACAGCTTCTGAATCATCCGCATGAGACACCTTTGGAGTTCTGAAATCAAGCAATAATATAAAAACTTTGTGAAGAATGATAATGCAGAAAGATTGAACAAATGTGTGACCTGCACAGTGTTATTATGTCGCTGACAGACATACTTGCACATTGCTGTAAAAAAAGTAATACACAATCAAACTCACTGTGTTTTCCATGGGGGCTCTTTCCCTTGTTTTCCAGTACCCATCTGTTCTGATGTTGATGTTCCCCTTTTTTTGGTCAGCGCCTGAGAAAAGAGATGGTGATTAGAAACAACGTGTTGTTTTGAAGACGTGCAGCATTACCCGACTGTATCTGAAGACTGTGAACTAGAGTCTATTGAGAAAAATGTCTACCTTTACACTGGGATCCTGTACAGTGGCCTGGCGAGACTTTATTATCCTGTAGGTGAAGAGATGCATACATTCATAGATAAAGAATGAAAGAAATGGGGGATTTTTGTTGATATGGTTCACACTCTTTCAATTAACAAATATTTGATTGCTCTGTGTGAACTAGACACAAGAAAATGAACCACTGGAAAGTAATTATTTCTGTGACATGCATGAAACTCAGATATTTCTTACCTTGAATTCTCTTCATCCTCGATGTCGGTGAACTGGACGGTGGATAAAGGTTTTGACAGAACTTCACTGTGTTCTCTCTAAAATCAAATACACACAAATGATTACTTCACAAGTCTTTATTCAAGACAATATTTGTCAGGCTAATATATACTACCATGTTGACAACTCACCATAAGTTGCTCTGCTTGCCTCACTAGATCTGCTGTTTTGGCTTCCAGCTCTGCATTCATGAGTCTGAAGGAAATAAAACAGAGAACAGTGACATTACATGCCAAATTTTTACATGAACAAAGACTCTTGTGTCACTAAACTGCAATAAATACACTACATCCACCTTCCTTGATGTGATTTTTACAGCATTATTGAGTGTCTTTTACATTTTTTGGCATATTGAGTCTCTTAGGTGGTATTATGGCTATGGTAGGTATTTTAATGAAATAAAGTGATTAATTGTACGTTTGTGTAAGGGGTCAAATAGAGTTTAACCAGTGTAAAAGAGGAAAACACATTTAGTGCAACCCAGTCAATTTTCTAAAGTCCCCAAAAAAAGTCTTAGAATGCTATTCTCATTAGAAGTTAATAAACCTGTTACACTGAAATTAATCAGAAGGGGACATCCAAAGAAGTCATGTCATTGTCCGCACCGCTTATCCCTTTCCATGGGGTTGCGGGGTGTTGCTGCTGGAGCCAATCCCAGCCTTGTCTCAGGTTGAGGGCAGGTTACTCCCTGGATAAGTCGCCAGCTCATCGCAGGGCCCTCACTAGTGAGCAATGTGGGGTTCAGTATCTCGCTCAAGGACACTTCGACATGCAGCTCAGCCCTGCCCGGAGCTGGGATTTGAACCAGTGAACTTCCGATCCCGAGTCGACCTGCTCTACCCGCTGAGCTACAGCCGCCCTATCCAAAGAAGTAATATGAGAAAAAAAGAGCCTTACTTGTATTGTTCTTCCTTAGCAAACAGGTCATCTGTGTCCTTTTTTGCTGGAGCAGAAGCTGATTTGAATTGCGCTCGCTCTTCAGCCCTCTTCGACTTCTCAGCCTTACTGGAAGAGGACAGCCGTTTCTTGGGCTGAACAAGACAAAGCAGTAGACTTTGTGACAATCATTCCTGAAGGTCAAATTTCCTTTTTTTGAGATTGGATATGATACCAAATAATTTGTGTTTCACCTCTTTTTTACCTAAGCACTACTGAAACTGTTGTACGGCCAGTTTATCCACATGGGAGCCCTGACAAGTTTTGCAGAAAACGTCGTAACTTGGTCACAATTCTTTAAAAATTTCATTTAAGGGATGTTTTGTATTCGTGTTGGAAAATAACAATCACTTATTAAGTCATAATCTGATTTTTTAAATTCTTAAATAACACTATTTTTGCAGGCCTTAAAGAACCAGTATCAGTCTGTTCTCATGTAAGTTTAGTGATCAGGTAAGTGGTCAAACAATGTCGGAGAGTTGGATGGATCTTTCTGATTAACTGAAAGGCATATATGTTCATTGTAGACAGAACCTCAATAGAAAGTGGTACTATATTGACACCCAGGCTTAAGTAATCCATTGATTGTTGATGTCTAGTGACAAACCACACAAGAACACCTGTAAGAATGTGGGCTACATGAATAAAATTGACTTGGCTTAGATCAACAACAGATGATGTGATATACAGTTTCACATTTTCTCTGCATTATAGGCACAGCATCTTGTATTGAAAGGTAAAATAAGTACAGCAGTACTGAATAAAAGCAGGTTGTAACAGATTAAAAATAGAACACAAGCAAATGGGATAAGCTTGATATTATTCAACCACCCACTCACTTAAACGTTGTAATAACTTATGATATACCTAAAATATTCATAATACCACATATTATTGTCTCTATCTCCAGCTAGGTGTGCACATGTTTTGGAAGAGAGAGACCTAACAGAGCACAATGTTTGAGGAAGCAACCTAATTAACGTTAGCTTGCGTTGATGTTTGTTGACGAAGGTGAGCGACTTCACCTGTTGGAAACAAATAATTGGATGTAATACTTTACGGATAGCAAACAAACAGTACTGATATAACCTTTGAGAGATTCAAAATATCAAAAAAAAAAAAAAAAAGACGCTACTAACCTGCGAGACGACGGGCTGAGGCGGACGGACATTTTTAACACAACTTCTTCCAGCCATTGTCACACAGAGACGATGTGTCTCTGGTTGCTTAGCAACTACTCGTTCACTGCGCACACTATACGGTGGCCCTTCAGGGACATTTTACTGGATATTTTTGCTACTGCTGCTTCTACTACTTTTACTGCTGCTGCTATTTATTTAATGTTTATTTCTAAAGGAACAAGTATTTAGCATAAATTGCCATACATCAAAACATTTACAGCAATGTCCATCCCTAAAAGGCGTATTCTTCTTCTTCTTCTTCTTCTTCTTCTTCTTCTTCTTATTATTATTATTATTATTATTATTATTATTATTATTATTACATCTGGAATTATGCTTGGGTAACATTTGTTTTTTGTTATAATGATGTCCATACTCATAGTAACCTGATAGTAACGTGCTCCGTAGTAACGTCCTCTGCCTACATGTTGTTTTTAATACTCGGGGTCTTAGTGCGCATGCGTGTGCCCAACAGCTACTACTCACCCTGCACATGCAGAGAAATCCCATAACGTGAGGGGCACAGCACACCGGAGGAACAAGCTAGTTGTCTTCCAGCTGTCCGTTTGCTGTGTACACCTGCTCTTATTTATACCCATGCATCACCTAGAGTTTGGCAGCGACACGTAGTTGTGCTGCACAGCCTCTTCAGTTCACCAAGTGTGCGGACTTGAAGCGAGCGATGTCGGAGGAGGACAGGGTGGCAACAACAACAACAACAACAGGGCGCGCTGCTGTCCCGTTAGCATCGCGACGTCCACCGGTCCATGTTGCTTGACTCTGCCGGCCAGAGTACACCCGACCACGCCTCCTGTCCAGTCCAGTCCTGTCCAGAGCCGTCCCGAGGCCCAGCGTGATGGCCGAGGAGGACCCCCAGCAGCAGCCGGACCGCGGGGCGAGGACGCTTCCCGGCCTGCTCCCCGGGCTGCAGGGAGCTGAGGCCAGTGCGCTGCAGCTCAGGATCAAGAACTCCATCTGGTGAGGAGCTGTCTGTCCACATACTGCTGACCATGGGTTGATGCTGCTGGGGGGAATTACTGAGGCTTTTCACTTACTAAAAGTAGCAATGCCATAGTGCAAACATACTTCATTACAGGTAAACGTAGACAAGTATAATCAGTAAAATGTGCTTATATGAAAAGTAAACAGCCCTGGTTGAGCCCTTGTGATATGATCAATATGCACTGTTATTATTATGTTATTATTGATGTATTAATATCTAGGCTAGCCATACTGTTATAGTTGCTGGAAGTGAAACCAGTTTCACCTTTATGCTGCTCGGAAGTTTATTCATTGTATCATTTTTTACAAAATGATATCAAATAATGTGTTTTATATTTGAAATAGTAAATTGCTAAAGTATTTAGCTGTCAAATAAATGTTCTGGAGTAAAAACTACAATGTTTCCCCTTGAAGTAAATTGTGAGAGAAGTATAGTGTAGTTGCAGTAGAGTGAAATATACTCTTACTACTGAAGTAAGTGAAGCACAGTACTCGAGTAAATGTGCTGAATCTCCTTTCACCACTGTGTTACATCAGCAGAAGTAGCAGCACCATCATGTTAAAATATCACTGCATACAAAATGTCCCTAAAGTGAAAGTTCAAATGTATATCAGCACATTTCAGTGTTTGAGCTGCTCAAGAACTGATTATACAGTATGTTTTATATGTAAAATATGAATCTGTAGTAACTAGTAGAGAAATACTAGTAATTAGTAAAACTGGGATGTTAATCTATAGGTCAGATAAGTGGGAAAAAGTTTTTGGTTTTTTTTCCCTCTCAAATCCAGTAAAGTAATAGTGGCATTAAGTTGAAGTCCTCACCAGCAACTACCTCAAAGTTGCACTGAAGAACAATACTGGAGTAAATGTATTAAGACACATTCCACCACTGTCAGTAGTTCTAAATATGTAGTTTGAGCATCAATACTTAATTAAATGATAAAGGACCGACTGCCTCTGTGGGAATGTAAACGTTTTAGGAGAGAAATATAGTCATGGTGGACATGATCAGACATGTCAACCTTCTCAAACCTGAACTGTATTATGGGTATATGTTGGAGATTGTCTGTTTGGGCTGGTTTTTAATGCTGACAAACAGAACTAAAAAGATAATCTTATGATCAAAATCTGTTCATCAGGACTCAGACTCTTGTTCGGACATTGTTTTAGGGTGATCCTCAGCATTCTGGAGTGGATTTACTCATGTACATTACAATGTTGATGTATTTGTATTCAGCCTATCTCGGTTTCATATTTCTTTACGCTCTTTTACTGAACATCTCCCCAGAATATGTTGTTCTTTTTACTAAACAGCATATATTTGACAGTTAAAAATACTACTTGCATCAGTAGGTACACTGTGTTATTGTAGTGTAAGGTAATCTAAATCTTACAGGGTCACTCTTCTTAGATAGTTCTGAGTACGAAAATCATTTGAATGCAGGATTTGTAGTTGTAATAGAGTAATGCTACTTGATTTTTGATTGATTGATTTATTTTTTAAGCTGATTTTTGAGTTTCATCCCCAGCTTGTCAAATGCTGACGCTTTGGGAGTGTAGTTCTGTTCGGCCACCATCACAAAACATCTATGTTTGATGATCTTACAAATGAGACCTTAGAGTAAAAATCAAACTCACCTCTTCATCGCTTGCTTGTTTACTGATCTCGCAGTAGCAATCTATATTCTGTCTGTCTGTCTGTCTGTCTGTCTGTCTGACTGTATTTTTACCCAGTTATGTCTCCGCTCCCTATTTTCATCATCAAAACACTAATGGCATGCTGAAACCAAACAGCTACAGTATAAATTGTATGTCCTGCTGCAGTGGGTGAATTAACTTGACATAACTCAGTTTGCAGGAAACTCAGAAAATGTTGACTGGGTTACTCAACTCTTGCAGCACCAATGTAATGTAATCAACAAGATGTGTTTCTGAAAACTGCTCACACATACCAGACATAGAGTATGACCTTTATTTAAATTATTCAAATGATTTCCACACTAGTTTAATTAAAAGTGCCCCCCAAACTCTGATGGCTGTGCTTAGTTTTAGGCTACAAATAACTATTTCCAAAAAATAAGCCAGACAGAATCACATGACTGTAGTGACTGTGAAGTATAAAATTACAGTTTGAAAGAAGCAGGACTGAAGCCTGTGGGATTTCACTGAACAAAATAAAAAAATAGATTTAAAAAAAATGAATCAAAAACCTAATGTCACAGAATCAATGCAAGGCGTGCCTAGAGTGTGTAAAGAGGGTTAAGATTGCTGGACAAGAAAAAAATGCTATTTTTCTTAACAATTGTTACGAGTGTATGCTTTCCGTGGCTGCAGCTATTTAAGGCCGTCGTCTGACTGGAAATAACCTTTTATTTCTGAGTGCGAAGGAACATAACGTGTCGAAAGGCTGAACTACAAGAAAGCACAGCAGTTCAGAGTTGAAATGTCTGCAGGAAAAAACCTCAACGGAAACATGTCACCCAGCTGAGGTCAATAACATACTGGGATATTGAATGTTTGTCTCTAAATCGTTCACCTTAAAGAGGATTAGAGCATAAATATTGACCTTCTGCTGCCGAGTGGCTCATGGCAGAAGGAGACCATCTTGCAAGTTCAGCAATATTGTCTGTAACTACACCGCCACTGTGTCTTCATTTGGAGTAATAGTCTTAAGTGTTACTGGGCTGCTGGTTTGTACTTAAGCCGCCCAATCAGAGGCTGACTTACACCTGGATATCATACGTAATGTGATTTGAAGGATCTCTTGTATCAGTTCTTTAGTCCTTTTTCTAATCTAGGTCTCAGGTGTCATTCAGTCTAGCTACCAAATCTGCCTTACAAACAGCTTAATGGCGGCCCTTCTGCGCGGACAAAATCCTTGGCCACCCAGTAACAGTGAATTAAAGTGAACTGTTCTCGTCGTGGCTTAAAGAGTCTTTAAATGAGACTAACCTGCTGCCTCGCAGTAAACAACAACCTGGCCTGTCTGCAGATTAGGAGTTTAGAAGTGGAGATGTTGTTCGTGTAGCTGGTTTGACTCTGATGTTTCGCCTGTTGTAATCAGTATAGAGGGCCTTGTGCTGTGGTAGTGGTTCTCAGAGATTATACTTTAATCATTTCATTCAGTACTTTCACTTTCAGTAGTCCACATTTAACATACTACTCTGCTCATACGTCAAATCGTGCCCCTAAACAAGCAGTTTTAAAATGTGAGAGTATGCAAAGACACATAATGGAGGCAGGATATTGAATATGGTGTCCACAATGACATGAATCTTAATCTGCATTATAGTCTGTAAAATATGAATAAAGTTTTCATATCACTCAATATATAAGCCAATTCTGATATATCTGTGATATCAGCTTACGGATATATCAGTTGGGCTCTATATGGATCTGACTGAAAACCAGAGGACACAGCATGGTAGAGACTTGTCAATCACAAGGAAGCCATGCCCTAAAAATACATACCCTGCTCTTTTTTTAAAAGTTGTTTTAAGGAAGACTTATATCTAGCTATTGAGACCATTAACGTATTAGTAGAGTGCATACTGAGGTAATAAATCAAGTAAGGAGTGGGGTTGTTTTCTCATAAGTTTACATAGAATCAGACTTTTTTTTTTTTTTTTTTGGAAATCTGTCAAGTCAACCTCGCTGGCCACAAGAAAGAGCAAAGATTTCAGGCCTTTAAGTATACCAAGTATTATACTTTGTATTATATAGACAATGGTCAGGTTGTAAAAAGACTTCTGTTGCATGGCACCTAGTGGCTCCTTCTGAGTGTCACAAGGTTTATGTCTGTCAACAATGATGGCACTTTATTTCAGTGGTCGTCTTGTCAGTTTACTGTGGAGACGGAAAAGCCTACATGAAAAAAACTCTGTATGGTTGAGGAGAAGAGTGACGTTTCAGGGAAAATGGATCAACTCTTACTTTACCTGACCTCAGGGGCCAGATAAAGTTGTCTGCTTCAAACAGAAATTCAGTGTCATGAGTCTGATCACAAATCCTACGAGCTTTAAGATGCTCTGGCATCAGATAGAGTAGTTTAGTTTGTCCTTTTTTGTGTTTACTTGCTCTCATAATAATGACTGGCATTCATTTATTTGCTGTGCATGTATTGGCTGAACTCTGCATGTTTACAGAATCTATAGTTTGGGTATGACTATACAGTGTGTCTCAGACAATCACAATAGAACAATTGGAAACACTTTTTTTTTTCCTTTCTTAAAATATGTTTAAATAATGGCTTCCCATTTGTATCAAATTCTTCCCACAACATTAAAGTGAAGTGGATTTCTGGTGTGACTGTATGTAATTCACTGTGCTTCTGTCAGAGACAATGTGACCACAGTGTCTGTCTCTGTCTCTCTCTTTTTACATATGACAACATGTGTTCCTGGTGGTGGGATACATGACCTGAGAGATGCTGAAGGGAGGGTCGTCTCATACCAAACATACCTCTGCTTTATAAATAAATACTCTTTAGACACAAGCACTCATCGTGTTACAGCGGCTTCATTCTAATTTATACTATCTCTCTATTTTGCAGCAAATCTGTTCAATCGAAAGTGGAAAACATTCTGGTGAGTATTCTTAATGTCTTTTTCACCTACAAATTGTGCTTTTAATGAAACTTAATCGTTATATTTAACTGTTACCTTTTAAAATATTGTTTGTAATTTATCTTTGCAGTTCTAGCATGTAGAGCTGAAACGCTAGTGTTTCCCGATGGTTTGGTTTCCTTCCGTGCATGATAAAAAATTAAAGAAAAAGTCAATCTGTTTTCAGCAGCATTTCAGGTCAATCTATAGAGGGCGCATCTGAGACCAGACAACTGTACTGAACTACTGGCTGACTGGGCTGGCTCAATTATGACTGTATTTTGATTTTTAGCTATGAAAGTTCATGCCTATGAACGTTATTTCTTTACGGCGGATATCAACACAATGTAAAATCTGTGGGATGTAGTGCTGTGTTCAGGAACAGAGGTACTGATGTGCAGCGGGCCGCAGTGGGCCTCTATGAACGTTGGCTACAAAGGATTAACCTTTGAGCAGCCTCATGAACAGGTCAGATATGCCCTCAGCAGACCAGAGTCTGATTTTTGTCTTCATGAATAGAGCATAAACCGATGTTATGATTCAATATTAATCAAATGTCGCCTTGGGTGAAAAAACTTATAGTTCGTAGTACACAAAGATGCACATTAACTAACAAAACACAGAGTGTGTATGTGTTCGAATGCTGGTAACATCTTCGTATCAAGGTAAAGTGAGTTGAAGGGGGGAAAGGAGTTCACTGTGCAGTGCTGATGACACAGTAACTTACAGACATTGACAGTCCAAGTCAACAGAGCAGGAAGTGAGTCGCACTGAAAAGGCCAACGGTGTCCTCTGAATGATACACAACAGGGTTTTATCAGGATGGCTTTTAAAAATGCAGCCCACAGATGATAGATTATGCCCACCATTTTTTCCTAGTTACAAAAAAGTGCTTATTTGTAAGAATTATGTGTATGTACATGTATTCTTCATGGCTGATGCTGCTCAGTATCTTATCCTCAGCACTGGGTGAACTGTGGCGGCCTAACAACAAAGAAGTTAATCAGAGGAGAGCCACATTTTTAGGAGCCAATTAGAAGGGAGAACATATATACACATATATGTGAGTGTATTTGAGTGTAGACATGTGTTGGCAACGTGTAGACGTGCCTGTACAGTCACCACGCAGCAAGCTGTCCTGAGAGGAGGGTTAACAACAATTGATTCAAGTTCATCTTACAGGCTATTTTGTTCTGCAGAAGCCTGTCTGACCCTTTGTGTCTGTCTGCAGCACATACACTATATGTGTGCACATGTGAGTGTGTGTACAAATGTAGTGTTATGTTTCATACTTCTGCACTGCTATGGGCTTTAATTTGGAGTGAAGCATTTTTTAATGTGCGTTGTGTGGCTCTGATAGGCAGAAAGCTCAATTTTGGTCTTGTCCGACTACAGAAGATTCTGCCTGCTGATTTCAGAGTCTCCTACGTGCCTTCTGGCAAACTATAGCAAAGATGTCCAACAGTTGTGTTCACTGCCTCTCAAGCTTTTAACCCCTTCAGAGGTCTCTTGGTGGCTTTCCTCACTTGTCTACTTCTTATACACTCAGCTTTGAAGACAGCCGGCTCCAGGCAGATTTCAGGTTTGTCTAATTTTCAACCTGAAAGTCTTCTGAGCCAACTGACACTGACTCAAGTGATCTTATTTGTGGCAGTTCATCAGCTTTCTTGCTGCTTCCTCTTTAACCCTCGACTCCTCTCACACATGAAGCAGTACTCCATTTCGCGGAGTTGCTTAGAGAGTTGCTTCTTGTTGTCCAGTGATGATTCAGTTGTGTCATATGAAAGACTGAATTCATATTTCCTTTTTGTCATTAGTTTAATGGTCCCATTTTAGATTTCATACTTTTGGGTGTCTACAACAAAATGTTTACGTGCTTTAAATGTTAAAAAAACAGACTGCTTTTCTGACACTGTCCATTGCTGCAGCACCTATCTTCACACACTGTCTGAATGCTCCATTTTAGCTCCCAACACTTTAAGGCCACTCTACCGAAAAGCCCAGTCAGCTCTGATTGGTCAGCTCTCACAGGTCTGAGAAGGCAGCGACCACTGTGTTTCCATATCAGCTCTTAAAGTGTTTCTGTACAGTTGTGACATCACAAGTTCACAGTCCTGGCAGCTCGTTTGAAGGCACAATTTTCTGAATACAGGTTTTTAATACGTGTTAATACAGTGCAAAATATAGTGCAAAAATTGGAATCTCAATTCCTAGATCATAGAAATTTTCTTTTTCAATTATTTCTTTGTAAGTATGTAATCAAAAGACAAAATGGCACGTTTTCTTTAACAAAAAACATGCCTCCTTAAATCTACTTTGATTCAATGTTGTAAGAAAAATAATTACAGTGTGGAAGAACCCTCTTTTAATTGTCACTGAATTCCTTCCTGCTGGGTTAGAGTACTGCTTGGTGCTGCTGCCATCTAAACCAGCAGAATTTAAACTGCTCCCTCTTCACGCTCTCATGTTTCTTTTTCACCTTTGAGGAACGTAGTGAGAAGAGCTCAAGACTGTTAGTAGGTCAGAGGGCCGTGCTGAGGAGGTTCAGTTTGTCATGTGTCGTATGTTTTGGGTATGAATGAATGAGAGGGAGCAATGAAAATGCAAAAATCATCATGTGTAGACATGATCTAGAGTATGTTTAATGTTCCATAGTACTGGTTTGTCGGTTCATGTCCCCTGGCTGCCGGTTGTATGTTTGTCAAGGCAACCGGGCCAGAGTATCATGCATTAGAAGTTGAAATGTTCTTTTTAGTTTGCCTATTATTATTATTATTATTATTATTATTATTATTATTGTTATTATTGTTATTATTGTTATTATTATTATTATTATTATTATTATTATTATTATTATTTGAATGTATTTGAGTTTATTGTATGTTTGCTACTATAGTCACATATGTACTGAGAATCGGCCAGGATCAATGTTCACTCTTTTACTGTTAAAGGTAAGATGGTATGGTCTGTATTCTCTTGAACAGGGGGAGAAACTCTCTGGGCTGTTATTATTATGTAATTTATTTAACCAGTCTCAGTCGTCTTGGGCAAAACTAAACCCAGAATGCAGCGACGGTGCCTCGACAAAAAAGTGCTGGGGGAACTTGTTTTGCATTTGGGGCATTGAGCCGTGGCATTAAAATTGCTGAATACCCACAAAAGAAAAGATACCAGCTACTGGTTTGTTTAGGTTGGCACCATTGGCAACCAGGTCAGGGTGACTTGCCGTTATCAGTGCGTAGATTGCTAGCTTGGAGCTGGTTGTTGTTGTTTAATGTAGAGCCATGGAAAGTTTTAACATGCAGATAACGGAAGGGAGGGAGACTGAAGTATGCGCCCAATGACAGGCTTTGCACCAACAGTCTACATGCTGTGAGTCAGTCATCTCATGGCAATCCATTGAACAACAATTGAGATATTGTGAGACAGTGGCGGAGAAACCAACCCGCAGATTGACAAAGTTGAGCAGTGCAGCTAAAAATGAATAACTTAGCAATCAGTCGGGTTTACTTTCGTGAACTCTCCAAGAATCACTCCCTCTTTTGCTGTGTGTGCTCACCTGTGCAACAGGATGAGCTATACATTTTAATCCTAATTTGTGCTGATATACAGGAGTGACAAATATTTACACACCTCTTTTTATTTCTACAGCAAGATGTGGAGAAGTTCTCAGACATTGAAAAGCTCTACCTCTACCTTAAGTTGCCTTCTGGTCCGAGCAGTAACACTGAGAAAAGGTAAGACTACACCTGCTCTTACAGACTTTACAGGACAATGACCAGTTAATGAAATATGTATGAAGAGGGAATGATCAGTCATTGATAGTGGCTTACATTTCATTTCACTACTGTCATAAAAAATGTTTATCGTGAAATTCTGTACACACACAGATCTTAAATTAGCTTTGGCCACGTCTCAGGACAGAGGTCACACTGACTTGAGTCAGATTAGATGTTGTTTCTTTTGCTGGGTCATTTGTTGATCAATCAGTGATGATGAATAATCTTTTCTCAGTGACCAGAGTGCCCTGTCATCGAGCCGCACACAGCAGATGCATGCGTTCAACTGGATCCGCAATCATTTAGAGGAATACCCAGAAACCTCTCTCCCCAAACAGGAGGTCTATGATGAATACAAGTAGGTATAATCAGAAAGTTCTTGAAAGCTACATGTTACATTTTCTGAAATGAGAATAATATTTCTGTTACTAAAAAAACTAACCAATTTCAAGCTGAGGCTTTATTGTTTAGTCTATTATTAAACACATGAAGATCATATATAACAGAGAATAAATCTAACTTTTTTCATGAATTAACTGTGTGCTTCACTATTTATTTGAATATTTATCGCTGGTTTTCACCCCTTGAATAGGTAACAGCTTCTGATGTTTGAGATTCTCTCTCCTCTAAATTGCCGCCAGCTAAAGCGTCAGTATAAATAGACTCTGCAGGCTTGGGAATCACAGAGTGCAGCATGTGTCGGTAATATTAGAATGGAAAGTCTGAGACAGCCATTGAAATGCTCTGACAGTATTATGTAACTGTCTTTTTAACTCTACCAGATCAGAAATACAGTGCCCTCCAGAAATATTGGCGCCTTTAGGACCGACAGGTGAAAAGGCTTTAAACAGACACAATGTGCATCCCTTTAAAACTACGAAAACATTTTGTCTTGAACAGTAAATCAGTTGGTAACTAATATTCACATGTCCTGCCACATGCTTTTACTATGTGTGTTTGATCATTTGTTTGAAAGAAATACACCTCGTAGTTTAAAATAGCACAGAGGAAACATTTGAAGATTAACACACACACACACACACACACACACACACACACACACACACACACACATACACATACACACACACAATTAAGCCATTTGTGTGCTCTGAACCTGCATTGAACCAGAGTTCAGAGCTGGAACTCAACTGTACCTGATAAGAAACTGGAAACAATTTGTGTCAGAAGACTCAATGTAGATGTTTCAGCAAGATAATGTCATCAGTTAACTCAAGTCATACTCTGCAAGGACTACAATTTATGTTTCATACACCCACGTGTCTATATGGTTCATACTTTGGAAAAATAACTATTAAAGGTACTATATTTTATGTGGGAATTTGGATGGAGCAGAATCAACCTCATTATATTGCAGTTCTTGATACTTAAAGCTCATTTATGCTCATATCTGCACATTTTTTGAAAGCATACAATTACAGAAGAACGGAGTAGTTACTGCTATGGTCACACAGGCTAGTATATCAGTGTAGCCAATAATTCAAACAAGACATGAAAAGACGTTTAAAAAATAGCAGATCTTTTTGAGGAGAGGTCATTTGAGTTGGTGAGAAGTTTTAAACATCTGTATGATGTAACTTCAGCAGAGAGACAAATAGTTACTACAGAACAGCTGGGAAGAGATGGTGATGGATGATGGTGATGGAAAGTGGACGTCCGTGTGAGCCCGATTTCATTCTGAGCAGAATTCTCTGTTGATTGTACTGCGTTAATGAGCCTTTAACTTTACATTTTGATACCTTTAAACCTGCTTTAACTGATTCGGCAAGGTTAGGGCAGCACAGGAGGCTGTAAATCCAACACTGACTTCAGCTTAAAAAGTTGATATAGCAAATTTGTCCCTATTTACAAATCCAGCAGTCGCAGAGCTACATTACCTGTCGTGTTTCTGACCATGTGATACATTTTAGTCCAATATTTACTCTCTTCAAACTCTGTGTTTGGTCTCCACCAACTGTCTTTTTAGCTTCTAATTGTTCTTCTCTGCAAGTCGCTCCTAGTCGTAGTCACTAACTTTTGTTGGGTGTTTGGTGCTGGACAGGAAGTGTCGGAGAGCAGCTGCCTGCTGTGGTTTAAAAAGACATTTCTGAGAGCTGAGTGAAAAAACCTTTAAAGTCTTCTCATGCCCCTTTAGAGCAGGTCTAGGCCACACTCTTTATTTAAGTAAATCAAAAAGACCCAACATGTCCCCCCATGAGCAAGCACTTGTCACTTTCGACAGTGCAGACCTGCACTCATGATATCACTTCACATTCAAATTCTCCATTCTTACTGACATTTATTTTGTAATGTCTTTCAGGAGCTTCTGTGACAATCTGAACTACCACCCGCTGAGTGCTGCAGACTTTGGCAAAATGATGAAAAATGTCTTCCCGAACATGAAGGCGCGTCGACTTGGCATGAGAGGGAAATCTAAATATCCTTGACTGGAATGGGTTGTAACAGTCTGGCCTCTGTCTCTGGTCACAGACCATCTGCTGTTGCAGTTCATAAGCTCTCTAAATATAGATGTGAAATGAAATAAAGTCCCCCTCTGCCTCTGAAGCAGAGGCATAATACAGAGGCCCCTCGGGGGAGTCACTGTGATCTTGACCTTCATGAAAAGGGAACTTTCTATTTTAATTTTATTATTATTATTATTTTTTGCAAAATTTGGTTTATATTTACCACTTTCTGTCATTCATGTTAATTGAATAAGTTATTCATTTTATGGGGGTTTGCTTGTTGAAGGACTTTTGATTTGAACTCATATTAGCCAACTGTCCAATGACCAAAAATGTCTAAAAAGGATTTATTGTAATTAATACAATAAGTCAGGTACCAAAAAAAGATCTTATAAAAGAACTGGATGTACATCAACATAATTAACACATGTAAAATGTAAAATAATTTTGAATTGAGGTAGATTTACTCCAGTTAACACTTGATTTATGTTATATTTAGGTCTATAGACATAAAAGTTTGTGGATCACTTCACTACATCCATCATTTGAGACATTGTGTCTACAAATCACTGCAAATCTAAAAGCAGAACCTGGACCACTAAACCTGCTACCACGCTCAAATCAGACCTAAGCAATTCAACATAGACTGCAACTTAAAAATGTACGTATTTAGACGACTGCTCTCTAATAAAAGCCTTATTCCAGGTGCTTGAACTCAGATACAGTGTGCAATAAAAAAGTACTTACACTTTTTGATTTTTGCAGAAAGTGCCAAATGCTTTTTCTGCCATTCGTCATTTACTACAACTAAATGTTATATTCATTCAGACTTTAAATACTGCCTTTAAGGTTGTCAATTGTTCTGAGCTAATAGTTTAAGATGTCATTACATGTATGAATTATTGACTTTTATTATTGACTAGCTGATAGATAATTGTCACCCCAAAGTAGTGTATATACAGTATAATACCAGCCTATGTTTGTTTTCTTGAATTGTTTGTTTTTTTCTTAACACCAGCTTACATATTGCTATAGTGGACTAAGGAAGAGGCCCTTTGTTCACATGCCATCTTTACCAACTTTGGATATGCATAAAACAGGCGACGGAGTAAGCAATGCCTTGTTAATATCTCAGAATAATGTTATGTTTGTATTCTGACTCCATGAGTGTCACTGTCCTGTCCTGCAGTGTATCACGTGTTTAACTGCTTATCTCTTGCGTGCAGCTCCAGTGTGATGTCTTAGACACAGCAGGCCAGCTGAGCAGCATACAGGAGGACGTGCGGTTTGCAGCCTGTGATCTGGTGTGCGAGTGGGCCCAGAAGGTGCTGAAACGACAGTTTGATGACGTGGAAGACTTGGCTCGCTTCCTAATTGACAGCCATTACATCAGCAACAAGTCTTTGGCAGCGCTCACTATTACAACTGGCACTGCAACAGGCAAGAGACAGTTTACATCGGCTTCATGCCTCCTGTCTAAAAACTGGTTGATATTGGCATCTAGTGGCAGCTGCCTGTTACTGCACTTCAGTTCCAGTTTGTTTTCATGAGGACAGCTTCATGTAGCTAATGTGGATGTACAGTAAATAAACAAATAAATATAGGTTAAGGTGTTTTTGTACATGTAATTCAAGCTTATATTTACATATTTCACATTATGATGATGAGGTCATTACTTTTGAGTAATAACAGTGCTACGCATCTAAATCCCTGTTTCCTTTTTTCAGAGGTGAACACTCCACAGTCGGTCTCAGCATTCGTCCCCACCGCCGAGGCTCACTCCTTCCAGCCTCATGTGACCACCCTGTCTTCACCTTCTGTCGATGCGAAGCAGCAGCTCCAGAGGAAGATCCAGAGGAAACAACAAGAGCAGAAGCTGCACTCACCTTCACCTGGAGAGGGACAAACTAAGAGGGCTGACGACGGTGTGCCTTGTGCCAGCCCCACTCCTCCGTCTCCTCAGACAACCATCGGCATTGTGGTCGCAGCGGTCCCAAGCCCCATCACGGTGAGAATGCAGGACCTTCCTAACACAATTCTGGTACCTGTCGTATGAGAAAGAATGATATTCCTGAATAGCTAAACCTGTCCTGAAAATAATACAGGTCCTGCCTCATTTTCACAAATTTATGTACGGCAACAAAACTGTGCAACAGGAAACATTACCCTCCTCACAGGTAATGAGAGTAGAATTATAAAAAATCGGAACATTACCTTTTGCATACAAAATTTAAATTATATTATGAGAATCGACAGGTAGAAATATGATGTTAGAAACTGTATGAGTGTTGTCTAGCACTCACTTGTTTTTTTCTTTCCACAGGTACAGAGAAGCCGGCAGCTGATGTCGCCCAGCCCAATGGGAACAGTAGAGAACAAAATGCTGCCACTTAACTTCCAGATGTTGACACAGCCAGTTCAGGCAGTGAAACAGAGCCCCAAACCCCCACAAAATATTCTAACCAGTCCCATGGGAGAACGCACTGCTCGGCAACGATATGCGCAAATTCTGCCCAAACCTTCGGCTGCGACTGCCATCACCTTGCGCTCGCCCTCCACCATGATCATCGGCAACAACCCCATTAAGACTGTGATGACTACATGTCATGTCAGCCCAGTCAGCTTGGTGAAGATGACAGCCATATCACTTGCACCCACCGGCAGCAATACCACCACTTCCTCTCTGCGGCCGGCTTCTGCAGGCATCAGCAACTCCGCAGTTGCGGAAGATGTCAGCTGCAATCAAAGCACGAGGAGCACTTCTGCAGTCCCCATTCTGGCCCCGGTGGCCAGGCCGGTGCAGGCTGTTAATACCCCTAACATCGATGTTGAAATGGAAGTTGAAGCTATACATAAAAACAGCCAAATGCAAAATTCTAGTAGTCTGATTTTGACCCAAGGGGCAATGACAAACAAGGCTGGAGGCGCCGTGCAGAGGGCTGCCAGTGTGCCCATACCTCAGACGAGAGGCTTCCTGAGTCTGGAGGAAACACCCAGCACTAATTGCAGTGGAAGGTCCTGCTCAAGCACTCACACTGTGGCAGCCACTGAAAGCAGCGATGATAGCATTGATAATACAAGCACTTTGCACTTAACTCCCTGCAATCAGAATACAAGTGCTGTTTCTTTACTCAACACCATCAGAACACCTTCATGTGGGGAGGGCAGCAGTGGAACATCAGTAAAGGAAGGTTTCCTGTCCACTAAGAGCCTCAGGAAACGCTCAAGCCTCAGTCCTGACTTTTCACCGGTCAAAAGGGTTTTTATGCCCCAGCAGTCAGTAGAGGGAGCTGCTGGGTCTGGATATGGGATCAGAAACACGGTCAGCAACATCCAAAGACCAGGAGCTCCTACCAGACCTGAAAGTGCACCAGTGTCGAGGGAGGTAGAGACGAAAATGAACTCGTCCACTCAAGTCCATGCACTCTGCACCTCCTCTTTCAGAGCCAGTGGTTTCTACTCTGTTGCCAAAACACAGGGCTCAATGCAAAGGAAAAATACCTCCACTGTTGTGGAAACTGGCACCTCGGTCAGTCACGCATTAATACAGCAACACCAGGGGCACACATTGGCTAGTGTGAATAATAACCCTGGCCTCCAACAACACTCAGGCGTGAGCGATGTGAGGAGTTCAACCACGGGGAGCCTGGAAGGAGTGCAGCAGCAGACCTACACTCAGTCCAACCTGGCGACTGAATCCTTGGAATTTTTCAATCAAGCGTCGTCGTCGAGCCAGCTCCCTATGCAGACGGATACAGACTACTTTCCCTTTGACGATGACGTGACTCAGGACAGCATTGTGGAAGAGCTGGTGCAGATGGAGGAGCAGATGAAACTCAACAACATGCAGGAGTTCGGAGGCTGTGTCACGCTGCAAGGCCAACAGGCGCTGATGCCAGATAATGTAACGTCAACTAATCAGACCATGACTGCTTTCTATAATGCCGCAAACAACAACGCGATCCACACTCCAACGCCGACGCCCACTCCTACACCCACATCAGAAATGATGGGAGGAGCCCAAGGTCTCACCGGAGAGAGCCCCTGCTCCCGCATCACCTCCACAACCCCAGTGGACAGTGCGCTGGGAAGCAGTCGTCACACCCCAGTTGGTACTCCACTGTCTAACTGCAGCAGCAACGTGCCTCCCAGTCCAGTGGAGTGCAGAAACCCGTTTGCATTCACACCCATCAACTCCAGCATCACTGGTTTTCATGACGGCAGCACCGTCTCCAGCAGCCCCGTCAAGCCCATGCAGAGACCGATGGCCACCCATCCCGACAAGACTCGGCTGGAGTGGATGAACAACAGCTACAACAGCAGCAGCAGTGGGAGCTTGAACAAGGCAAGCAGTGGAATGGGAATCCTCCCCAGCTATCAAGGCCTCATAGGTGATAATTTTCAAAAGCCTCATGCCTTCGCTGTCCCTCATGCACGCCACCACGACAGCCATTTTGGCCGCTTGACTCCTATCTCGCCAGTGCAGCAGCAGGTGTCTAGCATGGCCAAGCAGGAGGGTTTTGCTGTGCCTGCCCCTCTGGATAATAAAACCACCAACTCGCCTGCTACGACTTCTCGATGTCGCAGCGTAAGCCCTGCTGTGCATCAGAGGAATCTGAACACAGGAAACCTTCCTTACATCCCTCGATCAGTAGTGTCCCCTTTCAACTCACCTGTGATGCCCGAGATGTTAAACATCTTTGCAAACAGCCAGACAAATCTCAGGGTGAGCAGCATGGCTCAGAGGAGCCATTCTGTGCCGCTCAACGTCATGATGCAAACTGAGGTCCTGCCCACGCCGGGCCAACAATGCAATGGCAAGAACATCACCAATGTCCTTCTGAACAAGCTAGATGGGGACCAGGATGACACCGTCCGGGGTCTCGGCATCAATAATTTACCCTCCAGCTACACTGCACGCATGAACCTCACCCAGGTCCTGGAGTCTGACCCCAACCTCTCCTACAGTGACAACCAGCTCGGCCTGATGTCCTCCGAATCCACCAGCAAGATGCAGAGGCCAAATTACCTCATGGAAAATGCTATGAACGAACAAATGATTCTCTCAGCAGGTGACAGCAGAGCCTCTGGAGAGCAGCGTGGGCATCAGGCCCAGTCTATGCTGTTGTCTTTGAGTTCACAGCAGCATCAAGAAGAGCTGCAGCAGCACCAGCAGTTGGACTTCAGCCACACTGTGAAAGACCTCCTGATGGACAACAGCCTTACCGCTGGCAACCACCTCATGGAACAGGTAACGGAGCTTACTACAGGCGGGGCAGATTTCCCCTGTGAAATCAGAATGACATCGGAGATCTCCAGCAGCATCAATGACCTTAACGCATTAGACACCAACCTGCTGTTTGACCCCAACCAGCAGCAAGGACAATATCAAAACACTGCTGCAGAGGAGGAGCTGGCGAATGATGTACTGTTTCAGCAGATTACCAGTGAGGCGGCACATTCAAGTGGCCTCGACTGGCTGGAAAACAAAGATCATCCAACTGTTGGGTTGATGGGTTGATAATATTTTTTTATTTAACATGTTGAACATGTTAAATCTGTGGTTTGTTTTATTTATTTTCAGGCATTTACATTTTATAGTGCAACACTGGACACTTGTTTGTCCAGTCTAAGTGCCAGGCTGAACTGCAATGATGCTGCAGCACTGATTAAAATGCTGGTCATTTCCCTTTAATCAGTGAACATCGCCTCACCTTGTTTGATCAAGAGCATTTCCAACAACAAGTAAACAAAGGTTACTTAGCAAAAAAGACCCAATCCAAATCCTGCTTTTTTAAAATGCTTTGTTTGATATTCCAGTCAGAAATGATAACAGAGCCATGGATTTCTTCATATATAGATATGTGGGAATGAATGAAACAAGATAAATATTATTAAGCATTTTGCAACAACAACATTTCTTTATATCAATATGTCTAGATATTGGTAACTGCAAGCTTTAACTAACAGGAGGATAAGGCGCAAAATATATTTACTGCTGAACTAATTATATGTCATAAATGAAACATTTGTGTGCAATGTAAAAACTGGAAGCATCACAGGTTATCTTTGTCAGAGCTTTAACTGTTCATCTGGTGTCTGAAAAAAATATTACAAACAAGACAGTTTACAGAAATATCATTTAGTGACAGAATCAAATTCAGCTATTTAATAATGTTATGACCTCTCATCACTGATGTTCACGTTGATTGAGTGCAGGATGAGTATATGTTAATACTTTTAATTGTGCTGATTCAAAACAGGCTACTTTGGCTCTAATGCAGCACCCTCTCACACAGTACCCTGCCTACAACACTCTCTTATTTGGTTTACTTCATCGCTGGTTGTTTGAAATTTTGACACAAAGAGTTTGATTTTACTGTGAATTAATATCGGCCCCAAATAAGTTTTTTCACTCTAATAATCTGTATCAGTATCTGCCCTGAAAAGGCCACAGCAGTCGACCTCTAGTCTAAATTTTTTATATCAACATTTTCACGCTTTGTAATTATTTATGTTTAATAATTCCGACAATCATCTCAGATTTTGGCCGTCCTGGAGTCAGCCAGTAAATTTAAAGAGCCAAGTAAACCTGTCATCTCTATCAAAAAATCAAACCAATATCAAATCTACAAAATCATCAGTGCAATAATAGCAGGGCTCTGACAAAATTAAGATATTGATATCAGTAGTATGATTTGGCTTATTTTGCACATTGTTTGACACCTTTTGCAAAAATGTGTCCATCCATAGATCCATAGATATTTTAAGAAATATAAGCAATACGCTATAAGGAACAAAATAATAACTTCTCTCAGTGGTTCAGAGTAACTTTTTGTAGACACCTTGAGCCAAGAAGAATGACCTCTGTCCTGTTATGACACCCATAGATAAGCTTTAATTATGTATTGAATACTCATTTGGCATTGAAATGGTAGTTATGTCACACCAGGCATCGTAGTATGTACAACATGAAAGGTGCCCATCAAACAGGCGAATAGGAAAAAACCACTGGCTGGAAAAAGCGGATAAAATATATAAAAGAAACAATTTACATAAGAACTACAGTAACCCCCTAGAATGGGCGGGTTTTTGCACTTTTAAAGAATGAATCGTGTTTAAAAATAGAATAAAAATAGCATTTTGAGATGGTAAAAAAATAATAATAAGATATTATTGTATAAAATGGACGCAATACTTTCGGTTCCTACCGTAGCACTCATGATACTGCACTGACAATCTGTAATACTTGTGTTTCTTTACATAAATGCACTGTTTGGTTTTAGATGACAGAGGAGTATTTTTCACTGCACACCCTGAGATATAACAGCTAATCAACTGATCAAATGTGAAAGTCTTGTTCTACACTGCGTATGATCTGCGTGTAAAGGGTTTTGGTTTCTGAGCCTTATGTCCATACCAAAGACTTTTAATATAACCTGTAATAACATGCACTGAGATCAATCTACTGTGTGATGGACATAGCCATAACAAATGTATTGAATAATATGAATGAGAAAATGAGAAATGAGAAGTAAAATATTTGTGATGTTTGTGGCACCGGAAATCTTGTCTTTATAAAATCAGGACATCAAGGATTTCTTTGTTTACTATTGTTGAGGCTTTTGTAAATGCAAATGGAAAATGATCTTTTTATGAAAAAACAAAACAAAACACTCTAATGTGTTCATTCTGTGTTAGCATTAGATCCCTGAGTGTGTATTACTGGTCACACTGACATTATTTGTTGTACAGATTAGAGGTGTGGCCTGTTGTTCAGTGTGTTTTTGTTTTACTATTTATTCAGTGTGTTGTTTGTACAGAAGGTGTAACCTTGCAAACCATATAACCTTGTGGACTCACACTAATCGGACTTGCACTGTTACGAGGTTTTTTCAGCCTACTTTTTAAGTGTCATAGCATATTATCATGTATCATATGCAGTTGTTTTCTGCAGCATGATATTCGGTTAATAAAAAATAAGGATTTTGGCGGGAAAATTAGAAATTATTTGCACAAGTTTCAAAATGTGGGAATGAGACTATCCATAACTATATGGTGTAATACTAATGTCATGATATATTAAAAAAAACTTATGTCAAAGCAGATTATATCACCGTAATAGATGATCTCATTGGAATATAATTTAATTTAGACAAACCTCTCTTACATATATTCAGTTTTTTGAATCTGTTCTCTCAGTTTAGATGTTTCTCTTTACTGTGTCTGTGAAAACATTTGCATTTATTTGGTTAGCACTGATGTTTGTGTTACATTAAGCCTTTACCCTTCCTCTTGTTCAACGTGGTTCAGAGCTGTAGAACTGCCCTCCACTGTTGTGTTGCTGTGCCCAGTGTACAGGCGATTTTTTCTTTTTCTTTTTTTTTTTTTTGCATTTTAGCAAGTGCTTTTATAAGAGGAAGTGCTTGTTGATACTCATTTTTAAAGACTTTTTAAAACTAATAAACATTTTTAAGTACATCGGTATCCATGAGTCAGTGTTTCTTTGATATCAGCATAGGAGACTCTAGAGTTCTGGTAAGTAGCTCACTTGTTGGCATTTGTTAACTATTCTGGTGGTGCCTTTTCTTTTTGAGAATCACCAAAAAATGTGTGGAAAATAAAAAATACAGCACTGGGTACAAACGGTGGTGTCCTCAGGTTGTTTGGAGGCAGGGGCAAAAAAGTTTTTTAAAAAAGGCGCCAGCTGCATGTGGTCGGCAATTATAAACAGATGTAGCCGAGGAATGTCTGCATGGCGTTAAACGTCCACGGAATTGCACAACAATATGTTCAGAAAACAAAAGCCTCAGCTGAATTGTATTCTCTGCAGTCCATGAGAATCAGCAGACTGCAGTGATGGAACCGTGTCAGGTGCCTCAATAGATGTTTTTTAACAGCAGACATTTTTCTTCTTGTCAGTTTCCTGCTTTGAAAATTCAAAATGTCTGCTGTGAAGTAGTTAGGCATACTGATATATAGTGAATATAAAAGTACTGCGATCCGAGAAGAGGAGAAGATTCTTTGAGATTCACCACTGAATTGCCCACAGAGGTGTTTAAACAAACCTGATTAAGATCCCAAGACTCTCCCTTTTGTTGCACCTGTCAAACATCGTGCACATTTATCATTCTTATATTTCATGAAGTTTGATGAGCAGGGAAAATCACAGGTAACTCACAGCATTAATGATGGCTCTGTTCTGTTCTGGCTCTGTTCCAGTAAGTCGTATGACCGTCAGCCGGCATGCAGAGTACAAGGACCTTGGAGCTGTGGCACATAGAACATAGTTACGTACTTTTGCTCTGTTTTTCCTGCTATGATTTGTCAAAACGGCTGCTGTTAAACCCCCCAACATTTCTCAGACCAGCTGCCATCTGAGTTTAATTAGCTGGAATGACTGAAAACACCTGTGTGGTTGTGAAGGATCTTTGAAGATGACTTTCTATTTAAAAATAAATATTAAAAGCAAGGATAAAGAAGTAAGTAAAATGGGGGGGTGGGGTGGGGGGGATGTGGTAAGATAGAGGTCAACATTTGTAGCCCCAACACCTTGGAAATAGGGTGATGTATAAAAATGGAAATACTCTGGTAAAGTGCCTCAGAAATGAAGCAACTTTACTTTAACTATCCATTTACCCCTATGTGTTGAAGTGTAATAATACTGAACCTGTGCTGGATCTGGGCTCCCGCCTTCTTGCTTTGAGTAACTTGAACTCTCTTGTTGTTCGTGCAGCAGCACTAAACACCAGCACCGTGATGTGCCTGAGCTCGGCTTACTGTTTGACTGATGACAGCCCAAGCATCTCTGCCCTTTTCTAACCATCTACTATTTATGTTTCTGCAGACAGATTTGTGTTTGAACCACCATTATGGTTGCACATCATTAGTTACAGATGCAGACTTTCTGACCAGCTTCCTAATTTCCTGCCAGAAACTGCTTTCAGTTTAATTTAATTGAATTCAGTTTCAATGATAAATCACATTTCAGAAATTAAAGCTACACTTCAATGTTAATTATTTAAGCCAGCTGTAGCACTTACTAAACTACCTGACAGTAGAGTAATTGGTTGCAGTTATATACCCTTTTCAAAATAAATGTGAATATATATATTTTTTAAAAAACAAAGATGTTACATTACTCCATCATTTATTGTTTTCTAATAGCTTGGGTTGTTGCGTATAGGAAACTCGTAAATAAAGTTATCAAACAAAAAACTGTTGCCTCCGAAATGTAGTGGGCCAGGTATATACAGAAGCAGGAGATGGAAATACTCGGGTAAAGTACAAATACTCTCAAAGGTTTACTCAAATATAGCAAGATGATGCGTTCACTTGCCCTCTCTTCCCTTCGGTTATCTCAGGTTGTAGCAGCGACATACAGCGAGGTGGGACAAGAGGAGGTGGAAGGAGGAGGAGGAAGCAGGAGGAGGAGGAGGAGGAAGGAAACCGATGAGGAGGAGGAGGAGGAGGAGGATGGTGAGTGACGACGGTGTCACAGCTAACCACTAGGTCAGTTTCATGGTTTCAAACTACCAGCGTAAACACACCGAGGAGATAACAGAGGAAGTGAACACAAAAAGAGTATAACTACTGTTGGCCGGACCACTGTCTTCTTCTTCTTCTTCTTCTTCTTGTCGCTCTCTGGGAGGAAGAAGGGCGAGGATACTATGGCTGCACTTTCTCCCCAGATCCGAGGACTTCAGACAGATGAGGTAAACTATCTCGTTAATGAGAGCGCTCATGTGACCGCGTCGTTAGCAAGATGGCTAACTAGTTGACGCTAACGAGCTAACGAACGTTAACTGGCCAGCTCGCGCGGCACCAGGAGTTCTTTGTGGGCTGATATGTGTTCACTATTGATAGAAAATCTATGTTATTGATCTGCTCTACTACTTCTCGGCTTGCATCTATGTTATCCATAACTCAGAGCCGTAGCCGCTCACTTTTTTTTCTTAGCCAGGAAACACAACAGGCTCCTGAGCTGTCAACGCCTCTGTTGGCCCGTCCTCAACACACACACACACTCACACACGCACGCACGCACGCACGCACCAAACTGAATTATCTTGCTAGGAAATCACGTTGTTAGAGCTCCCTGGTAAAGATAACAATGTCAGGGCCCAGAGGTAGGGTTATACTCTATGCCAAGCCAGCTCTCTCAGCTGTAATTTGGTTGCGAAATCGCATGACGATTCATCATCAACTTTACAGTAAAGGCATAAATGAGGCTGGGGTTATTATGGTGGGAAATGCGCTCAGCTGCCGAGTATTGTCAGGATGTTACATCATCCTGACAATACTGGGCGACACTGCTTGCACAGAGGGGATCTTTACAACATGCCTGTAAAAGGGATTCATGTGCAAAGACAGATTTCTGCATGTTTATGAGATAAGATTGAATGGGGATTGTTTTGTGTCCTAAGATTACGATTTTCTACAAGGCATGGGATGATATGAGGCATTCTCCTCACGATTATCCCCATAGTCATCCAAATATTCGTAAAAACTTTAAAATAAAAACGAAGACATCACTTTAACCTTACATTTTTATAGTAAACAGGTATTTTGATTGCATCGCAGATAGGATAAACAAGCAATCGCAAAGAAACTCAAAGCAACATTACGTATCATGTTGATAGTACAGTGTCTTGTAATAGGTAGGTAGGTTAAATTGTTTCTCCATCTCAGCCACTCCACCCCTATCACCTGTTTCTGCACTGTGTCACAATTCAAGGATCACAGCGTTACATACATGTTTACTTCAAGATACACACAACTCTGTTATGACATAAGGAGTTTCATTTGTAAAGTTAGCACCTACATTACGTCTGACAAATAGTGATAAACCTGTGGTCTGTATTTATGACATGGATGTTGCACTCAGAAATTGTGGGATCTCCAAATTGCAAAAAATGTCAGTTTCTACATAATGTAGCTTTGCATAAGTAATCATAAATCATAAGGACTTCCTGCACAAATAAAGGATAAATAAATAGTGTTAACCTCATCTCTCTCTTGATTTTTGTAGTTTGGAATCCAAATTATATACACGCATCCAATCTAACTTGCTTTTGTGGAGATTGTAATGTGCAAGACAGGCCCTCAGCCATGTTGACAGGCTTAGACAATTCAACTTAAATCAAGCAAACAATATAGTACTGTAAGTGGTTGAGCTAGGGAGCGTTTTCAAGTTTTTCATGTGAGGATAGTCACAGTCATCTGGATCCACAGTTATCCCAATAATGAAAATTAAGCCTGATCAACTTGTTGTGTTTTTGTACTATGATCAAAGATAAATTCTTTATCGTCCCATCCCTATTAACTACATTGCTATTGATTTCTATAGTATACTCATCTGTATATAGCATGAGTGTGTACATATCTAATGAAGCGAAACCAAATACAAGACAATATTCACTCTCTACTGGATTTAAGCTGACCATGTACAGGATAACACCAGGCACTGTTGTGTATATTTAGAGTTAGAGGTCTTAGCTTCATGTTTTTAGTTAAAATGTTATTAATTTATGTTTTTATTGTTTGCTTCTCATCTTTCTCTTTGATTCACCTTGAGTTATTTCGTTTATGATTTATGTGTGACTGTAACTGCCCATCAGGATATATCTCTGTCTTTGTCCTTATGATATTATTGTATTCATACACTCACTTGCATGGCTTTTCCTTTGGTTATTTCAGGAGGAATCCAGAATCCTAAAAGTGAAAGTCATCGCTGGAATTGGGCTGGCCAAAAAAGACATACTTGGAGCCAGGTAAGTTGTAGATGTTAACATCACAGTTGTGCTGTTGTACTATTGAAGTTGACTGATCCATTAGTTGACTCACTGTAGCTCTACATTAATCTATTGATATTTTTTATGTTTAATAAACAACAATATATCCATGAGAAAACAAATCCTCACATTTGACAAAAACTTATTTTTTATGATTTACTTAAGCAAATTATTATATATGATTATAGTTATATACAATTGTTGACTGTTAATATATCTTTCAGTATCTCAGAAACTTTGTTGGTCTTGTCTCTTTATGTCTTTCTGTTTTCTGTGGAATCAAAGTCATTTCCTGTGCATATGAGATAGCTTGTTGCTGTCAAATTTCTTGACTATTTTCAGTACAGCTTGACAGTCAGAACTTGCTTGCAGAAATTGCATCCTCTGAACCATTGTCTAGCAGGACAGGAAGGTGATGAGGACATTTGGTGAACAAAGAATACACGTATGTCAGAGCCTGTCAGTGATCTTTCAATGAACCGTGAATCAGTTTGTGTGTCATCACTTCTGAATGAGTCCATCATATACTAAAAAAGGAAAAGAAAGTTCTTTATTCTTTTAAAAATAAGAAGTGCGCTGGTGTTGAATGTGCACATAGCCCCAAATTCTGCTGCACTGACCCTTCTCTCAAGAGCATGAATTAGTCAAGAGTACTGATTAGGTTATTCTACATTATAAGATTATATTGTGAGGTGGTTGAAAACTTGAAAGACATAAGCAAATGTAGTCCACTTACTGACCTGTTTATGACCTTTTAACATCTTGCTTTTGACATGTTGGTTGGTCATTTTTGTATTATGGAGGTTTTCTTTGCTTTTTTCTGCTGTATGATTAATTGCTCACGTTATAACCAAAACTGCTGTGTTAATGACACGCCGACATCTAACCAGCTACTTAATACATTACTAATGCCACAAAATTGCTGCAGGCCTAAAGTGTCATTGAGATGGTATAATATAATAATATGACGTCAATGATGGATGTGGTTTTGATACACGTCAGAGTGCCTAAATCTATTATAAATTAACAATTACACTCAATTTCCCGTTGAGCATAAACTAGCTAGAATCATTATGTTAATGTTTCTGAGGGCAGGATGCACTGCCTGATCTGATCAAGCAGTGCAGGAAAGTGTTTCACTTCCCTTAGAAACCCCATAATCACACAAAGAGCAGAAAGTAGATCATACATTTTAAAATCTTATATATCTACACCATACATTAATACATACGTGACTCTCTTTTTCATTTAGTGATCCATATACAAGACTGTCCCTCTATGACCCTGTCAATGGAGAACTCACAAGCCTTCAGACTAAAACAATAAAAAAGGTGAGTAACTGAACATCTACATTTGCAGTTTCAGTCCGTCTATTTGTTTGACTGATAGTTCATCTTGATTTTATTTTTCATTCGCATCTCATGGTACATGAAGACACTGGACCCAAAATGGAATGAAGAATTCTTTTTCCGAGTAAGTGGAACTTGACATAGATAAACATTCAGTATTCTAAAATCTATTTATCTCTTCTGTCTTGTGTTGTGTTACACATACATGTGATTTGTGACATTTCATGTCAGGGCACTGGACTAATTTAGCCATAAAATACATTTAAAAAGTCACGTGGTTGGCTTTTTGACCAGACATTATTGTTGAACCTAGTACTTTGTTTTGACCATACATTCTCTTTGTTGTTTCAGGTTGATCCCAATAAGCATCGAATGCTGTTGGAGGTGTTTGACGAGAACCGTCTGGTAAGTGATATATTCACGTTAAAACTGTCTGTGTATGATTTGTATTATTCTGACAAACTCTACGCAGTTTTCTTTTAAATTGCTCTAGTTCTTTTTTTCCCCCTACAAAATCTATTGAAGTGCATCTTTATGTTCACTGAGAGTAAGTGGAAGGCTTCGTTCACTGTAGGGCTGCAGCTGACCAACGATAACTTTCCTCAAATAATTAAACGTTCATTGTTTTCTCGATTAATCATTTGGTCAAGCAAATGTCAGAAAAGAAGATGCTTTTTAAAGCTGTTGCTTTGTCTGAAATTTACGATCAGTAGAGTCTGTTGGAAAAATGCCGATGTATTTGCTGTCAATCAACAAATTGATTAAATGACAAAGTGTTGCAGCTTGTTCACCAATAGATAGTATTAGTGTCTGTTTCCTGACATGAAAAACAACATATAGGTCTTAACTTTCCACCAAATCTAATTTTCTATACCTTTAGCACATAATGGACAGGAAAAAACAACATCCATTAAGTCTGTAGATGTTGTAAGAAGGTGGAGAACCTGTTCCACCTGTACATGACAAATGTCAGTTCGTTATAATTAAGGGGTTGGTGTTTTGTTAACTATATAGTGTTTAAAATCCCTGGACAGGCACTACACAAATAGGCCTTCTGGCTGTGTACACTGATCTAAATAAATCACTGAAAATAAAGTACTGGAAATCAATTTTAAGAGCTGCTCTCCTATAGAGGGATATGTCTTAATTGATAATTGACAGCAGTGTGGTATTGATAGTTTTAACACACTCAGCATATTGGACAGAGCTCAAATATGTTATGCCTGGAAACAGTATCACAACAGTTGGATATTTAAAACAGATAGATTTGCAGAGAAGCTTTTTTAAAGAAGTATTTAATTATATAAACATCGTGTATGTATATACCACAAACACACCATGAATGCCAATCGATTGTGTCATATCCCTGTAGATAAAGGTATCCTCCAGTCAGTGCAAATTTAACTTTGTTTTGTCACCCTTATTTTGCCATGACCTGTGTGATATTGTTTGAAAAAGATACCTTATTAGTCAGAGCTGTAAATATGGGCAAATCTGGCTTCCATAGGGGCATCCCCAAGCCCGTAGCTTACTGTACAAGTGTGCATGGAGAGTCGGATATCACATCAAGGGTAGATCATGTAGGTGACAGAGACATTATGTGTGATGACATGTAGTTAAATACTGTCTGTTCTCACGCAATGCATAAAGTTCTTGTGTATAGAAGCAGCTTGGTGAGATCTGAGGTTTAGGTTGTTATGTCCGATTGAGTTAGGAGATAGGCAGCTGCGGTGAATATAGAGGCCATCATCTAACATTCTCTGGTTGATTACACAGTTAGTGCACAGCAGTGTTGAAGCTTTTGGGAATGTCAGGTCGATATCAGTTGAGCTTTTGACCCAGTTTCATGCTGGTCTGATGCACAGCTGGTATTGGGACACCTGAGCAGCCACACTAAAGTGACAGAGCGACTGTTGTCTGAGACGTGCTGCTAACTGTATGTGATATAAACACAGTCAAGCATTTAGCCAACATGAACAGTCACGAAGTGTTTGACCCTACTGACTATCATCTAACCTCTCACAAGCATACTGAATATTTATAAAGACATGTAATGATAATAGTAGTACTTAAGAATAACATATGAATATAAATAGGTAATGCAGGTGCTTCTAGTTGATGTGATAGTTGTAATTATTTGAATATATCTGGCTGTTTTCTAACTGAATGTAGTTGTGGTTACATTTAGACTTATCTGTACCTGTCCTGTCTTCCCTATGATGAGAAACTGATTCATCAACCTGTCCAAACTGGTTGAGTTTGCTCTGTGAATATAACAAGGATGTTGGGTTCTCAGAAAAATCAAGTCCGTGCACAGCTTGGCGCAGCTATTTACAACCATTTGTTCTCTTCTCTCTCCACTATGTACAATGTGTCACTATTCTACACAGAACTTCCAAAGCTATGCTATGATAATAAAATACTATGATATTTTTGCCTCACTCCCTTTTAGCTGTTATGTTTCTCAGCATTGCAATGCTTTGTAATTCTGCATTCTTCTTTATGGAGAAGCTTGGACAACGTTGATCATTTGTTTCAGTTTGAAGTGTTGCACAAGATTTGTTTATTTTTGCAGTCCCTTGGCAGGTCACATTGGAAAGTAAATACAAACAGTGTACACAGCCACACACATACTCATATATAAATACTCTGGGGACACCACTTTTTGAATGATTTAGAATGAAGATGCCAGGGTACAAATGACGCTCAAGCAATGAGAATCACTTCGTATTTCAGATACAACCAACTTTGGTGCCAAGTGAGATTATACCTTCAGTTTGGCCACACACCTCAGTCTTAAGAACCATCTTTAGGAAACTCTCTTCTTCACTGTTTGTGATGCTGAATGTTTCTAGAAGGTGTTGTGTCACAGGTTTACAGTCACATGAGAAAACAAACCTGGGTGTGACTGCCAGGCTGCGCCTTGTCATGTTCTGGATAGATTTGGGAGAAATTCGGAGGGTGTGTCAGCACTGTGAACGTGCGTCTGAGCACATGTGATTCAATGCTGCTCTGACACACAGAGGAGTGGGACAAAAACTTGTTCATTTTTGCCTTGTCAGCAACAGTCTGAGAATGAAACTGGGTCTTTTTGCTTGTCCCTTTTAAAGACATGAAATTTGCCATTCATTGTAAAGTTATTGTTCCACAATGAGAGATTGTTTTTGTGATCTGCAGTTTGGCCTTTCACCTGGTGCCATCGTGTGTTTCCTGATTGTTTCATAACAATGATCTTTGAAAACTAATGGCAGTCGTCCTTAGATTTAAAAACTGGTGGGAGTGTGATGAGCATTGCAGCTTCTGATCAGTAATTTTGTAAATGCTAAGGAATGCACGTTATGCAGTTCAGCCCTTTTGCAGCTTGTTGAGCAAGTTGAGATGTTTATTAAGGGGGAAAGAGAAGAAGTGCTCTGGCGAAACCAGGAAGGACCCCAAAACAACCCCTCCTGGTTCCAAGTTCTTTTAGCAGCAGCCGGAGAGACTCACGAACTCCCAGACACCGGCTGACTTATTCGAAGTAACACATTCAAAATGTAGTGAGATAACTTTGAATAGTCTCCTTTCAGATATCACGTGCTGGTATGGAGATGTCTTTGTAACAAGCCTGAATAGATGGTATGCACATGACATCACTATGTGGAAGTTACCATGGTTACTATCCCTTGAATGAATGGCCACCATGAATTCAAATGGAAAACACTGATAAAATGGTTAAGAGCTGTCGTGTTACCGACAGATACAGAAATAAATCAGGAACTTTTCACAGATCTGTCCACAGACAAACCAGAATATGCTATATGAATATATATAACTAATATATGAAGTCCAGAACATATTTGATCAGGTTGATATGTCCTGCTTTAAAGCATCTACATGTATCTGGCTTTGTTCAGTGTTACGCTATAAAGATGAATCCTTCTGCTCTCACTATGTGTTGAGACGCACAACAATACAACCAGCAAAATAAACTTCCAATACTGGTTGACTGCAACAGCAGGCCCATGAGCTTTGTTCTGTGAGAAGCTGTGAAGCTATCAATACACTATTGGGCAACAAATTCAAATGAGAAACTCTCAAGAGTCCGTAAACCAGAGAGCAAATTTTATTAAATCACACAAGTCAACTATCACAACAGGGCTGCAGCATAAACACAACCGTCAGTTCTCTTCAGAAAGAGCATTTAGGGACAAGATAAAAGATGATTGTCAACATTTGCTGGGACATAGAGACTGGAGCTTTGTCTGAAATCACTTCCTTTTTCTCTCATTCACTACTCCCCAGAGTAGATAATGAACACTCGACACTTTACTCAATAGTGAGACGTAAATTGAGATTTGGGTCATTCACAGTACTTGGCGGTAATAGTACACTTTATGGTAAATATTAGGGATTGATACCATTCAAATTTGAACTAATATGGGTATTGGTACCTTGAATTTGGTTCCACTACCCGATGGTACCTTTTTACTGTACTTAACTTACTCTGTAATGCAAATAATGGACTTTCAGAGGCAAAAAATAGGTCAGACGATAGTAACCGGTGACAGAGTGTCAGCAAACGCTAGGAAAAGCTAATGTCGACCAAGACAGTGGGAAAAAAGCCCAGTTATCGCCATCAATAACTTATCCAACTAGCTGGTAAATTTGCTTTAGATGGAGGGTTTAACTTTCTCTGCCTTGGCTGCAGGCGTGCTAATGTTAACTGCAGTTGCTTCAGGAGACATGGGTTACAGACCATCAAACAGGGTACACTGTGCAGCTTTTAGTAATACTACATGTTTGATCATATGTTTCCACGGGTTAGACATGTTGTCCTCACCAGCTTTGAATTGCAAATTTCAAATATTACATTGTTGTCTTCGCTAAGTTTTGAATAGTGGAACCAGACTTGAGATTGCTTTCAGCTCACTGTTGCCCTTTCTCACAGTGACCTGAACAAGCTGCAGGTGCTGCGTAGTCTCAGTCTTGTCCCTGTTTCCATGGTAGATGCCAGTTCAGGTTATGGCACAAGATGCGCCAGAAGTCTCATGGGGACTAGAAATAAGGTGGATACTCCAAGGTACTCTTAGATAGGTAGGTACTCTCTCTTAGATTTGATTCGTCACTGAATTGTGGTGAGGAGGGTTGTAGACTGTCACGAAGTGATAGCAACTTGTTAGCCAAACTCATTAAGGCTGCTCTCAAAGTAATGATTACACATACAGTGTATCAGCCCATTAGCTCCTGCTGAGTGTCAGAGCCCTCCCATCTCTCATGCAGACTACTGTAACCACACCCCACCGGCACAGTTTGTAATGACACTCAAACACGTTCTCTAAAGAGTTTATTAAATATAGCTTGTCCTTCAGCTTTTCCTTTAGTCACATGCTCATTTTGGTTCCAAACTCATGTGTATATTATCAGCAGCTTTGCTTTATTATCAGCCTATTACACAGTATGTATGACGTGGCACGTGGTGTGTGCGTCACTAATCTGATCTTATGGCCTACGTACCACCGTCAGTCCAACCTTCTTTTGGCCTGATGAGTGATTAATAGCCTATCACGAGGTGTCCCGGTAGTCATGTTGGTTTAAAAAAATAGGTCACTACAGCATTGCAGTGTCTACTGGTGAATCATATCTTTATCCTGGCCCCGACTCTTACTATTACACCCTATACTGAAAGTGATTTGGATGCAGGGTAATGCCCTGAAATAGGCTAGCCTGGCTCACAATAGGCTGCCATTAATAAACAGAACTGTCAACAGCCATGGAGCGGAAATCAGACCAGCACTGACTGTTACATGAGGTGTCATTTAACAGGTGTCATGTCACTGTCAAAGCAATCCCAGTTCATTCTTGTTCTTATCTCCTTGTGTTTTCTGTAGGTAGGCAGATAATATGTCACATATCACTTCATCTCTGCATTTTTGTTTAACAAGTTTTCTGTTTCTTCACGAGCAAAAAACATTGTGAAATAATTTCTTTCGACTTTGGATTTTAGATCTACCTTTGCATGATTTAAGATTGAATTTTTACAAGCTATGGTGGTTTTTGTCTACTGTGCAGTTTTGCAACCCAGTCTTCAGGTTTATACAGAATTATGTTGAAAGTCATTCCCTTTGATTTCCTGTAATTCAATAGCAGTGGGTAAAAATATTTGTGGGGGCACAGAGCAGCAGAAACATTAGAAGCATAGCTGCAGCAGGAAGTCTTGCGTGAGGTGCCTGAGGCAGATGTAACAGTTTACCAGAGCTTCAGTCTGAGATGCAGCATAGAGGGTTTCCATGTTGTTGTTTTTCCAAAAGGGTAAACAGGAGCGAGGCAGCTAGAAAAGATTCAGGGTGTTAGATGTTAATTTGTATGGAACTCAAGAGGTACAGTTAACTAGCAGCTAAGCTAATGGTAAAAAGCAGGTCAGAGGTTGAAGCTTTGTCCTTGAATTTTTTGTCTATTTTTAATTTTTTTCTCTAGAGTTTAAGCTCCCTTAAAGGGGCAAACCTCTGTGATTGCTCTAGTTTCAAAGGTCGTGTGTTTGGGTCATGTCTCCAAACAGAACCACTGACCTCCTCTGACTAAAAGCTGAGATCAGCCTGGAGAGGAATGTAGGTTGTCACCAGAGCTATTTTGGCAATGTACAGCAGCTAATGATTGTGATCACAGAGCAGAGCTCGGAGCAGTTGCTTTGCTTTCCTTTTTTCCTACCAGCAAGTTTGATCATGCAGCTCTCGCTGGCGCTGCAGGGATTAGAGAGTTAAACGAATGGCACGTCGGCTGCGCTTGCACTTTGCGTCAAGGAGAAGCAACACGGACCCTCTGTCAGAGAGCCTCAGCAGCCATGGTGAGGAGAGTGGAGTCAGCGTGCCAGCTCGAAGCCCCGCAGAGATTCTGGCGCATAGTTCTGTCCACTTGAAGGTGACTCCTCTGTCACCAGACTATGCTAATTTACAGCGATACTCTTCAGTATTTATACCCAGGGTGAACACTGGAGGATCTAATAAGAAGAGCATATTGCAGATCGCACTGCAGCCCTGTGGAAAGGTCAGTGGAGAGCCGGATGGCACTATAGAGGATGGAGACCCTGGGAGCAGCGAAGGAGGAGCAGGTAGTGGCTCTGACGGAGGCTCGTGCAGCAGCAGCATGGCCAGCGATGGCGGGTACTGTAGCAGCAACAGCATCTTTGAGCCAGAGGCTCCGGAAAAGCACAGGACCACCCAGGAGAGGAGTCAACTCTGCCGCAAGTCGAAGGTCCCGCTGAGACGGTGCTCCTCCTTGGTTATATTTCCAAAGAGCCCCTGCAGCACCCCACCTGCTTCCCCAGTCAGTCCAGTGGCTCTACCTGCTCTCCCACCATTGAGGGGGTCTCATCAGTCATCTCTTCAGACATCTGCTGGTGAATTCTCACAAGATGATGAGGAGGTGACTTGCAAAGGGTCCACCACTACGGCAGTAAGTGGCCGTCGTCTCACGAAAGGAAACTGTGCAGCCGAGTTCAGGGACACCAAACACATGGTGCAATTTAATATTCCTCTTCAGGATGAACCAAAAGGCAAAACGGAGGAAAGGAGTAAAGTGATGGAACTGTCCTCGAATCTAGACAGATCAAACCGTCACTCTAGCAGCGTTCTGCTACATTTTGCCCACCAGAGACCAATTATTCCCGGGAAGGGAGCTGCAACCACGGCTACAGTCGCCAACCCAGTCGAGGGTGAACATGATCCTCACAAAAAACTGTATCGTAGTACCTCTGCTTGTTTGTTCTCCTCAACTAAACCGTCAGAGAGAAACCAAAAGGTCTGCTCAGGAAAAGGCCAGGAAATGCCAGAGGAAAACCATTGTCATCGTGCCATACAAAGGAGCTTTTCTCTGGAGGTGCCCTACGCTAACACTGGAATTTCATGTCACGTTTCGAATCCAAAACTCAGTAGCCCTTGCTCTCCACATGTACATATTCATCTGTCTCCTTGCTGCCCGGCTAAGCTGCCTAGCTCTGTCGCTGATGTAAACCCAAACCACAAAGGGAATAATACACCAAAAAGCCCTGGTCAAAACCCCAAGGTGAGTGTTAAGTTTCTTAATTAACTGATGGTGTCTGACCATGAGGAATGAGCGGAGATGTGTGAAATTTCACAGTGAATTGTGAGGCAAGAGTGGTCAAGATATCTGACACAGAAAGGCCTTATGAATGAGCACTGTGTTACTCATAATGTCGCTTAACTGGTTCAAGTAGATTCCATGCTGCTTTGTTGTGACTGCTTGGGTGACACCACTTTGACTTCAGCCTTTATACAAAGCATTTGGTAAAAGTTGACTGTCATGAGTACTTTAAATAACAAATATGATAATGTTGGCCTTGTGCTAAATGTTGCTTCTTTGTGCAATTTTTTAATGAAGGATAGTTTAAGAGGGATTGTTTTTCTGACACTAGATATTAAATGGAGTGGGGAATATACATATATGCCATTTAAATCCCTAAAACTCTGTTTACTCAGCGTCAGCCATTAGGCTCAGCACAAGCCAGAGCGAAACTCAGTAACTGAGAAGATTGCTACAGCTAAGTCATGCAATTAACAAGCCCAATGTGGACAAACATTCGGAGGTATTCGGTTACATTACAGTAAATCCATTTGCTTGGTGGTTTCCAAGAAAAGCGTGACAAGAAGGAAAAGTTGTTGGTCTTTCATCTTGTGTGTGTTCATTTGTTTGGTGTGTGTGAAGACGTGCTCAACTTAGTTAGTTCTCCATTTTTATTATTCTGTTAGCGCTATGAGTGATCGACTTAAGTATTTACCCAGGCTAATTTTAGTGGTGGGAAAAGCAGTGCCCCTTGCTGATATAAATAAAGTGCCTCTGAAATATTCCCCCTGACTCCAGATAGTCTGGTGGTCTGTAGCTCTGCCCAGTCCCGTGGATTCAAATTTAACAGCATGATACTAGAGCAGCGCACAGTCATGCCAGCCATCTGTGGACATGGTGTGTGTGTCTGTGTGGTGGGGGTAATGTAATGTAGGCAGGATGGGAGCGTGAGCCTTTCCCAGTAAAAGGATGGTGTGTCCCTTCCCTCTGGGTCCCCCTGCCAGGCAGTGTTTGTGAAGTATCAGGTGTCAGCCTCCCCCCTGCATTTAGCAGGTTGTCAAGTATGAACGTCCCCTGCAGTAATTAGCCACTCCATTAACTTTTAAATGTCTAAATTTGCTTTTGTAAATCAGGATTTCAATTTTTTCACTTTAAAATGCCCCTGAAATGCCATTATCGAGAGTATTTATTTCACTTGAGTTTGCTGTTGATAGTCCTCTGTGTGTATTTTGTCCTGTGTCAAATCAAACATCTCCCTCTCAGAAACCTGCATCAAATACACACGCCTTTGTTTACATTCTGACTCTGTCAACACATAACGGAACATCAGCAATATTATTCACTATCAAAAGTACATAATTCAAATAACACGTAAAAATGCTAAAACATAACTCAAATGGTCTAATTGGTTTCTTATTCTTTATAGATTGACACATTAAAAAAAAAACAAGCAGGTAGAGAGTTCATTGACTTAATGTGGCTAAATGACCTTCTTTTTACAGCAGCTGTAAAAAGGATCGCCTCATGCCTGCAAGCAGCAACAATATTTAATATATCAAATAAATGGGGAAAAATTAACATCTGTAGTTTTTGAAATTCCAAACTTTTGCAAGGTGTCAGAACTAATAGCTATTTATCACTCCACCTGCTTTGACCAAATGTGATACATAATGTGACATAATTTGTAACTGCTGTGGTTTACTCAAAAAAACAAAATAAAATCAAATACTGCTTGGAAAATAACTGGAAAACTATATGGTCAAATGTGTCACAAGCCACAATGGAAATTTTTGTGAAAGTTTGAGGTTTGTTGCCCCTTATCTGCTGTGCCCTCAGCCAAGTGTGACTCTTCACATGAGTTAATGAACAACCAGGTGTGACCACATTAGATACGGAACGTGAACAACACAAATCTCTCTGCTGCGTTAGCCACAAAGCAAGTCATAGCTTATTGAAGGCACAAGCAGAATAAACAGATGTCGTCGTATAATGGCCCATATTTAACTATAATTAAATCTAGTTAAGATTTGATTGTCTGAATTAGTTTTTGTGCCACTGCCACAGTGTTTGTTGTGGAGAGCAGTGCTTCCTTCTTCCTTCAAAAGTCATAACATGATTTGCATAAATCATTCACCTATTTAAAAACCCTGTATTGTAAGATATAAGATCTTGATCTGTCTTGACACAACACAGATGTAAGCAGGAGGAATAGCAATAAGGATATATGAATTTCTTGATATATAAGATAAATAATTGCAATATGACGATGGTGAATCAAAGTAAATTTAGTTTAAACACTTGGGTTTTATGTGCAGATTTGGTTGCTCGTGAATAAAAATTCTGTTGAGAAAGCTAAAGTTGACATCATACACTGTATCACATACCTGCATAGGAGAAAGAGGACCAATTCAGGATCTGTTTTGAATCCTTTAAAATGTTGTAGTTCTCTCCTTCTTTGGAATGACCAATCAAAATCCTTTGGTCATTTCTTAATTTTTTTTCTTCAATACTACTCTGCCATCAGCCATAAGCACAAACTATGTTGTCTTAAATAGAAGTCTCTAAAGAAAAGTCTCCTCCTGCTTCTTTTTAACCAGTAAATGCATAACTCTCTGTAAAACTTGGCTTGGGGAAATGTAAACAGGCACTTCCGGTCTGTGTACTGTAAATTTCTATGTCTGATTTCACTGGAAATCCGACCAATCAGAAGGCATTAAAAATAAGTATGTAGGAAATGGCCAACCTTTTCTCATGCTTACATAGGTGAGAGAGGCTTCACTATTACATTGAAACTTTCATAGAAAGCTTATAGTACCTTTTAATTCAGCAACTGTGTAAAAACTGAGATATGACCTTCCTTAACATGTTTTGGTTATACATTCTCCATCAGCACAACAAATGAAGTGTGCTGGCTGTCCGTATTGATGTTACTGCCTCCTCCAGTGAATAGTTTCCAGTGTGGAAAAAAAACAAGGCCGTCGCACAACATTTGACAGCTTAGAATTAACTTCGTCATGATAATTAAACAAAATCTCTGCAGCTCTGGCAGCCTTCACTTGCTCCTTTGTGTCTTTGCCAAAACATAACTTCTTCTTAAATGTCAATGTTTTCACAGATTTGTACCTCAGTTCGTAACCAGGATGGCTCATCATTAGACACTTTGCCTGCTCCAATAACATTAGTTGGGCGGCTCTTCAGAAGTTTAGGTTTCACAAGCTGCTGTCCACCTGTTAAAAGTAGTTTGTCGTTGCAGAGCTAAGATGGATATCACTGAGCTTGCTCCACAGATACCAAAACATGTGTCTCTAGCTGTTTGCCACAGCCTCATACAGTATGTGGTCAGCACTGCTTAATGCCACATGCTAAACTGAGTTGCTTTTAGTGTCACATGAACCTTCAGGGATGCTCTGAATGGACATTTATCTCTGGTTGACTTTTTATCTTGAGGTCTCGTTGTGTGTCCAGGCCATACACTCCCTCCTTGTTAAGCTTCGCCTCACTCAACCTTACACCCAGGACATGTGCAGGGAAAGAGATGTTTTCACTACGCAGAAAATTATATTTGTGAGTTCTGAGGAAACAACACGCTTAACTTTTCAAACCAGCTGGCACAATCACCACTACAGTACAATACTGTAATTGTTAATGCATTACTGTTTATGAAAAACTGTGCAGAGGTTTGATTTAACAGAGGGATCAGTTGTCTTGTTAATCTGTGATTGTTTGTATCGTTCATTATCGCGGTATATGAGAAGTCTGTTAAAAGTTATGAAGGGCAGAGTATACTGATAAATGTTGATGTACAAAAGCAGCAGGTGGCATGATGACAAGACACAGTTTATATGAAGTGTGAATGTGACACTAAATGGATCATTTTATTCTTCTAGATGTTGTGCATCTGACTGTATAGTGATGAATATCTTTTCTTTCCAAATCTCGAAATGTCTAAAAAAAAAGTCAGAAGGAAAAAGTATTTATCACCATCATATTTTTTTATCTTTATTTTCCTCTCTATTGTCATTAACTGTTGTGAATATAAATATAAGTAGAAAGGAAAATGTTCAATATGAAACAACACTATTGTGTATACTTTATACACACGTACACTCTAGTAAATCTCCAGTGGTTATTATAGGGGCCACATGCAAACAATACCAAAAGATACACAAATAACTTTCTTAATATCCTGTGGACTTTCATGAGTAAATAAATGTAACTTACATTTCTGATACTGAATCCATATATCCCCTTAAACAAATTGCTCACTGTAAACACAACAGTGCTACTGCAGCCATAAATACAACTGCTCCCTGGGAATGGAGAGCATCTACAGCTTGCAGACTAGAAATGAGACTTAATGCAAAAATGCCAGAAATTCCTCAACTGCAGTCTCTAAGTTGAGATGATTTGCTGCCTCTCTGGAGACTGGATTTTTTTACGTTAAAGACTGCTGTTGAGACAAAATAAGTCATTTAAATTAGTCACTTTTAGAATTTTCTGACATTGTAAACATCAGATGATTAATCTGTAAATTCTGATTTCCATTTTGGCCGACAGACTTTATCCCAAGTGACTAACTAATATATTTTATATATTGTATTGCATTCATATTGTATGTGAATAACTATTTGTAGAGTAAAGTCTAATTTCTAGACCAACAGACTGCGATTTCCAACAATTAACTTTGATGTACTTGAGATTATTTGTAATTAAAACAAACACACCCTATTGTGGTTAAAATCTTGGCAAAGTTAAAAGGGATGATCATATGGGTTTTCAGAATTTAATCATCACTTGTGTGCTTGTCGCTTTTCTTTGAACTTGGACTTAACTGCTTTTCTTGACTGCACTAATAGAATTGCAAGGGCAGGACGAAGGAGGCTTGCATCTATATTTGTTCACGTAAACACTCTATACTGCTGTTGGACGGTCTGACCTGCTGCAGGGTGTTAATTTGGTCTCAAAGCTGACTCCCACAGTGCCTTTAGCCCCTCTGCCTTTGAGACTGCAGTAAAGGCATGCAGTGAATGTGTGAAGTGTTCAAAGAAGGGACAGTTTATTTGACAAATGCTACATTATTTTTGTCCCAGTCTTTCGAGCAATAACACAGTGCAGCCATTCATTGTGGCCTGATAAACACTCTCCTACTTCTTAATCTATGAGGAAATGGATCAAGTCAAATGACTCTTTGTTTCAAGTAGGAAATAGTGCTGTATTTGTGCTGAGGATGATTTAAGATAGTTGGACGGTCTTGTCTTGATATGATGGAGACATGACAGGAGGTAAAACACCACTAAAAATACACATTACATGCTCCTATGGGAAATTACAGTGATTCTTATTACACTAAAGCCGGCTAAGTAACGGAACATGCTCAGGCCAGTCTTCTGTGTGTGTGTGTGTGTGTGTGAGAAGATAACATTGTCATGATCCTGACGTGTGTGTCTCTCTCCCTACAGACACGTGATGACTTCCTGGGACAGGTGGACATCCCATTGAATCAGATCCCGGTGAGTTATTTGTTGCAGGAAATCCTTCTTCTATGTGACTTGTTTTAAGGTCAAGTGAGTCAACTGCCTTTTTTAACTGTAGTTTTTACTGTACGTGCTCTCGACCTCGATCCACATGGTGACTCTCACTCAAGTCACCATGTGGATGTAAACATGCTCACCCGTATTCTAGTGTCTGTTCCACATCGTTGTCTATAGTTTTGTAAACACAACACGTCATGTTTATGTTATGTTCCTGCTTTGTTTCATTATAAATACAACACCCACACATTTGCTCTCATGGTGCAATGTCACACATCATTTCATGCAGTCGTATCTTTAAATATATAGTGTTATGATAGAATGCAGGGCAGTAGATGTATTCACGTGGCTGTAAAATTGTTTGGAGAGTTAAAGATTTCCTTTTATCGTTTTCTCAGATTCTCAGATTTCCTTTTTTATGGTTTTGTTTCTTTCTCAGACAGAAAATCCTAACACAGAAAGGCCATTTACATTCAAGGATTTTCTGCTTCACCCACGAAGGTTGGCATGATTTCATGGTTATTAAATCTTTTGTCTTTTCCCGTTTTACATTCCATTTTTACATGTTTATTTTGAGAAATGGTTACATTTCCATCAATACTTTGTTTTTAAACCATCCTGACATATATTTATTATATTTCTTCCTGAATCTGTTTTTCGCACAGTCACAAGTCTAGAGTCAAAGGACATCTGCGTCTTAAAATGACTTATCTACCAAAAAACCCTGGATCGGAAGAGGAGACAGCAGATCAGACTGAGGACACGGATGTAAGTCTGGCTAATGTTTGTGCAAAATATCTCTCATGATCTTCAATAATATCATCTTGTGTTAAGTTTGCTTCCTCAGTGATTTTAATCACCCGTTTATGATAAATAAGCTCAGTTTGATAAGGTCATTCAGTTGTTGCTTGATGGCCTCAAGCAAACTTTTTAGAGCATCAATCACTGGTCATAGATTTTTAATTCACTGTGAATTTGTTCTGAGCAAACTCTTCCTTGCCCAACAGTTGAAGCTGATGAGAGAGATATGAATCATTTAAGAGCATGGATAATCTCTTTAATCTAAATCTAAGTCCATGAGTAGCTTGAAGTTGTCACTCTGTGTGTTGTCTCTCTGTGTGTACGTCACTGTTTTTAAAATATGCTGCTGATTTCATCTGAAAGATTGTAAGCCAAGTCCTCCTTGGTGCGTGCAGTCAAACAGCTGACATTAGTATGTTGTCTTCATCCTGTTTGGGCTGCCTTTTTAAATCATTTTGTTCATGTTTTGCAGCCTAGTTGGGAGTTTCTGGAGTCTCAGGACATGTCAGGTCCCAGACAAAGCCAGATGCTGCCTGCTCTGCCCCCTGGCTGGGAGGAACGGCAGGACAACCTGGGGAGAACCTACTTTGTCAATCATGAGAGCAGAACCACACAGTGGCAGCGACCCACAGTGCAGTAAGCAGAGTCTTGTCTGCAGAGTTAGAAAAAAATTGGTGTAGTTGTTGGTGCAGTACTGATGGTGAATCTGTATGTGTGTGTTTTCGTCCTAAACAGAGACAATAATGTGGAGCTGCAAAGAAGACAGAATAGTAATACGGAAGTGGAGCATGCTTTTAACACACGCAGACAGATCTCAGACCCCGATGAGAACACCACACGAGAGTCTCCTGAGGTTATTTAAACTTTTTAAAATATTTGCATTACCATTTGCATGCCATTCACTGTGTCCTGCTTGTCTTGTATTACTGTGTTATGTTCAGACCTACCTGTATTTTTCCATTTTGTTTAGGACGGAAAATAATTTGATGAATGAGTTTTAAAACACAATCCCAACATGCCCACTGAACAGGTCTTAACTCACTCAGGCTTTTTTCATCGTTTTTCATCTTATCGTTTTTTTGTTTGTTTGTTTGTTTGTTTTTCCATTTTTCAGCAGTTGACTTAACTGTTTTTGGTTGTAACGTCACAGCCTTCATAGCATTATTCTTTGTGCCACTGGCTGTAGTTTCCAGTAAAAAAAATCAAAAAACCTACTTTGCACTCCCTGCTCAGCACCAAACAGATGGCAGACACAATTAATAAATAGCTGGTTAACATATTGGAGCATTTAGCAGCTAAAGAGCCAGATATTTTCCATCAGGATCTAGCAAAAGAGCAAGAACAGTACCAAAAGGAGAGCGAATATTGGACCTCAGCAGAAACAAATGTATGATACTTCTGCTCTGTATCTGCTGGATGTGTAAATAGGCACCTGTTTGTTCAACATGTCAACTTAAATGTGATGATATGACTGTAATATGTTCACTTTTTTCTACTTCCCCAAGTGGCAAAGAAAAATATCTTTTACAGTTTTAAGAATATCACACAGCCTGACCACAACAGAGTTTTTAACAATGCTTTTTAGGTGAATGGGTCCTGATAGCCCATATTGAAGCCAGATGTTGCTGTAGCAGTGCAGTTTTGGCTTGTCGTCTGAGGGCTTGGGCATAAACACTTTCATTTCCTCTAAACAAACTATCGTTTATGTTTTTGAAACAGAACTCTCAGTGGCCTGCACTGTATATTTAAACTGAGTAATTTGGCAGAGCTAACCTTAGATCAGTCTCCGACTGTGTGTCCTTAAAGTGTCTCTAATGTCTTATCTGCTAGAGCTGGGAGGTCATTACAGAGGATGAGGCCACTTTGAACCACAGCAATAACCAGGTCACTGCACCCAGAACGCCTGTGCCCGAATTCAACTCATTCTGCGACGATCTGAGGAACGTTAACATTTCATGGGCCTCATCCAGTGAGCTGAACACCTCCCAGACAGTGAGTCATATTCTGTGCAGCATAAGGTTGTAGTTACTGTAAGTCAGAGGAAGACAGACACATAATGAGATTTATATGAACCACGGGCTACCAATGAGAGAGAGGAGGAAAGTACAGTAGAAAACACATAAATAGCCAGATGATCATCATTGTATTTATCATCCTTTGCCTCTGATGCAGGATCATGCTAGTAATTCACGCCATTCCAGACTCAGAGGAAGTACCCGGTCTTCAGCAGGAGAGGAACATCCCATTAATCCTGTGGTAAGTATTTCACACCCTGTTGAAATCACTCCTTACTTCCTACCTTTTATTAAACATGTCTTGCATCTGAGCTTTTCTGTGTGAGTGATTCTCAGGTACTTTCTTTAATCAGCATGGCTTCTCTCACTTCCTGTGCTGTTAGGAAATGGTTAGAGTGAGATGAATGTCTTTGTTGGTGTTGTGTTTCACAGGGAGCTTGAGGTTTCGGTATTGATCACTTTATTCAATTTTTATGTAATTTTATAGCTGCTTCCAACCTCAACTGGGCTTCCTCCAGGCTGGGAGGAGAAGCGAGACAATAAAGGAAGACGCTACTACGTCAACCACAACAGTCGAACCACTTCATGGACAAAACCCCTTGTTCAGGTACAAACTGGGCTTTCTTATTATCAATGGGGTGGGCAAATGTACTAACATGTATATGTGTGTACTGACATATTCAATATGAACATCAAGTCTAGTCATTTGTCATTTGTTTAACACTAGTATTTGTCTCCATGTTTGCTTGACAGAGAACTTCCGATGTGCCTACAGCACCAGCAGCAGCACAGGGTGGTGCAGGTTCACCCCAGATCCCTCCATCCCAACCGCCTGCCCCCAGCGAAGAGTCTCCCCAGCACACCCCGAGCCCCGAGCCCACATATGAATCTGGCTTCCTGCCCGCCGGTTGGGAGGTTCGCAGTGCTCCCAGTGGAAGACCATTTTTCATTGACCACAACACAAAGACTACTACCTGGGTGAGAAGGCAACACACTTGGTGCTTTTTCCTTCAATTATAAGTGGTGGCCACCCACTTACAGATGCATTTCCATTAATGGCCACTAGACGCAAGTACCAGGAAAGCTAGTATTTTATTTCCACAACAAGAATGAGTTTCAATTGCTTAGCAGACTTTTTCTTACTTGTGTCCTGATGCAAAGTCTGTTCAGCAGTAATATCTCCTGTGTATGTAATCCTCTTTGACTGAAACTGGCCTTGTTTGTTTATCTCTGAACAGGAAGATCCAAGGCTAAAGATTCCTGTGCAGCAGAGGAGAAGAGCCTCACTCGACCCATCTGATCTTGGAGTCCTGCCAGTAAGTTCATCAGCTACGAAAAGATCAGTTGAAAGTCTTTTTCAGCTTTGGAGCTGACAGTGCTGCCTACTGTATTCAGTAGTCAAAAGTTATTAAAGTTATTTATTAAACCATTAATTATTAAACACATTTTTTTCCTTCCTAGCCTGGTTGGGAGGAGCGAGTCCATACTGATGGGAGGATATTCTACATAGATCACAGTACGTATGACATTCATCACTAAAATACATCTCAGACTAAATGATGAGTATTTTTCCATACTGATAAAGGGCCTCTGATGTGTTATATTTCATAGACACCAGGACCACACAATGGGATGACCCCAGATTACAGAACTCAGCTATAACTGGACCAGTAAGTATAACCTGAATTAGAACGTTTATTTCTCAGTAAATGTAGGGAAGTGCGATATATATTTTTGAATTACTGGCCCAATATTGGGTTATGTATATTGTTGGCTGTTCATCTGTATCAGTGAAATTTTAGCCAATAAGTGAGTTGCTAATGAGAAAGCAAACTGCTTTCATTCACTTAAAAAAGCATTTACAAACTCTGATACACTCAGTGGCTATTTGCACTTTGAAAGTTGGTTTGAAAAATAAACACAGCGAAAACAAAACAATCAAATATGTTCATACAGTTTCAGAAGAAGCCAACATATTTGCAGTTTGCAGCACATGTTTCAAAGGGGTTTAGAGAGGAGGCAACAAGTGTACAAGTTTCAACAGGTCTTATGAGAGCTGTGGAGTATGTTTTCACTCACTACATCTGAGCCTTTCTCACCCTCAGGTGTGCATAAACCATGTGAACTTCTTTTCAATACAAAAAATGTGAAATATCAATTTTCTTATCGTTATTGGCCATGAGTATCATACAATTATTATTGGTAAGCGATGAGGAGAAAATCCATATCTTGCATCCCCAGTAACATGATATTAGCATACAATAAAACCTGTTCTCTTTTTATAGCTTAAAGATTTCCTATAGATATGTATCATTGACCACAGCGTAGGTCATAAGGTTAGGATTGATTTGTTGCCGCTGAACACTGTCCTCTCTTGCTTATAGGCAGTGCCTTATTCCAGAGATTATAAACAGAAGTATGACTACTTCAGGAAGAAGCTCAAGAAACCGGTGAGTGTCTAACTGTTAACTGAGAATATTTACTTAGCAAGTAAAACCATTCTAATGAGGACTAGTGTTACCTTTACTCTGATATCAGTTTTTTGTCTCAGTTTTGTTTTAAGGTTCCAAACGATAAAAAGTGTGATTTTCATGTCTTTTTTATATAATGCATAGTGCTTTGTATATAATATATATTCTGTGAAATTATCAAAACAGTTTATCTGTGAAGAAATGCACACAGCCTGTATTGTGCCTTCAAACAAGCCATCAGGATGTCTGTAAGGCTGTGATGTCACAGCTATACAGTCACCACCTTCAACAATGCCGTCAGCATAACTGTGGTTACAGAAACACTGTAAGAGCTGATGTGGGCGGTGCCTGCTCAGGCAGGTGAGAGTTGACCAATGAAAAGAGACTGGGCTTTTTGAGAGGTGACCCTTAATGAGACAGACACACAGAGAGTTCACTCAGAGCAACAGACAGCATGAGAAAAATATGTGTTTTTGGAGTATTTTCTAGTATACATCCGGTTTTTGCAAAACATGGGATTTTTAACCACTGAATAATCACAAGCTTTATTCTAATGAGCGCAATACATTTCTTTGCAGGCTGACATCCCAAACCGCTTTGAGATGAAGATGAGAAGAAATGCGGTGTTCGAGGACTCATACCGACGCATCCTGTCAGTTAAAAGGGCTGACTTGCTGAAGGCACGACTGTGGGTGGAGTTTGAGGGAGAAAAAGGACTGGATTATGGTGGCGTGGCAAGGGAGTGGTTCTTCCTCATGTCTAAGGAGATGTTCAACCCGTACTATGGACTGTTTGAATATTCTGCCACGTGAGTCTCTTTTTATACCTTCTTATTCGTCTTATACATCATTAAGGTGTGTTTAAGTGAGTTTAGTAACCCAGACCAGTCTAGTGTTGCACAGACTGAGCATCAACGAAAATACAAGCACAGGTCAAAATTAATACATAAACACAGAATTGTTTTGCTTTTAGCAACATAAAGATACACATATGAGAGCTGTAATTATCTCCAAGTTGGAAGCAGGAGAGCTGATTTTGTGTTTGTCTTCTAGGGACAACTACACGCTGCAAATCAACCCCAACTCAGGTTTATGTAACGAGGACCACCTGTCCTACTTCAAGTTCATTGGCCGGGTGGCAGGCATGGCTGTCTATCATGGCAAACTGCTCGATGGTGAGCACTACCTGTCTGTGTGATACTTGTGAAAATGTTTGTGTAAATGTTGTTATGTAGGTAGCAGCCACAGCAGTGAGGAAATTAAAAGTAATTAGATCAAGTTGTGTGATTTTAATAGATTCTGACATTTTTGTTTGTGCTCTTCAAAGCGTTCTTCATTCGGCCTTTCTACAAGATGATGCTGCAGAAGCCGATCACTCTCCAGGACATGGAGTCTGTTGTGAGTGTCTCTTTATAGAGTAAACACCTCGAATCAGGAGCTTCATATTACAGGCAATTTGGAAGATCTGTGATGTGTTTAAATTTGTATGTTGTCTTTTCAGGACAGCGAATATTTTAACTCTTTGATGTGGATTTTGGAGAACGACCCAACAGACCTGGATTTGAGGTTCACCATTGACGAGGACCTGTTTGGACAGGTTTGATTATAAATTTGATATTTGCCTCAACAGCCTTAAATCTGTCACACGATTTTCATGTAATTTACATGAAACCAATCAACTTTTTCAGACTCACCAGCATGAACTGACGCCGGGTGGCACAGATATCGTTGTCACTAATGAAACAAAGAAGGAGTACATCCAGTAAGCAATAAAGAATCAGCTTTTCATCGTCTTCACATAAATTGTGGTTTGATGCTAACCTGCTGCTGTGTTTGACAGTCTGGTGATGCAGTGGAGGTTTGTGAACAGGGTACAGAAGCAGATGACTGCCTTCAAAGAGGTGACGATATATTTTATATATTTTTATATGTCACCATTAAACAGTTTAGAATATGATGTCATATTTTCTTTTGTGTTTTTAGGGATTCTTTGAGTTGATACCACAAGATCTGATCAAGATCTTTGATGAAAATGAGCTTGAGGTGAGTGTTCATTCCATTCGAAACATAAAATGAACCAGATTCATTCCAGTAAGATGAATAACGATCTGCCTACCTGCCTTCTTGTCCTCTACAGCTCCTCATGTGTGGTCTTGGAGATGTGGATGTGAATGACTGGAGGGAGAACACCAAGTACAAGAACGGCTACGTGTCCAACCACATCGTTATCCAGTGGTTTTGGAAAGTAAGAAGTCTTTCCATGCCTGGAGCCAGCACATTTTTTTTTTCTTTAAGAGGAGCTTTGCATTAGTTATTTATTGGTGCGTCTGTTTGTGTTGTTACAGACGGTGCTGTTGATGGATGCAGAAAAGAGAATCCGGCTCTTGCAGTTTGTGACGGGAACATCAAGGGTACCGATGAACGGCTTTGCTGAACTCTATGGTGAGATAACTTGCTGCATTTTACAGATTCATGACTCTACTGTACTTTTATCCACGCGGTATGTATGTATTTATTTTATGTTTTGATGGATTTATTTTCCAGGGTCTAACGGACCACAGCTGTTCACCATTGAGCAGTGGGGAACACGTGATAAACTCCCCCGAGCCCACACATGGTGAGCACCTCATTATTATTATTATTATTATTATTATTATTATTATTATTATTATTATTATTATTAATATATTCAACCCAGTTAAGTTTAGTTACATACTCTAGATTACTTTAAAAAAGCTGAAGGAGCTTGCTCACATTCCTTTCTACTCTATGATATATATATATATATATATATATATATATATACTGATTTGTAGATGTTGAGTGGTTCAGGTTTGCAGTTTGGCTTTTTGTCACAGTTCTGAGGAACATTTACAAATATGATAATTTTTCTGTGATGTGGCTAAAATGTGTAGACACCCAGAGACAACAGTAAACTGCAGACACACAGTCCTGTGAGTTCGGAGACAGCTGCGTGTGTTGTGCTTTAGTTCCTCATCTTAGATTACACTGAGTTACTGCGTGGCCTCAGTGATGGAAAATGATAAAAAAGGACTAATACAAAATAATAATTGAGCATAGTGGGTTAATGCCCTCTAGTGGCTGCATGCAGTCATAGCTCTCACTCTGCTATTTGAGAGATGAATACAGTCATTTGCAACAGGCAGAGCAGTTTTGCTTTTCAAATCAAATCTAAACACCCGATTGTCAGCACTGTTGTTTGTAAGTTAAAGACACTTATGAGCATCCAGACTGAGAGGGTTGTGTAAAAATACGATTTGAATTGCATTGTGAACCATCTACAAGTGTGGTTTGGATACTATTTGCAAAAATTGCATTTTGTTTGGTTTTTGGTCATCTATACTTGCTAAAATCAATATGGATATGCCAGAAATGGCATTATTTTAATGACTCCTATTAAGATGTGATGTGATGATTGTCTTTACTTTCACCCCCTAAAGCTTCAATCGGCTGGACCTGCCTCCTTATGAGTCTTTTGAAGAGCTGAGGGAGAAACTCAACATCGCCATCGAGAATGCACAGGGCTTCGACGGGGTGGATTAGCCTCCTGCTGTTAGTGAGCTGAAAGGACAATACTGCCGTCAGAGAGAAACAAGCTGTGCGTCAGATTCGGGTCTTAACCTGCCAGATGTGTGACAGATGAAGGACAGTCACACAATTTGCAACCTGTTGAGGCACAAGCAGAAAAAGGACATAAAATCTTGAGTGCTGGAGGTATTTAATATCTCCGCATGTGTTTTAAAGTTTACAAAGCAAAAATTCTAAACTGTATACTGTGTAACAAAACAAACAAACAAACAAAAACATTTGTTTTATTTGGGCTGAATTGCCTCAGTTTCTCACATCAGGTACCTACTATATTTTGGTCTTCACGTTGTAGTAAATTAGTTTAGTTATGTTATGCAAATGTTTTGAATGGTCTGAATTTCCGTAACTTGCCCTTTCACAACATGTAGGTGCTGGAAAGAGGGAACCATGGGTCAGAGCAGTCAAGCCCACTATGACAGGTATATAAATATGTATATAAAAATGTATCCTGTCCAATACCCTTCAACTCCAAAGTTAATTGCACAGTATGTTATTTCCTCTCTAGGAATCTCACAATAATGAACAATGTAGTTTAATGATGTCATGAAGAAGGGTGAGATCATGAGAGGTGTTGTTTAATTGCTAAACAGCCACAGTTGTCAATGAAAATGTTATCCATCTCTGTCCAGTGGAACACATGAGATATAAGCATCTTTCTGTAGTTCCAGTTTGTCACAAAGTTTCAAAAGTCTTGGGTTGTTTGGTTGTACACGTGAGCTTTCAGACACAGCTGGCTTCAGTAATTGCAAAAAATGCCAGTGAGTCATCATGCTCGATCACCGCCGAAATAAAACAGTTTGTGTTGGAAATCCTTGAAAATGCTTGAGTTTTAAAGTGTTTTCAAGGTCTGAAAAGTTCTTGGAATCTTGATAAAGTACTTGAAATTGTAACTGCATTACTTTCATGAAAAATCGCCACCCAACTAAGTAGCTACATTTTTAAATAAAGAAATAAAAAGTCCAATAAATGCAACTGGGCTGGCTTTCTGTAACTTTTTTTCTGTAACAGCTAGTGATAGAAAAAACGGATCAAAACTCAAAAATGTAGGTTTACATTGCAAGATGCATTGTGTTACATCCCAAGGTTCATGTAAAGCTTAAAAATACACCTTTAAATGCTTTAAAAGTGCTTAAATCTGACTGCAAAGGTGTAGGAACCCTGAATATAATCAATAGTTAACAGTACAGTTCGCTGACTTCATTCTTCACTCTCTGACGTATCATCTGGTGTTTCCCTAGAAGAGATGCCCGTGTAAAGGATATGACTCCATTGACAGGTGACAAAATAAAACTCGGCGTTACCTTGAGTTTTGGATCACTTAAATAAACAACTCAACAGAATATATATAACTAATGTCTATTTAAGGCATTTCAATGCAGAAATGTTACATATTAAAAGTCCCAAATCCCTTTTAAAAATGACATTGCCCCAACAAGAACACTAGCTGAGGGCAACAGTATGTAAGACGCAAAACTTGAATGACTTAAAAAGGCAATTCAGACTTAATAAAACAAATGTGAAGATTTGTTCTATTTTCTTGTCATTTAGATTCTATACATAATTAAACATTTTTCATTCCATCATACTAGAAACCCTGATGCAAATCCCAAATATATGCACCTCAAAAGCATTTGTAGCAGTTTGAGTGACTACTTAAAGCACGTGTCATTTAATCATTTATGTAGTGATGTATCACCACCAGGACCAGTAACAGGCTAAACTAATTATACAGTAGTTTGTGTCTGTGTAGGCCACATATCCAAAGAAGTGAGTTCATGCAGTGTTAGATTGTGCTGAAATACTATGCATTATTATTGTACATACTGATATTGTTATTATATACACAAATATACTGTACATACAAATATAAATTTGCCTTCTACAAAAGGATGAAGCATTTATTAAAACTGTAAAAGTGACTCAGAATGACAAATTGGTTATTGGTGCACCTCCTCATCCTCATCCGTGTGTCATTTATAATCAATAGCCACTCGTACTCAAGTTCAACACTGACTGTGTTTTAGATGAATATCTATAAATGTATATACACATTATATGTCCTGGCCAGTAGCTTATAGAAACATTTATCGACAGACTGGCCTTATCATACAGTATGTGAATTATGTCTTGTTGTTAATGAGTGATATCATTTTGTTTTCTTCTACTCATCATGGGTGTCTAATTGCAGCACAGTGCTCTATTTTTACGAGTACAACTTTAAAGATTGTTTTGTTGGTTGTGTACAGATTCTTGTCTGTTTTCAAGAAGAGTCATCACTTGTAATCCCTGTGTAGGAAAGCAACTGCACTCAAGCAGTACCATTAATGTTTTCTGAATGGTAAAACATGTGTTTACACTACCTGCCACGTTTACAGGTCGTTGGTAAAGGAAGATATCATGGGCTGGTTCTTGTCTCTGACAACACAATTTTATACTTATGCTTTTATAAAGTGAAGCACTTTGTTACTATCGATGAGTCTTACTTCTGAACTGTCTGAATCTTTGCCAATCTGTCACCTGCAGACTGCTTAAATCTGATCCTATGCTTCAAGTGCATCTGTGTTATAAATGTTTACATGTGAACATTGCTGAAAATAAGCACATTCTCTTCTTTCTCTTCTAATTAAGTCCTGAGGCCTTCGTTTGTAATGTATTGTAGATTTTGATTGTTTATTGATGTTTTAATCTCTAAATGGAAGTACTGTTATATATGTATTGTTGTCTACTGAAGAATAATGAATAGAGCAACACTTAATTTCTGATATATCAAATTTTGTTATTATAGAATCTAATTATAACACCTATAAGTGCATTACAACAACAACATGCATGCGACATATATACGACAGTTTAAGGGGTGGAATGAACTGTAGCTGTTAAATCCAAACTCGATTACTTATAGCGCACCAAATGAAATATATTTGAAAAATAAAGAAATGTAAAAACAGTTATGCAGTGTCTCCATGTCTGTCTCTTCACATATTCACCTGCTGTCATCTGTATTGCTCTTGTTGTGCACTTCAGTTTTTTATCCTTACTAGAAATTTTCTCCCTTGATTTGATGATCTGTACCTAAAGACTGTTAAGGCAGTGGTGCATTGAATTTGACTTTGAATGATTTCTGGTTCTTTTCACATATTCTTAGCATCACTTTACTCTAAGTCCCCTATGTAGTATTTATACACATTATGTAGACTTAATAAATGGTTTATCTGAAACAAGTGTAGTTGCCTACCATATAGCACTGAGAATAACCATGACCACGATAAATGGTTATTACACAAAATGTTATACTGGTAGTATACTGGAATGCACAGATTCAGAGCACATACTTTTATTAAGGTTTTGACGCAATGTGCATCTTTGTCAAACAATTAAACTATATATTTACCATAACTATGGTAGTTGGAAAGAGATGCGTTTGTTGACACATATAACTCTCAAGTGAAAGCTGGAGTGTAAATGCTGTGGATGAGAGTGAAATACAGTCCATCCATCCATTGTCTGTAACTGCTTAATCCCTTTTTATGGGGTCATGGTTTTTTGGGGGTTTTTTTTGCCTAGCCAATCCCAACTGTACCCCGCCCTCGGCAGGGTACTCCCTGGGCAAGTGGCCAGCTCATCGCAGGGCCCTCGCTGGTTCAGTATCTTGCTCAAGGACACTTTGACATGCATCTCAACTCAGCCCAGAGCTGGGATTTCGAACCAGCGACCTTCCGATCACTAGCCAACCTGCCCTACCCGCTGAGCTACAGCCGGCCCTTGTGAAATACAGTCATATTGATAAAAAATGTGTCACCCAGAGAAGTCACATATCCGTTTACAACTACATTATAGTTGTTGTAAATACTTGATAAATGTAATACACTTTTGATGATTGCATGAAGAGTTTGGAGGACACCTTCTGGAGCAAACATTTAGGATTTTATGAAATGAACACAGTTTGACATTTAATTTTTGACAGCTGATTATGATTTCTCGCTTCCATTATTTTAGAATATCCTTTTCAGTACTTAAGCTGCATTTCAGACATGTATGGTTTCTCTTTTGAATAGCATGTCGTTTAATCATACTTTTGTGTGTTGTGTAGATGTAGGTGTTTGTAATACTGAATTGTTCCAGCTGGGGGAGATAGAACACATTGGACTAACTTTAGGGGCATCGTCTAACTTTAAAGCTTGCCAGCGAGGAACAACATTTTCTTCTCTTATTTAGCAAGATAAGCATTACTTCTTCTCTTCCACTTCTGCTTTTTTATGTCTATCTGTTCTCAGCTTGCAATGGGTTTTTATTTAGTTATTCATTCAAATTATATGTCACTGCACCACAGAACTAAAAGCACAATCTGAGTTTTTATCTGAAGCTGCAGATGTGATCTTTCCTGTGTGTTTGTTGACCAGCAGTATGGAATAAACGGTAAATAAAAGGTGTAAGCTGTTGAGGAGCGGAGAGGACTCATCTCTGTGGTCGAAGCCTTTTGTGTGACTCAGCCTCACGGTCCTAATTCTTCACAACCCCCCTGTTGTGGCAGTAAAACCCCCTTCTCTCCGCAGGGTCAGTGGAAAGGTCACCCAGGACTCAGGCCGGCCCTTTTGGACACTCCTGAGGTCAGCGGGGATGGGCATGTGTGGGAGCAGCAAAGGCAGGGGCCTCAGCCAATGGCAGCAGGTCCCCTCTACCCACAACCTTACCAACATTCATAACCTGATAATGACTTTTACTGCATCGATCCGGCCTCAGAGCTCGGCCGCAGTGCACATGCTGACCGGCCATCACTCCACCCACAAACTCTGCCATATTGGCAGGTGCCGAAACTGAGTTCTTGATTAATTGAACACCCTGGGGAGAGCCTCGCTGACCATGAATGAGGCCGGGCTCTCACTTTCTCACGTTATGTAAGAGAGGAGCACACAACCTGCACTCAGGCTGTGGACAAGTATTTGGTTATGTAATACAGTACAAGTACTTTACAGAGAAACGTTAACGAACAAACAGCTTAAGTGTGCGTGACAGAAGACGTCACGTCGACCATATTTTGTGGAGGAAATTGGATTGTTTTTATTAATTGGATGATATCTTTGGGATATTCTTGGAATTAATGTTTGAATTTAACCAGTCACTATCAACATGACTGCATGTTTCTTCATGCATACAATATCTGACATTAGTTTGAGAGGAAGCTTGAAACACACTGATTTAAAATATGTTACCAATAGTTGCCAAGTTTCCAATAAAAAAAAAAAAGATTATGTTTTTGATTCAAATTCAGGAAAAAGCTGGCACTTCAGTAGAAAATGAAGTAAAGAACTTGCGATGATGACAATAGACTTTCCCATTTTTGACTGCCTTTTTGCTGATTTCATTTTCGGAGAACAAACATACAGAACAAACATATCAGTTCATTTAGGTGAAGGATCATCCATATTTTTAAAATGTATTTCCCAAGAGTATAAAATCTATTTTTGATATAAACCTGTACTGTTAAGGACAGCGATAGAGAAATTACACGTTTGTTGCAATTACAAACCTTTCCTTCTCAGTGTTTTCTCTTCTTTCTGACCGAGCGAACATCACAGCTGGGCTGCGATCCTGTGTCTGAATAAAGGTTCACACAGGGAGGGGCGAGGACCGTGGGATGAAGGGGGTTTGATCTCTCTGCACAATAAGTGATGGACATTGGATCAATATCGACATTGACACAGCAGCTGTCCTGCTCCTATCAATGCTTCCTCTTAATTGCTGGGCCCAGTTTTAAAGGACAAGAGGGAAACGTAATTTCCATTAACATTTGGTGTGCAGTTGGTCTCTGATACTGACGGATCTGCTCTCATCAATACAGCCTCAATTGTATTGATAAGGAAAAGTGAAGGGGTCTTGGTGGCGCGAGTGAGATGACACTGCTGGTGTATGAGGGTTGAACTCCCATTGTTACAACATTTGAAAAAAACATCCATCATGGATCAGTCAGGGTTTTGGTGTAAGGTTCACACTACACAGAAAACATAACAAGGTTACTGATACAAGTCATAAGTGTTAATATGAATGCTGTTGAAATTCATGAACATTATTCACTTAAACTTGACAGATTTCGTAGCATATAAAATCTGGATTAAAATGCAACTGTCTCAAAGGGCAGGATGTCTGTTAAACTGCATCTAAAGGCTGTTACATGTACAGGAGTGGAAGGACAATGTTCTGTTCAACACAAGCAACTAGGTTATTTAAGTTACGTGTGAAGTAGAATGTTTGAATAAAGGAAGAAATGTGTCAGCCAACATAACAAAAAATAGCACAAAAAATCATTCTTGACTTTGGAAACAGTATATTAACAAAAATCATCTTAACCAAATCTCCATTTACTGGATTTCTGGGGTGATTTCAACTCATGGTCTTCTTCAGCAGTTGTCATATATTTTTTTTTTTTGTCAAAAAATATGGAATACAAGCGTTATCACAGGATGTTTGGTCACTGTGAAATGAGCCCATGTGGTACTCTACAGGAAATGTTAAAGAAAATGATAAAGATGTCCTTGTGATGTCCAAATCTTTAATTTGTCAAGTTAAATTTTATCTATATACACTAAAATCACATTTACCTTTACAATGTGTACCGTATATGAAACTCTTTTGTCTTTAGAACCTCGAGTTGAGCAAGGAAAAACTACCCCCCAAAATCCTTACTTACATATCTCAAAAAGGCCTTTCATGAAAATGTCCACGGTGCACATTCCAAAATAAATGTGTTTTTATACACATACTAAACACAAACAGTGGGATCCCCTCATCTATTTTTTTTCTTGTTTATCTGACATTTCTGGTTACTCTTCAGATAAACATAGCCGTAAGTACTTTGCGTTCATATTGTATATTCTTATGAAATATTGCACATTGCATTGCAATGAATGCTATCCAAAGGTAGCCTATTAAGGAAGTAATCTGACATAGTACTGGAATACCTTCAACATAATGCCCACTGTTCATATATCAAACATCCTATATGTAAGAATTTTAGCTGAAAACATTCACAACTAAATTACCAACAGAATGTGAAGGACTAACAGTATTGACATTATGTCTGTGTGTAGAGTGGTGTAGGGATGAAATATTTTTTTAGGCTAACCCAGAAGTTAGCATCACCCTGGTCCCCTCGACAAAAAGCCAATCCAATTTTTGGAAAATAAACTTTGTGGCAAACACAAGTTCATAATATTTAAATATTTTGTTAAGCAAGATAATCCTCACTGATTAACACCACTTTTGTGATTTTCAAAGAGTAAACTGAATCACCAGAAGTAAAAAGCTAATGTTAGGTGATAAACAGACTACATTGTGGTCGCTTGACTGAAATATCACCACTGCTACATTTTCCATAAACTGATCAATGTGGATGTTGTAAAGTTAGACAGTTTGTGACTAAAGACTTACTGTAAAGACAGAACAGTGAGTAAATGAATCTCTGTGTTCCCAATGTCCATGACAGCTTCCTGTAAGACATGTAATGCAAATTGTTGGACTTTCAATGATGTATTTGAGGTAGTAGAGCAAAACCTGTAAATATCTTAAGCCTGTAGTAACCACAGACCTTATTTCAGGTATTTAACTGAAAACCAATTTTAAAAAACCCATAGGCTTTGAGAGGAGGGAACTGAATGTACACAAATGCAAAAACTGCACTTACTCTACTACATGACTTCACTAACAGGCTAGCCCTGACTCGTCCTGATCCAAAGCTACTGAGGTGGCGGGGTAAACAACAAAAACACTCCAAAGAGCCGTTCTGCACTGTTAGCTGCACGGCTTACTGAGCTAATTAGCGGCTGGCAGCTACATTTGGGAGCAGTTAGTGGTCACTCTTGTGATATGCTGCTCCCTCTTTATTGTGAGAATGAAATTGACTTTAACAAAAAACCCAAGACAGCTGTCAATTACAAAATGGGTACATTCACATTTCTTTTAAGTGTGAGGTAGACTCAAACAGGGGACACACTTTAAGCTGGACCAGTGCTCATGATGGCTGCAGAGCTGATGGACAAGCAGAGCACACCAGCCTCCCTCTGACCTGCAGCTAACGCTAGGTGGCGTTGGTCTGAAAGCCTCAATCAGCCCTGGAGAGGTGGTTAATTGACTCTGTCCATCCCAGAGGAGGGAAACTGCACTCCTGCTGCTCTCCACACCAGCCCTCCTCTTCAGTAGCAACGCAGTTCATCTGGAGGAAACAACTATGAGAGAGTAGCTAGCATGCACGGACAATTCATGATAAATGGCGCCCGTTAAAAGGAAATTATATCAGCGTTTGCTGTTCCTGGTGGTTTTTCTTCCAATCTCAGGTAAGGAGCGTTTTCAGTGATATTTTGTGAGATCGTTAAACGCTGAACTGTTGTGTGTACATCACCGTGACTGCCCCGTAACCTACCGGCATCGGTTTGACTGGAGCAGACCATTTAACGTTCCCACTGGGCTGCGTTTACAGCTCCTCCGTAACATAACGGTTGATAACTCGACTAAATGTTACCGAGAAGAAACTTGTCAACATTTATCATTAGCGGGTGGCTGCAAGAGACGAATAAACATTGGTGTTAAAACAAATAATCGGATTTTTAACATTTCCATATATACTTATTAATGAAAATGTATTTTGACGACACAAAATATAGTCGCGTGACTGCGAGGGAAACTGTCAGTTAACTTTGAGACGTTACGTTACGTAAACTTCAGCCGTTGTTTCCCTTCAGATCTTCACCGTCAGGTATTAGATTTGATATAAATGTTCAAAGGTTATCAATGAAACATTTTAGTTTTTTTGTTTTTTAGCGGTGGTTTCGTTCACCTGTTCCGTTTAACGTTCATAGCTACCACTTCAAGTCAATGCTGCTCGAGTTAAAGGTGCACTATGTAGTTTTGGGGAACACATGTTAATCAGATAAAGAAGATATTCATTGACTGGTTTATTTGTTTTTATGCCAAACAAACTCCCTCATTTAATAAATGAACCTTAAAGGACAACACAATTTTATGTTGTTTTATTTTGTTGGTGTGTGGCGGACCCTGCCACCTTTCTAGCTTCAAACAGTGTTCTGGGGACCTTGCTTTCCTCTTAGAGAAGCTTGTTTATTCATGTATTGGAAAAAGTAGATACTTGTGAGTTCGTATTATTTGCTCATTGATATTTGAATTTCCTCTCTTAAACTACATAATGCACCTTTGAGATAAATAGAAATGAGTTAGATGCCATAAAGGATATGAAAAGATGGACTATGAATATGCCAACATTTCTGATGTGTTCTTGATGTGTGGTAATATTGATGTTTAAAGTGAGTAGCAAAGTGGAGCAGTGTGAAGTGGCAGTACATTTAGATAGATGTATTAAGCAGTAGTGTGACTTTGTGATCTTCTAGCAAGGATCCTCAAATTACAGAGCTCAAATGAGAGACCGGGTGTGTGAATCAATACGAAATCAAAACGTCTCTTATCAAACACAGATCTTGTGTAGGAGATGTGTAGTCAAGAAAGAGATGCATATTGTGGCCATGCTGCATGCATAGTCCCTTGCTTTGATTTAGGAGAAAGTCCTGCTTTTGGAAACTTCACCTGGTAGTGAGATAAAAACATCACATAGTTGCATGTTGTTGCGTTATAGCTGAAGACCCCACAGTGAGTGTTGTAGATATATTGAATGATAACCTTTTAAGGAAAGACACAGTGTCCCTCTATTTGGTCCACAAAGGTCACATTAATGAAACATTACATAAAGCGCATGCTGAGAGTTCTGTAATAGGTTTCTTTTTAAACTAAAGGGACTAATAGGATCAACCGTTTCACCTTCAGCTGGTGACTTTATGAGCCTTAAGTAATTGGATTAAAGTGGAGCGGGAAAGACTTTATGAAGCTACAATGAGATTACTGTACAGCAAAGTAGACCTCTTGCTGGCAGGCCTCCAAGCCCATTGAATGTTTCATTTCACCTCAATAGGACGTTTCAATGTGACATTTGTATCCTTCTGAAACTATAAACACTTAAAGTACCCATTCCCTGACTCCAGATCTCACGCACTGATTGCATGTAAAAGGGTGATTTAAAATTCACCCTTTAAATCACTTTAAACCAGAAGTTAGATCAGTGTGCAAAGGTTTTAAATGTTTTGCTGGGCAAGTTTTGTTCCTCTGCCATGATAGATATAGCCACCTCTGTTCCTAATGCACTCTTCTTCTCTCTTCCTGCAGGTGTTTTATGCTTTAGTGAGTTATTTTTCATCAAGGAGCCTCATGATGTCACAGTCATGCGGCGAGATGCCGTTATTTTGGACTGTCAGGCGCACGGAGAGTCGCCCATCGACGTCAGGTGGCTCAAGAACGGAGTAAAAGTGGTGGAGAATGAACGGGTGTACCTGCTCTCCAATGGCTCCCTTTATATTTCAGAGGTGGAGAGCAGAAGAGGAGACAAATCAGATGAAGGGCTCTATCAGTGCCTTGCTCAGAACAAGTATGGCGCAATCCTGAGCCAGAAAGCCCGTCTTACAATCGCAAGTGAGTATTGTGCTGGAATCACATCAGAGACACAAGGCTATGTGATGTGATGGAGGGTGAAGGACAACTGTATTCATGTCCCAAACTTCTCATATCCTGATCGTTTGCCACCATTAACTTAGAATAATCAGTGTGTGAGATTAAGATCTCCTTGTATGAGTCGCCCAAGGAGATTTAACGTTATTCACATTTCTATTTATTTAGTGTTTTTTCCTGCTCAGCTTTGATTGTAGCAGTGGAGGAAGAGGGAGAAAGTCTTCAAAGTTAGAGGGCAAAAAAGATGCTGTTTGGAAGGGGAATATGCCCATTGGTGTGTAAATGAAGGAGCAACAGATCTGAAAGGTTAGGAGCTGTCCAGGATACCGGCTCTCCAATGCTAAAGAGCAGATGACCCCTATTCACAAGCGGGGGCTTTCATGTTATTGCACCCTGATCGCTTGAGGAATTGTTCTTTTGGAATTCTTTCTCCTCCAGTGCTGTGCGAGCTGGCCTCATATTTTAAGGGGGGGAGCAGAGAAGCTTCAGGCAGAGTTGATCTTTTGGGACCTCCTACACCACGGGCCATGTGTCCTGCTGTGCCACTTTTGCAGCATGTATATGTTAACACTTTCACCCTGCCGGCATTGCATTCCCATGTGCACTAAAACATGCATTTTTAACATTCTGTGCAGGATTAAATTTAATTTTATGTTTTGGACAAATGAAGTGCAGTTCAGTGCTTTCTGGTAGAGATCCCAGTTATAACTCTGATGTATTCTGGTCTTAAAAAAGTACATACATTTTTTTTAATTAATTGAGTAGTTTATAAGAAGTTAAGAGGTGATAAAGGCTGCCAGTAAGCTTTACAAGTTTGTTTTAAAATGGCACTTAGACCTTCTTGAGGGTCTATCTGGAAGCTCATAAAGTTTGCACATACCTGAGAAATGCTCAGTTGAAGGACACAGAGGTAGCAGTGGGGGTTGTTGCGAGTGGTGTGTGCACACACACATACACGCACACACACAAATGTGAATTGCTGTTTCCCAGTACCACTGCCTTGCCCCCGAGTGTCTAAATGACCAAACTTTATTGCAGGTCTTACCAGGTCAGTAGGGGCTGGAGGCTTTGCACACAATTGTTTTCTGCCTCACTACTCTGGTGAAAGAGTGAAAAGCTTTTCACTCTGACTGTTTTTGTCCACACTGCCCCCACCCCTATTCTCGCAGAAGAAAAAGGTTAGTTTGGGGGCAATTGTTTGACCAAGTATCAGTGGACAGAACAGCTGGACCTGCTCACCACAGCAAGGCTAATTACAATAAGTGTATAAGTTAAAGATCAGAGATTGATTCTAAGTTGGTCCTAATTAAAGTCATAATTAAACAGCATGGCTCTCTTTTATGACAGGCCTATTGCATGGAAAGTGTGCAGAGATGGCAACATGTGGTCATTTGTCTTTGAACACAATTGAACTCTACATGAAGTTCAGTTTATGTTGAACATTTTGATCAAAATCTCTTCCTGAGGTCCTTTCTCATGTTAAATCCTGAGCTAAAAGATTGATAGAATAACATGTAGAGTGTGTCATAGCTGTTTACATACCCCTCTTTATCACTCTTGCAACCGTTTCCTTTCCAATAGCTAAGTGAGGATCACATCAGGACTGCTTCATGCCTCAAGTGTAGGGTTGGTACCCATTTTGTGCTTTTTAATCCTTTGCTCATATGTTGAAGCTGTGTACCTACTAGTTTGTCTTTGAGGAATGTGATAGTGATGGAGGGCAAACCTAAACATTGTGTTGCTAAAGCACAAAGGTGAGAAGGGATTTGGCTGTGATGAAAAGGAATGCGATATTTGAGCCTCACCATGTGACATTTGTCAATAAACTTCAGATTGATGGGGATTTAAGTTCAGAGATTGTCTCCTGAGTTGGCTCCCTATTTTGGGCTCTTTCACCATATGATAATTAGTATGTAATAAGGCGTGGTGTTGGTTTCAGAACAAGATTTGTAGGCCAGGGCATCTCTGCAGCAATAGAGTACTTGGATACCTAACCCGTGGATATTGCACTTGACCATTTTGATAATATCTCGCTTAATCTGCACCTCTTATTGATGCAGTACAAGGCAAAATCTGGGGGCATTTCTGGTGATAAACTGCCATTTCCAGGAACAGTTCAAATTGAGGACATCTGGTCAAACTGTTATGTCATTATGTCCACTGGGCTCTAGTTTTTGGTGCAAGATGAATGAAAAGTTAGTTATGTAAGTGTTTGTTTTGTGTCACAGCTTAATTTGCAGCTGTCATCCAGAATTGTCTCTACCGATACCTCAACTCAGGTGATCTGCCGATATTAAGGACTCACCCAGTAATAGTGTACTTTCTTTCCCAAATTCAAAATGTGTTTACCTTACTGTTGTCATACTTCATTAAGCATTTTATGCAACGTAATATGACAGCTGAGCGACAACTGTCAAAGAAACTGTATTCTATGTGGATTTGTCACATCTGTCAGTGCATCTCTAATCTGGTTCTGGCACCAATAGCTTTGTCGTAGTTTAGTTGAAAATGTGGAAACAAGATGATTACTAGATTAAAGTAAAATGAGAACCAAGCTTTTTCCTGTTAGTGTTAGTCCTGTTAAGCTTGAGTTATCCAGGGCTTTATAGATTACAGTTTGTGTTCTTGTTTCTGGCTCTGATGCAGATGTTACAATGTTAAGTATTATTCATTATATTTATGTTTAAAAATGAGCGTTTTAAACATGAATTTGAACGAGCTGCTGCTGTTCACTCTGAAAGTTTATTTTAGGCAGCCAGGCCAGGACCACCAGCATTATTTTAAGTTGCTAAGGAATGCTTCGGGCTTGGACTGGCTTGGCACAATTAGAAACTCCAATAAGACGAAAGCAAACCTCGCACAGTGTGAGCTGTGGTGTGAATGAATGAGATGGCCTTAAGTGAGACAACTCAAAGCCTGGAATCTTGTTTTTCTCCTCTGCTGGACACGAAAGGTTACCATGGTTCCCCTGAACGGCAGGCCCAGAGGTCAAAGGTTTCTTTAAATTGTTCAATAGATGGAGGGCAGTGAGACAGAGTGCAGGACTTAAATCTTTCCTACAATAATACTGGATGCTCATTTCATTTTATCAGTTGCTGCGGTAGTGTCATCAGTCTGCTTTTTTTTTTCAGGAGCATCTTTCGCTCTCTTATCTGACTTTCTGTAAAAACAACTTTTCTACTTACTTATCTAATTCCTCATGATAAAGGATGAAACTGTTGTTGAAACCAGAATGTAGACAGATTGACCTCTTCAACTCTGTTGTGATATGGAGATTAAAAACAATGAAGCCTCTGTGTGTGGTGAGTAGAAGTTTGCTGTTGAATGATTGGAAAACTTTGGAGCAGAGATAAGGGATTGGAGGAGGGGATGAATGCTCCTTCCAACACCGCTCCCCCACTGCCTGGTCGGTGCTTTGAAAGGTCACGCTGCTCGTGGGAATAGTTCTTTGTTTTGCCAGGCCAGTGGTCACTTGACTGTCCTGCAGCCTGGGTGTAGCAGCAGCACATCTGCCAGCCAGCTAGTGATTGATTTGTGGGCTTTTCAGCTGCATTCTTCTCCTTCTTGCTTATCAGCCCTCTTTTTTTCCAGAGCCGTTTATTAATGTTCAGTGAGGTCACTGAAAATTGTAAAGGACTCATCACTCAATTAAATTGCTGTGTTTTTCAGTAGGAGTTCTAGTGCAAGTAAAGGTAGATTTAGCCTTTTCTTTGGTGTGGTCGAGGGGCATCATTAGCGTCCACGTGGCTGAAGTGAATGAACACAGCGTAACTGAGCAAAAACCTGCTTCTGTCAGTTTCAAGTTTACTCTCTGTTAGAAAGCTGAAGGATGACTTTATGTGAGGCTATTTGCTCAGATTGTTCTATACAGCAGAAAATAATTAGATTTTATTCCCTACAAAAATTCTGTTTTTAACTGATAATGTGTAATCATGACACTTCTACGTTTCTGTGGGTGTATTTGAGACAGAGTATGTTGTTATCTTGCCTGAACAAGAAATATAACTGTCAGGTAGGATAGGGGAAGTAGAGTTTCAGTGTTGTGAGTCAGACACAGTACGATGACCATCTGAGGAAATCATAGCTTCAAGTTATCATGGTGTCACGTTATTACACAATATTGTTATGAGGCTTATTTAAAAGAATGAAAAATCATTTCAGAAATGTATTACGTCCTAACAAACATGTTTCATTTGTGGGGTCAGAGTGTAGGGGATTGGCCAGCATCAGCTTAAAAAAGGTACAGCGATTCTATTGACAGTATTATTTACAATGACAACTATAAAACTAAATGCACAAAAATAAAGACCATAAATACAACATTTTTGGATGGCTAATTGTGCCACTAGTGCCCTAGCTACATCGCCTGAGCACATCACTGTTTGGACAACAACATCTGTGGCTCAGATGCAGTTATACTACCATGAGCTATGTCCTCGCTGAGAAACTGACCAGAGTAACCAGAGGAGAGAGGGCTGAACTAATTCCTGGTATTTGTAAGGGAACCTTTGTTTGGGCCTGACCTGTCCACTGACCTTCAGTTTGTCGAGCTGCTGGCATCAGCAAGCCCATCTGTTGCAAGTTGAAGTGAAGCAACTCGAGCTGTACTCTTCAGGTTTAGTGTTGACGATAGAGAGAACGTACTGTAAGAAACTAGGAAGGCATTTGGACAGACCTGTGTACTGTGTACGTTTAGCTTCGAATTTCGAACCCTGTATATTGCTGTCACATTAAACTGCTGCTTCTCTCACTTCTGATTGAGTGAGAGAAATAGTCAGCTTTCAGTTCATCACACTGCAATCCATAAAGCAATGATGTCCTGTATACCATCCATACTCCAGCAGCTGGACCGTGTATATTTTTTGTATTTGTTGTACTAGCAGCAACTGGCTGATGTCAGAGATACAGCATCAATCAACAGCATTTTAAAACCTCCCAGCTGGAGAACAAACAGAGTGATTTCTAGGCAGTTAGTAGGGCAGCAGTGAGCAGCAGGGCTGGTTTCGGGTGGTCATGCAGGGCTCTGCCTGAGTCGGGTGCTAAACAGGATTTGTTGAGGTCAGAGGTGAGAAGTGAGATTGCTGAGAGGGACAGTTTCTTCATGCTTTTGGAGAAACGGTGGAGCAGTTCTTTCTGTGTTAGCTTTGAGTTGGCTGAAATGCTACGGACAACATGACCAAAGACTTTATATTTGTGTCTTTTGTTAAATAAAGAAAAATGACAGACACATGTACTTGCTCTTGAACACACAAATAATGAATTGTTGGGGATTTACAGATTAGTAAAGAAAATCGCCAAGAGGTTTACGTGTTTGCCTTGATCATTTCATCTGCACATTAGATGCCCCGTCTGCAAACATCATCGCTCACAGCAGAAGGTCAGCCTTCTATTTTCAGAGAGAAGAGCTCTGGCCAATGCTCGACAAGCCCTAGCAGCTATAGATTTTCCACCTTGTCTTAGTAGTTTATCAATAATCAATGATTATCCCGCTGTTTGTCAATCTGGCATCATTTGACTGAATGGAAAAGCAAAGAAGTGAGGGAGAAGATGAGAGCAGCTCATCTCTCATGCCCTGCAGGCATATCACTTCAGCACATTAAGGCATTTTTGTAAAAGCCTGCGTTAACATAGAGGGGGTGGGAGAGGGTGGTTGTGGGAAGGAGGAGGAGGGTTTTGAGTGCCTCTCGCTACTTCTGTGTTCACATCAAACAACCGCAGTGGAGCTTAGAGGGGTAACAGCTCAGGACTAATTTGATTAAATCTGTCTGTGGTGAAAGGATCTGATGACAGTTTGTCTCTTAACAGCAAGAACAATTTTAGGAACATTTAGCCTCACAGTCTTTGAAAACATCAACACACTTTACAAACAAATTCATTTCAGTTCATACCGTCGTCATGTCCCTCATATCTGGTACCATCATGGTGCTATGACAATGAAAAAAAATAGACCCAGCAACATGATTAAGTACAGCAATCTACACCAAATTTAACAGTTATAATGAATACGTTAATTTCTTTTAAAGTAATCAGAAATACAAATTAATCTTTAACCCCAACTGTCACCCTTGACTTGATCAAAATGAGACGCTCCTCCCTCCACAAATGTCAGCTTGATTTGAGGTCAACCTGTGTAAAAGTCATAATTCACTGAAGCTCTCCTGCTGTTTAGCACCACAACACCTGGCAACTCTGCTTACACACAGCCATCTATCATGGCCCACATACACACTACTGTGTGTTTATGGCAGTGAAGGGATTTCCTGTGGACCTTTCTCGAAAGCAAAGTTTACCACAGCGTTGAATTGTGGAAAAATATTACAGATAAGGATGTTGGATGCTTGGATGTTTATCCCACATGTGGTTTCAACTTGATGCTAGGATTCGTGCTGCTTTCTGTATCTTCTTCGCTGAGCGCTGACGGCTCACTGCAGCATAAGAAGCTATGAATAAACAAAGGTTAAAGAGCACTGCAGTATGTTTGTTTATCCATTACTTAAAAGGTGAGAGTTCTGCTACTTTATTGGAAAAAGTCCCTCACAGTCCATTGATTTGTCCATGGATGATTGATATATTTATTATAATGAGTTAAATGTTAGCGTGCCGTGATGCTGACTGTTTTTAGGTAATCACAGTATTTGCTCTGTACCACGAACAGCAGTGCGATTGATTTCTTGTATGGAATGATTGACCTCAGGCTTCTGCAGCTTGAGCACAGAGGGGGACGGTACAGCACTGGGTGACCTTAATGGCTTTTAGGGCTTTTACGGCCCAGGAAGAACCACTGTCAAAGAGAGGGTTTATTAACGAAAACAACTTAAATCATTATAAAATGCAGATACGTCTCTCGGCTGTGTGCTTCACTATAAAAGGCCTTATTGTAATTCACGTTGGGCCTCCATTGCTTGCTGCTCAGCTGGTGGCTGACAACAGCTCTCAGTTTCAGGGAAACTCTATCCACGCAGGATGTAGCTGTTGACTCTAATCATCACCTTCCTGCAGCACTCAGCAGGTCTGTAGCAAGAGGTAATAGGCAACTCTGTTTTCTGACATCCACTGAAACTGACTGAGATGGATGGATGACTGAAATACATCAATATGTTTGGAAAGAGAGGGAGGTAATTAGATGATCATCCACGACATGCCACAGACACTTCACTTTCATGATGGTATTTCATAATGATAATGTCTAATTGCATTAAGTGTTATGTCCAAGCAAGTTTCGTGGCAACTCAAGGAGCAAAATACAACACCAGATTTCACAGCAAAGAAACACCTTGATGGAAAGGAGTTTCCTTTCACTTTATCTTAAAAAGACAACACATAAGACATAAAAACATAAATAAACAGTGGGTCTCTGGGAAGAATTCTACAGTTTGAGACACCACAAAATTTGTATGTTGATATATCGAGGCCAGTTCTCCTCTTATTGCCCTTTGGTAGATCTACGACCTAAATGTGAGTCTTAAGAAGTGAGTGGATGTCGATAATTGTCAGCGGTCTGTCACCTGAGTGAATCATCTATTTATTTGTATTTACTAAGAGACAATATATGCCTTCTTATCCTGATAAACTACAAGATAAATGGGGAAAAGTTATAGAAGTAACATGTGACAAAATATTTTCAGTTTGGCACTATACAGAACATCAAATGTACTAACAGTTGTGTCTTGGTGGTCTGTTTTGCTGCAGGTATCTCATCTTTTGCAATCCAGCCGACATCAATAGTGGTGACACAAGGCTCAGTCGCCAGGTTCTCCTGCAAAATCAGTGCCCACCCTCCTCCAATCATCACTTGGGAGTTCAATCGGGTCACATTACCCCTTGCCACTGAAAGGTCGGTACTCTGTTGTTTTCACTTTAACTTTCACTCCATCCATTTTTCACATTCTTACTGGACATGAAGTATTATCTTGACAACCCTTAGGCATTATAAGTTGCTCCGTACTCATACTTAATGATTAATGCGGTATTGTATCTGTGTGTGTGTCTCTGTCATCACAGAATCACAGTCCTGCCCAGTGGTGTTCTTCAGATCATCGGAGTGCAGCGGGCAGATGCTGGAAATTACCGCTGCATCTCCACAAACATTGCCAGTCGCCGTCGAAGCACGGAGGCCACCCTCACTGTCACCCCAGGTGTGTAAAGTTTGTGGTGTAGAGGGCATCAACACAAAGTTTAATTGTGAAATGTCCATCACAAGGCAGAAACTATGTTTGCTGTAGACATTAAAATGAGATGATGAGATGGTAGATATAATGGGAAACCTTGGTTAAACTGCAATATCTTTGTAAGGTTATGAGCTTGTGTCTTTCTAGTGGCTGTAAACATGTCTATAGTTTGTTAAAAGGCTTATTTATTTACTAAAGGGAGATCATTTTCACCTTAATCTATGGTTTACATCACATCACACTACTGTACACTAAAGCTGGCTCCTCTCCCTCTCTGCAGCCCCCAGCCCCCAGCTTCCCCAGAGGCCACGCATCATTTCCGGGCCACAGAACATTTCGGTGTCGCTGCACCAGAATGCTATTCTGGAGTGCATGGCCACAGGCAATCCCCGACCCATCATCTCCTGGAGCAGAGCTGACAGCAAGTCTATTGACGTTTACAACACCAAAGTGTTGGGAAATGGTAACCTCATTATCACAGATATCAAGCCTCAGCATGGAGGAGTTTACATGTGCAGAGCCACCACTCCCGGCACACGCAACTATACCGTTGCTTCAGCCAATGTCACTGTGTTGGGTAAGGATATACATTAGTTTGGCTGTATATGTTTGGATATTGTATTGATGATCATAAATATAATATAAAGATATAAAAAAAAATATCATATAATAGTATCTCATTGATGTTGTTCTTCTAAAGCACCACCTTCCTTGGTTGAGTGGCCAGAGAGTCTTACCCGGCCACGTGCCGGCACCGCCCGCTTTGTGTGTCAAGCTGAAGGAGTACCAACGCCTCAAATAACTTGGTTCAAGAATGGAGAGAAAGTTCACTCCAACGGTCGTATCAAGATGTACAACAGGTGTTGTTCTCTTCATTTAAAGTGTCTTTCCTTAGATCTACAGGAACTCTAACTCCTTTTGCCATAAAACACTCGTTTAACAGTCTTTATTGGCCAACTATTTTTATAAATTATTCAACACTGTCCTTTCAGTTGAAAGGAAACTAAATAATTTACAGAAATGCAAATGGGGTTTTAGTTGGTTTCCCTGTAATTTTCTCCTGCTACTTTTCAACTGTCAGTGCTTGTTAAAGGTGATTATAGAATGAGTACGCCCTGGTTAAAGATCCTCAGGATGACACCATCTGTATGTCTGCCACAGCAAACTGGTCATCAACCAGATCATCCCTGAGGACGATGCCATCTATCAGTGTCAGGCAGAAAATGAGCAGGGATCTGTGCTCTCCTTGGCGAGGCTCATCGTGGTGATGTCTGAGGATCGTCCGAGTGCTCCCAGGAATATCCGAGCTGACACTGTGTCGAGCTCCGCCATCCTTCTGGCTTGGGAGAGGCCTCTGTACAACTCTGATAAAGTTATTGCTTACTCTGTGCACTACATGAAAGCTGAAGGTGAGTGGTCTATAAACAAACAACAGTCTTTATTACTCAATGGGACATTTTCTCCAGTAGACAGAAACTGTAAATGTATTTAGATGTTTTATCTATAGCCTTTAAAAGAGTACTAGCGTTGCAAATTGATAACACTGTTGGAAGCACAGTGGAAGGTTTAAAGAGGCTGTACATAAATATTTGTGTTAATTGTAACTTGACTTGATAATTGAGACCATTTGTATAAGTTGTTGTATGCTGCTGGACTGTAGATTTATTTGTGAAAAACTCTCATGAGATTTGCCTCTCTTCACTCTGTTAACAGGGAGTACAGTAGCTTACTTTAGAAGTCTGATGAGACATCTCAGATTTTTTTCAGTTTCAGAATTGCAGTCTTCAGCCTCAAGCTAAGCTGACTCAAATGACATCACTTGAGGCAATTTATCAAACTTCAAGAAGCTCCCTCTGAATGCTTTAGTTTATACAACTTTTTTCACATATGTAGTAATACCCCCCAAGACCTGTAAAAAGACACTGATGTGTACAATTGCTGCAGTCCCTCTGTAAGGCAACAGGAAATAGCAGTTTAGCTTCTTAAATTCTGCCACCCCCTTTTCTATGAAGCATATTTTGGGAGTTGACTCTGTGTTGTCAGTGCAGTGTTGGTGGGCAGAAGTTAGGGGCAAAAAAATAAGTACTCTTCCAAAATAAAGAACAACTCCTTTTTTTAATGACAAACAGGAATAGTCCTCTAAAGACCACAGTCCTGTGGAGTCTCGAGGCACGGGGTCCCTTCTTTTTGTCTGTTAAGATGCAGGATGCAGACAGAACTATTCACAAAAAGCACATAGGTTGTGGTGTGGCAACAGAAAAGCCTTTCAGCTTTCGTGGGAACTCTTTGCTGTTGACAACAAGAGTCACATTCAAACAATGAGACATTTCAGGAAAAATATTCAGCTGCTTCATTCAAGCGTTGCACTTAATTATAATGCCACTGACTTCCATTTGGGAGGTGAAACGTATAGAAAAAGGAACACCTGCTCGTTTTTCTGGGGATAAGGAGGTCAAAATAAAAAGAACAAGTTGAACAAATTGTTTCTAGTTTATTCTTGAATAACTGACATCTGTCAGGGGATTTTATGTACTTACTTTAGATTTAATGATACAATCTCCCTGGTCCCAGACACAGAGAATGGCTGTTCATTGACATTGACAGAGTATCAGGAAGTACACTCTGCATCTGAGGCAGTAGACAGAGAAGCCTGGCCCTAAATGGAGGCTCTAATGAAAGGAGGAACTAATTAGCCCCTGTGATGGAGTGTCCAAAAGTGTGTATTCTCTGAGAGCAGGTCGGTGTGAATTGGACAGGAAGGGAGACTTTGTAACACTTTTCTGAGAGACTTACTGAGGTATTCAGACTGCAGAGAAAGCTTTTTTTTATTTACTCCAGGAGTACCTTGTTTACAAGGTCAGAAATCACACCAGCTTTTGTGACTTTGCTAATCTGTGTCAATTAAAAAACTATAGCACAGTAGGCCATTTGGAAAACTTGTGCAAGTTATCATGTTTCACCAAACATTAAACACTCAAATGTATCTACTTTCAAACTTATTTAATCTTATTTTTTTTTACACTTTTTGTCAGCTGGTTAATAGGTAGGGTTTTTATCTCCTGGTTTAAAGATTGTTATGGTGCAACAGCATTTTTTTTATCAAAAGACAGCCTGCCATTTGTAAAAAAAAAAAAAGAATCTCATCTACTTTTACTATTGATTTGGGATATTTTGAAATTAAGTTCCTTTTGTGACGTCATCATTTCTCCAGGATTAAACAACGAGGAATACCAGGTTGTCATTGGAAACGATACAACGCGCTACATTATTGATGACCTGGAGCCGGCTCGCAACTACACCTTCTACGTTGTAGCCTACATGCCTATGGGAGCCAGTCGAATGTCGGACAATGTGTTCCAGCACACGCTCGAGGACGGTGAGGCTCGCACCCAGTGAAAGTCATAATCAATATGATCCTTCCCACAGTGTATACAACACCAGTAGGAGGTAATATATAAGAGTGAGAATGGCAGATATTGGAAAAACAGTGCTATTATTGATCTTAAACTGGCTGTATGTTACTCCAGTGAGAGCTCAGAAGATGTTTGTTTACTGCAGTGAATGAGCTTTGTTGTTGATGTTTGGGACAATATGCCTACAGCATGTACACAAGCTCATGTGTATATTTATATGCCTGTGTTTATGTCTCAGGCCCCTGGAGTGTTTTTGATATCCAGCAAAACCTCATTAGCTCATGGTCTTGGCCTGTGGGTCAAAGGCTGTTTTGACCCACTGTCTTGTTCTACATGACTGAAGATATTAAATTATGTTACATAGCCTGCAGACAAGCTTAAGGTCACCTTAAATAGGTGCTCTGTTTAAGGCAGTCCAATTCAATTCTAATTAAGAACTTTAGGAAGATGTATATAGAATGTCTTTTGAATTGGAAAAAAAATAATGTGTCATTTGTTATCTAATTTTTATAGCATCTATTGTGAAGCATTTTCTGTGACATTTGAGGAGAAAAGTCTAATATTGCCATAAAACAGCCCTTAGATGAAAATACTATCAGTTTTCATCAGTTTTTTTCTCTGGTGTCAACAAGCCAATTCTTAGCTTACACTCAAATGATATGATGAGGACCTCTAATAGATTGTGGTACTGAATTCCACTGATGTGAATGGAGCTGGTAGTCAAAACACATTCAGCAGTGATCCGGTATGTTGAGAAAAATGTTTTTAAGATCATATATACCATTACAAGGTTCCCCTATTTCTTTTTAGTGAAGCCAACCCGATAGAAGGAATAGCCATTAAATCATCAAAGGGGACTCCTCAGTTGTTAACCTTCCTGTCTTCTTGGTCTACAGTTCCCCTCCGTGCCCCTGAACTCAGCCTCACCAGCAACAGTCCCGTGGACATCCAGGTGTCTTGGCAGCCCCTTCCAGACAAGCTGAGTCGTGGCCGAGTCTCAGCCTACCGATTGTCATATCGCACCAGTGCCGAGAATGCTGTCTCACAGGTAGAGCTACCTGGAGAGAAGACCCAGCATCTCCTGGAAAACCTGAAGCCTGACACCATCTATCTCCTGCGTATTGCTGCTGCCACCACCATAGGGTGGGGGGAGCAGTCTGCCTGGACGTCCCACCGCACTCCGAAGGCATCCAGTGCTCGAGGTACAATACTGTGAAGAGTTGTTCTCAAATGTGCCCGCTCATTGAAAAAATAACATCTAGACAGAAGAATTTGACCCGAAAATAAAGAATTATCATCACTTCTCTTCAGTTCAAATCATGAGAACGAGCTTGCTCTAATAATCTTGTTAAGGCATTGCATTTGTTACTCTGTGACCTATGCCCTGCACTGTCAGTAACATTGGAGGGGCTTCAGTCATGGGTCATAAAGGGAGCATCTCAAGCCTCTGGGTGGGAAAGAGTATATGGCTGCTTAGAGCCACATCTGAAGCTTTGAGGTGGGGGAGGGGAGAATCTGTTTTTCCTGCCCATCTCTATTGCCCTCTTTCTCCAGTTTAAACTCTTTAGACAGGAGTCTTCAGTTGGTAAGCTTCATTCCCCTCATTCCTAAAATAAAAATGTGTGAAATTGCTCCCTTGACTGCGAGAGTGGTTGAGTGTGAAACAGCTGGTAGAACATCAGATGGTAGTTTCACTTTTCAAAGAGGGCTCCTGGTAAGGAACCTCCTCTGATCATCACGTAAACACTGGAAACAGCTTGGAGAGGACATTCCGGTTTTCCAAGAACAAGTCCCTGCTTTCTGAAAAGCTTGCACTATAAAATACATATAGAGGAACAACATCTTTTACCCTTGTTGTTGTTGTTGCTGTTTGGTTTGAATTACTATCAGGGAATATTAAGATAGTTTGCTGTAGCACAGTGCGGAAATGAGAGTGTCAGCTTTTTGCTCACATGGACCTTTATCTAGAGTGTTATTGAAGAAACTGTTTGTGAACTGTTTAACCTTTTTTGTTTTAGTGTAGGACTGTAATCTACCTCAGAATACCATTATCAAAAATATGAATGTTTTTCTGACTCTTTTCTCTTAAGTTCCTCTGGCACCTGAGTTGCATTTGGAGCCTTTAAACTGCACCACTATTTTGGTGCGGTGGCAACTGGCAGCCAGGAACTCAGCCAGTGTTCAAGGCTACAGACTCTTCTACCATGAGGAGAGCCAGTCGGAGAACGCCCCGGTTCAGCTGCGTGCCTCAGATAATAGGCACACCATCGGAGGCCTTGGTGAGTTCTGTTTCACATGATTTTAGTACCTTTTTTCCATTATTATTTTCACAGTTTTCATGTCAATGCTGACCCATGTCTGTCTGTCCTGGGAGAGGGATCCCTCCTCTCTGGCTCCTCCTGAGGTTTCTTCCATTTTTTATTCTAGGGAGTTTTTTTCCTTACTTAAATAGAGTTTACAAGGACAGAGGGTATAGTTCACTGTACAGTTTTCATTTTGCTGAAAAAATGAATTACTTTTTCTAAAACCACTTTAAGTTGTCAAGTACAACTTATTCCTTATTTACTGAAATCATTGGACTTAATAGTAGGGTTGGAAATGCTGATTATAGTCATAATTGATTGTTTTTGTCAGGATTTATTGTTTAGTCTATAAAATGTCATAAGAAATTGTGAATTATATTTACTATTATAAATAACAAAGAAAATCTGCAAATTCTCACATTTAAGAAACTGGATACAGAAAAAGGATTGTCATTTTTGCTGAAAAGATGCCTTAAACAATTAAGCAATTATCAAAATACCATTAATTAGATGAATTTGTGTCTCCTATTAGATTAATTAGCTAATCATTACAGCTCTTCTTACTAGTAAGACCCATTACTTTCCATATATGTGAGTGATTATAGTGGGTCATTAGGCAGCTAAGACAAAACCAATTTCAAAGACACGATTTAAGATTTTGAACTGAGAACTTGTTAACAGTTATTTAAAATGTTTATTTTGCAAAAGCTTTATTGAAATAGCTAATGGTGGACACTTTTGGTTGAAACCAACGGCAGCATCTATTGACAACTTATGAGTGATTAATTGCCTTAAGTCTTGTCATGTGTGGAGCAGCGCTATTAGCCATGGAATAGAGCAGCACCACATCCCACTTTAATGACCTCCCAACCTCTGCCCAGTGTGTGTGTCCTCTCAGCAGCTGCTGGATGGTGTTTGGGCCATATCACAGCTCTTCTGGCCTTTAGGTCAGATTCATTTTGACTTTTTTTGTTTGAGAGAGGAAAGGGGGATCAGGCCAATGCAGTGGACATCTGACCATCTGTGGCCGGAGGGGGTCAACCAGGTGGTCAGCAGCTGACTTGTAAATCAGGAAGCTTGGTGCTAGAATGGGATCAGAAAGACAGAAAGATTAGGAGGCACTATAAATTACTTTAGGTGTTAACTCTAACTGCTGCAGGCATTTAGCTAGTTAGATATTCAGTTTAATGGTTTGAACACCACTGGCATTAATGTGAGTGCTACAATACAGCTACTGTGAAACCTGTCACAGCTAAAATCACACTGAATACTTAAGTAACAAGCTAAATTTAAAGAGATACTTAGGATTCCAGTTCAATAATATTCAATAACATTATTTCCATAATGGTTGTTTTGGTGTGTAATAATATGGAGAGCACTGTATTTTTCTAAAAGTTTCTCAAGTGTTTTGTTGAGGTCAGATTTTTCTGGTTATGGGAGAAACAAGAAGCTGCAAATTATGCTTCATATTGATACCAAGCCAATCAGCAAAATAAGTAACATCAAAAATAGAGCTCAAGCTGAATAAGAAGAATTATCTTTTTGTTCTTCTTTGATAAAGGAGCTTTGCAGGACTGTGTTTTGAATGGAGGGAAGCTGTTTAGTGGGGGTCGATTTATTATGTGTTTTATGACTGCTGTGAGCAGTGTTGCCGGAGGAGCATTGACATCAAAGCCTCTCATTGTGTTTGGCTTTGAGCGCCACAAAGATAGTTTATTAGCCAAGACTTAAAGGAAATGCAGCCTCTCACCAACTGAGCTGTAGGCCAAACAATGAGTATGTCTTGTGAGTTCACAATGTTGCCGATCTGAGATTTCTTTCTCATGGCTTAGCTGTGCACAAGTATAGAGGTGTAAAATGCACAATCTGACCTCTTGTCTGGCAGCACATCCTGTATCAGAGAAAAACCCTGCTGTGTTGTGAGGAATCTGATGGCCTTAACGCTTTTTATTGATTATAACTTCCTTTTTTTAAGACATTGCTTTGAATTGCTGTTATTACAGCTACACAGGTTATTACATTTTTTCGAAAGCTTGTTTTATTGTCAGCTCCACACTTAAATAATCAAAATGCAACATATTAAAAGTGTGTCCATGCTGAGCTCCATACAGTCCTTCAGTGAGCTCTGACATGGTGTTACAGCAGCACAAACCAGAAACCCAAGTTGCACCACGCAAAACAGAATATAAACAAACTTATGGCTCTTCTCTCAGTCAGTTATTACTATAGTGTGCCCCATTAATCACATTATTAACCCATATTTAAGATTTAAATTAATTCATTGTTAATTATTTTATTGCGTGATCGTATTAACCCAATCATGACGAATCCTCGTTCATTCATGCAACAGCAGCTACATTTAGAGATAATCCTGCTTTAAATACATGGTTAATGCTAAAACCTCCTTTGACAGTAGCACAAGTACAGAAGTCAGTAAACTCACTGTCAGTTATAAAGCAACACCTACTGTATCTAAAGCCTGCTAACATTAGCTGACATTAGCTACCATAAGATCATGAATTTACTAGATTAAATACGGCTGTAGAAGCTAAACCCCCTTAATGCAACTTTAATGTTTTGTTGCTAATGAGTTTCACTTTTCATTTTCAAGAAGAGTGTTTTATTTATATTTTAAGAAGTTGCTTAGTCACATAAGTAGGGAATATGCATTTCAGGAGGTGTTTGTTCATATTTCCCACAAATAAGCCCAAGACATGAGCATATTTTTTTATGCCTTTATGCCTTTATGCCTCAATTATTGCATTGCAAAATGATTGGATCTTGTAACCTCCTATGAGACAATATCATACCTTGTCTTTTCCTGCACATTATTTCTGAGACATTATTTGCAGTATTTTGTTATACAAATTGAAGTTTGTATTGTCCTTGAGGCTACCAAATGGTAAATGCTGATTTTTCTCAGAAGGCGATCTTTGCAAATTAAATGTGCTTGTACTGTAAATGGTATTTCCTATAATCCTGGTGCTGTTGTGTGCAGCAACCATCCTTTTTTGTGCCAATAACATTGATTTCTGATCAGCTGTGGTAAAACTGGATGCTGCTGATTCAGCGCCATGTACAGCTGCAGGAGGACATGCTCTGAGCTGGCTGTTAAATTATCACTTATGATGATCCAGATGATTGAAAGCACACCCTGAGAGACAGGAATGTGTTTGAGAGGCTCCAGCCGGGTATAAATGACACAGTGATGTGACCTTTCCTCGCATGTGTTTTCTCTGCTTGGCTCATGAGAGGAACATGTCGTTGAAGTTGAAGCTTGAATACCTCTCATACCTGTTGGCACCAGGCAGTGCTGTGTGCACAACTGTAGATTTATCTCACAGCTGCAGGCCCATTGGCATCTCTGCTCCCTCTATTAAACACAAGGCAGAGCATGCTTGGTCTGAAAACTACAGTTGTACTCTGACCGTCCATTTAAAAGGTCTTGTGTGTGTCAGTATGTGTCTGTGTGTTGATTTGTGTGAGTAAGGGCAGAAGAGAGGGGGGGGGATGATAGATGCTGGTGTGAGGGTTCATTTGGGAGTTGACATTTATGGCCCCTGTTCAGGCCTGGCTTGCTGCGGCCTGGGGGGCCTTTCGCAGGCTAGAACAAAACCTCAGGGGCCAACAGGATCTGCATTTTGGCTGTAAAAAAAGGGGGTGACCACAAATGGCTCAAATATGCCCTTTAATACAAACAGCATAATTTATGGAAGTAAGGCCATGCCAGTGGGAAGGAGAGGAAAGTGGCTTTCAACTCAGGGAGAAAATAGCAGTCTGATAATACTGATTATAATTGTCAATTGTCAATGGTCTGTTGGTCAGAAATGTCATTAGTTTACACAATTAGATCTTACAAACAAGAATATTAAGTTTGATGAGTAACGACACTGTTTTGTTAGAAACTTTGAAGTAGCTTGTGTTATGGATGGGTTGGTAACATCCTGGTTATGTTTGACCAAGCACTTGTTTTTATATACGCAGCTGGATATAGTAGCAACTGATATGATAATACAGTCTTTTAAGGCACGAGTTTCAGGTGTCTGCTCCATTGCGAATGAAAAACAAAACTGTCTTCTGAGTTTTCTCTTATCAGGACACTGTGTCATCACCTATTAAGTGGCATTTCATTTTGACTCCTCCCTGTTTTTCCACTCACTTCCTCTGCTTGACCCTCCCCCCTCACAGAGAGCCCTATAACCCCTCGTTTTGCAGGATTTAGCCTGCCCAGATTCCATGTCAAAGGTCGTGGCCCAGATGTCACAGCTTCCCCCCTCGCAGAGCTACTCTCTCGCATAATTACGGCAGGCCCATTGTATTGTGGGGCTGGGTAGAGGTGCATACTATGTGCCTGCTCCTCTTTAGAGGTGGACACTGAGGCATAACAAACTGGTTAGAAACAAGGTGGACATTGTGCAAAAAGTGTAGGCCTTCTGGTTTTATTCATTACTTAGAACAAGTAAAAGAATTTAGAGAACTTTTCTTTCCTTCCCATCATCTCCCCACTTAGTCTCAATATGCTAAACATTCATGATGCAGTTAATATCACTGTTTTTTTAAATTTAGTGATTTTATTTTACTCTTAATTGTCTTTGCAAAGAGCCATGTAGTTGTATTCAGGGAGAATCATTGCTAAGCAAAAGAAGAGGCTCCTCTCATGTTCTACACCCATGACCTCAGATTCTTTCAGAGTTTAATCTCGTCCTGACCTGCTGGTCCCGGTCTGGCTCCAGTGAAACTCCTAAGGGCTACATGGGGGCCCCCCCGGCAAGTAGCTCAACTCCACCCCTCCTAAAACTTGATGGACTAAAATTTATCTCCTGTGGTCTCCTGTGAGCCCCTAAACGTTTCATAGAGCACGAGAAGTTTGTTTTCTAAGAGACATGCTGTACCATAATAGTTACAGTGTCAATCAAAAGGCTCTGATTATGTTTTACCCAACAGTATTGCAAAAATATTTTTCATCTTTAAAAACTTGTCTGTCCCTGCTGACTGTGACTAAGCATCTGAGAAACACAAATTAAAGAGGTTGGTTAGAGGTTGGTTAGAGAGTTTGTGTTTCATTATCTTTATCAATATTGTATACGTTCACACTGGCCCAGGATCATTATTCTTTTAGGGGTAAAAGGGACATTTGGTCAGAAGGCTTTTGTTCAACACAGGGTCTTCAGGGTCACTGAAGGCCACAACTGCTGTTGACCGACAGTGGTCTCCTTCCCAGGGGATTTTGTCTGCCGACTTAACCCCCAGAATCTGGACCTGAATAGGAGTGGCCACTGACCACTAACCAGCAGGAGAAAGGACCTTCGTATTCACAATCAAAAGACTCCTGATGACAGGGTGATGGATAGTGGAGCTCTTCTGTTCTGCTGCCCTACGTGCCACAGAAACTGACCAAAGGACTTACGGCACTGGGCATCTGTCGCACACTGCCTCACCTCTAGTTCCCACCACAGCATCAAACCAGAGAACCTCACTGACCCCACACCCACACAGACCAGGTCTCTTTCATGTATCACCCCTGTTTCCTGTTGCCTGTAGGAATCACATAGTGTCATCTGCCTTGGTGTTGGGGTGAATTATTACATCGAGTGCAGAGTGTTATTGAAGTCTAGATCTGGGACAACACATAGCCTGAACTCTGGGAGTGTTTCACATTTCTTGGATGTGATTTATTTAGACATTTTGCTGTCTTCCTTTTTCTTAAAAACAGACCCGAGGAAGAAGTACCACGTTAAACTTCTGGCGTACAATTTCATTGGAGATGGCTACCAGGCAGACCAGACTATCAGCACCCCTGGATGTGTCTGTAAGTCCCAATACACTTCTAGATTGCATCTGAAGTGTTACTTGTCTTAACAAAGTGGGGGAAATAACATTACTCTTAATGCATCTATAGCTGTTCGAGATCGCCTGGTGCCACCTCCACCTCCTCCACACAATTTGTATGCCAAGACTAACAGTTCCACCGCTGTACTTCTGTACTGGAGCCGACCAGCCTTCACCTCCAGTCATGCAGTCAACTACACTGTCCGCTGCAACCCAGTCGGCCTGCAGAACGCCTCCTTGGTGCTTTACCTGCAGACGTAAGAATTTCTTCATCATACAACTTTTCATTTTAAACAGTTGCTCACAATAACATTTAGAACATCATTGCAATTTACAGGTCAATTATTTACTCAGCCTATATACACTTTTATCAGTGTTTCAGTGTTAAAGTTGTGTGGACTTCAGTATGTTACTGTTCATGTAAAGTGAAACCAGATGTATAACACATGTAACTATGGGGTCTCACTTAAAACTTTTCACCAGAATAGAAAGGGTTTTTCATGTTATCTTTTGCAACCTCTGTGACTCCATCTCAGCTGGTGCTCTGAGTGCATTTTGTTTTCAATAATACATCTATGTGCATGGAAAGTGATATTCTCTGATGCAAGCAGATGAGAATGCACACACAGTTGGATGAGATACTAGATACAAGTCCCTGTAACTGTGTTTTGTCTATCTTACTGCATGATGGCTAAATCTCATACTTTATTGAGCAGCAGTTGATTATCACAATCTCAAGTGTATTAAATCATTTAAACTTTGTCTTTACAACACTTCACTCTTACTTTCCTCACACGTGTTCAGCTTGTCACCAGAGCCTCTTTTCTGGACTGCCAGTATGGCTCTATATCGCCACCTGCTGGGCAAGAAAGCTTACAAACAGTCAAATGTGGATTAATAAAACTATGCCATAATATTTCAAAGGACAAATAGCTGTAAACTGAATGTTGTGTAAAATCCTTCCCTGAGAAGTTTAATAGAGTGATATACAAAAATGTAAATATCCAAACCTCAGCGAATTACATTTAGCTGATTTGGATGATAGATTCTCGTCCAGGCACAAGGATGTGAAAAATGTTTTGAGAGATCTAGCCTCTGTTATGTCTTTCATCTGCAGGGGTGAGCAGAGCCTCCTGGTACGAGATCTGGAGCCCAACACCAAGTATGAATTTGCCATTCGCCTTCATCTCGACCAGCTGCCCAGCCCCTGGAGCCCTGTGGTCTATCAGACTACTTTCCCTGATGGTAGGACTCTCAAATATTAATAGCAATATGAAAACCTTGCTTCATTTGTAGTATTTTTATTTGACTTTATTCTTTTCATCTGTCCCACCATCCAGCTCCCACTCTGCCTCCTTCCAATGTGAAAGTGACTCTGATTGAAGAGGACACAGCGCTGGTTTCATGGAAACCCCCTGATGAATCCAACATTGCTGTGACACATTACACGATTCTGTACGCCTCCAGACATGCCTGGATTGCTGGGGAGTGGCAAGTGCTGCAGAGAGAAGGTTAGAAAAACAATGCGTTATACAGGTGTGCAGGGAAGGGGAGAGCACAAAGCCACTGTCCTGTCCCACACAAATGGTGCATTGGAAATCAGTAACTCATTTCATCCTCCAATCTGTGTCTGTGGTCATTGTGAACCCTGAATAGTGCCAGGACACAGAGAGCTCACTGCTGCTTTTGTCTTACTGATAAAAGATCAGTTTGGAGGTTTAATGTAATTAGAACAAAGGCTGTGATTTATCTCCTCACACAAAGTCCACTCAGAACATCTTCGACAGAAGCTAATACACTCTATTCAAGTAGAATCATAATTATTCCTATTCACGTCAAAGTGCAGAGTTCTTTATGGATTTCTTAATTCTTCTGTTTTTTTAAGTTAGAACACAAATACAAAGAAAAACTGAACAAACAGGTCACCAGGTTATACAATAAAACTCAAATAAAGGATTTTGCAGTACCAATTATTTTCTTTCTCTCCATGTAATATTCAAAATTGCAGCAGTTTTGAATGCATTTAGTTTCCCTTGTTCAATTTGTTGTACAAGTCAGAGACCATTTGATTTGTAATTGATTAATTATACAGCTTTGAGCGCTGATTCTAGATGTGCATAATCAAAGAGAAAGCACCCCTCTGATTTTTAGAGTTTGTTTTCTTTGCAGCCGTAAAAAGACACGATTAAGCTGAAAAGAAATATAACGTTTAGAAAGAAACATGTAAGGAGCCATCTCAGTCTCAGGCATTATAAATGATAAAGCTGTAGTTGTATCTGGGTTGTGAGGCTGCGTAGGTGTTTTTAAGAGCAGATGACTCTATGAAACACACAAAAAACACTCACAATTCCCCCTTTGCCCCTGGCGAAGGGGTCAAAAGTGAAGCCATTCACAAAGCCCCTCCAGCTCAACCCAGCCCCCTATCGCCTCAAGCTGAACACCCCCCGCTCCCTCTCCAGGCTCTGCTGGGACCCTGGTGTTGTGTATACTGGGTGGTACTGGATAAGGGAATGTGTATCCTGATCCTCTGACCTCACGCTCTTCCCTTCTGAAGCTCCCCTGTCATAGCACCTCTCAGCCATGAGGATTGTTTGTCTTTCATGTCTTTCACTGCATCACGAAGTCCTGTTCTTCAAAGCTCAGCTGACTGTGAGAGTCAGAAGTGAATAGGCTGCTGAATACTGAAATATGTACCAAATGTAATTGCCTTTTTATATCCAAAACTACAAGCTTGAGCAGTGATGCATCAACAAAAAGTTCAAACATGTTCTTGAGTTGTCTGCAGTTCCTGATGGTCTCTGAATAATTGATGAAGAAAAGCCCACACACTTGTTCTCACCAACAGGGAGCATCACCATGGCTCTGCTGGAGAACCTGAAGCCTGGTCAGATTTACTTTGTGAAAGTTTCTGCATCCAACAAGATGGGCGATGGGCCATTTTGTCATACGGTGGAGCTGACAGTACGAGCAGATCTCTCCTCTGGTCAGGATCCCCGGCTCTCCCGTGGCTCCACACACTCCACAGGTCACTTGATACGTTTTCAGTTGGGGTCTTCTTGTCATAGAACTTGAAATGAATAAAGCTTTTGATAGTTGATCTGATTGTGTTGCCTTCATCCTTCACAGCCTTTTCTGATGGTTTCTACCACCTGGACCAAAAGTCGATGACGGGGATCACTGTGGGAGTTTGCATCGCTCTCATCTGCATTATTATCTGCGCTTTCGTCATTGTCTGCAGAGGCAAAAACAGGTATGTTTGTATGTCTGAACACAGTGACACCAGCACTGACCGTACTTAGAAACAGGTTCTGACACAGACTTTAAAACAGCAAACTGTCTGTAGTGACATCATGTTTGTTTCCCTCTAGGAAATTTTCAGCTGTGAAAACGTACAGAGAAGGAGTGAGCACATCTGCGTTGGCTGCAGGACATCTGGTCTCTGAGGGACAAGCTGAGAACGCTGATGTGACTGTGCCAATGATGAATCAAAGCCACTTCATTGATACCAAGGTACCTAAACTTAATACAGCATCTAACACTTGTAAATAAGGATACTAATGGTACAAATTCATTAATAATGATGATAAGAAATTGTATCAGTCATGTTTTATATTCAGTACTGGGCATGGGTCATACCTTTTCAGACTTACATTTTTAAATTTTCACTTTTAGGGTGGAACAAATCTCATCATCAATTGTCTCGGTCCTGTTCATCCTAACACTGAGAAGAAAGAGAAATGGTTTTCCTTCAGCAGTAATGTGAAAAAGGACAGTAAAGCAGTACAGGTACGATTAAAATCACCAGTCCTGCTTGTTCAATCATCATCAGAAATTTGTAGGTTTAGTTGAGAGTATGTGAAGGCAGAATAAGATCTTGTTAGAGGTCGTAAGTATCTGCAGCGACACAACCAAGCTGTCAATGCTTAGACTAACAGACAACAACATTTTCTCTGTGCTACAGAATAAGAAACATGGCAGCACCTCCTACCAGCTCAGTTCCACAGTATTGACCTTTGAAGAGGAGCTGTCCATGTCTCCAGATCAGCCCAATACCATGCAGGCCCTGATCTGGCGTCCCGGAGACACGGAGGGCTCCTCCAACAGCGAGGGCAGCCATGAAACTGGCGACTCGGGTCGTTACTCTCACGACGAGACAGAGATGACCAACCTGTCGTCTGGTGCTAGCAGCCGCCCACCATCTCTGTCAGCGGAGGACAGCAGCGGCTCGGACTGCGGCAGCTCAGCTGAAGAGCCAGGCAAGCTGCTGGAGGAAAGTCAGACTGACAGGAAGTTAATGGAGTCTGTGGAGAGCTGTCATTGTGAAGTGGAGGGCAGTTCTCAGTCTGAGCCTTCTCTCCAAGTGTGTGTGTCCGAGTGTGTCTGAGAATCTATGTCTGTGTGTGTGTGTGTGTGTGTGTGTGTGTGTGTGTGTGTGTGTGTGTGTGTGTGCAAGCGAGAGCAAGCGTGTAAGTGTGCGTGTGAAGGCGGTGGTATACTTGCACGAGAGTTCAACTGTAGTGATGTAGAAAACAGGGAATCACATCATAGAAATGTCTGCAGTGTCATATTTGGTTATTTACTCTTAAAGTGAAAATCAAAGGAACATTTCAGTGTTTTTTTTTTCCGAAAATTCACCTTTTGCCAGGAAGTAAGTTGAGAAGATTGATACCACTTTTGTGTCTGTGGCTGAATATAAGGCTGCACCTAGCCAGCCTGGCTCAGCCCGAAGGGAACTAAACGTGTCTACCTGCACATCTAAAGCTTATTATATCTCATTTGATTTATCTGTGCAAAGACTGAAATACAGAAACAAGGTGTGGTCTTCACAGAATTTTCGGTGCCGGCCTATTTCTTGATTGGGACAACTAACACCCTGGGGTCTCTGCTTATTGCCAGCGCAGAACCAAGACGTAGTCAGTAAGTTGATTTTGTTCCGTTTGGACTATGATAGGCCGGCTGTTCCCCCAATGCCTTTGTGCTAATCTAAGCTAACTGGCTGCTGCTGGTAGCTTCATATTGAGAAAACAGATAATGAGAGTGGTATGGATCTTACTATCTAACTCTTACCAAGAAAGTGACTATGCATATGCACCAAAATGCCAAACTACTCCATTCATTTTGTCCCATGCCATCAAGATAAACTGGAGAAAATGATGACACTCAGAAAACAACAAAGCAAGACAGAGGAGGGGGAATGAAGATTTAGAAACGGTCAAAACCCTCCAGATATTCTCGCAGCAGGACAGGCTGTGGACAGATTCGGCTGAAATTAACCCACATTACCTTCCTGCAGTTGTTCTCTATTGCAAGTATACCACTTTCCTGAATGCAAGTATGAGAGAGAGGTGCAAAGAAACAAAGAGATTGCCTTCTTTTTAATCCTTTATCTTCTTTTGGTCCAATACACAATGAACAGAAAGCCAACAGATGCCTTTAAACGTTGTTGTTGGCAGGGAGCGTCATTTGATTTCTTTTTACTTCTTCCTTTTTTCATTCAGTGAATATGTTGTTTTTTACTTTCTCGTTATTTGTGTGTATCTTTTTGAAAAAAAAAATCTCACCCACCATGAATGTTTAAAAAGCCTGTCGAGAATGTGACGAATGTGACATTTCTGACATTATTTAAGAGAGTTTATCACTGGAGCAAAAGGGAAGCATGAGCCCTTTTCACTGATTATCTACCTCGGTTTACCTCCGGGTAAACTTCCACTGTATATTTAATAACTACTTATACTTACCTTATGTGATGGACTACTTCAGTTACATTACATTGATACTTCCTGATGACTTTCTTCTGATTGTCATCCCATTTTGTGTTTCTTCTCTTGCATTGTTCTGATTTATGGATGGTAAGGGCACTGCAGCTTCTCTCCTCTCGCTCCGCCCATCATGTGGACTGAAAAGGTGGGAACACATACATTTCTTATTTATCTCCTCAGATGTTGCTGAGGTGCTGTGCCAGTATTAATAATGTGTTTTTGTTCATTTCGTCCATTATTGAGTAATGGTATGAAAAGATAATGAATGTCTGCTTTTGTTTTTTTTGTATGTGCAGCTGCCCTTACCGTTCCTGTTTTTATACTACCTCATTTAAGAATTTATTTTATTGTCTTGTTGTTTTCCTAAACTCAGGGAACAAGGTTTAGTACATTTGAAAAGTCATGTAGTGTTACATGCTGATCTCACAGGGTATCTTCTCAGTACTAAACCGTTGTTGTGTGTAATTGCCTAATAGAAAATGCTATGAATGTATCTCCGACATTGTGTGCCAGTAGCTCAGATGTTTGTGCTGCCCTCCCCAACAGATGGAAACCCCCTCTGTAGTTTCTCCTCAGGTCTTCTAACGTTTGCTTTACAGCAGACTTTTTTGTTTATTCTTCTTCCTTTTTTAATTTGTGTAAAGAATCACACCAGAAGTGCTTGCAGTGGCATGTCGGTACAGAAAAGCTTTATAATTGGCCTTAATGTGGGAAGCGTCCCTCAGAAGCTGAAGCCTAATCTTTCTGAGGGAGAAGCTCCACATGAGGATGCAACACGTGAAGAATGATTGTAGTAAAAGCAATGGAAGTGTTTTAATCAGAGATGAAAGTGAAGAATTGAATGAACACCATGAAACTTTAGTAAGAAAAATCTATATTTTTGTTAGAAGATAATGTACTACCGAGTACACATTGTAGTTTCTTCTCCCAAGTAGTTTTTTTTTTTTTTTTTGCCGTAGAGTAGATAAAGATTAGCACTTGTCTGCCAAGTAGTTTTGTATTATTGGCCAATGTGCAGCGGTGACTTGTGACGCTATAACCCAAAGAGTTGTTTGCTACCTGAGTTTATTTTAGCCTCTTAACTAATCTCTGGCAGAAGGTTACTGAGGAATGCGAAATAATCTAAACAGATTAGACCAAAGATGAGTTGAACGCAGCCTTTGAGATGAGTTGAGGCGCTGCTCCTCCAAATGAAGCCTTGCACATTAGTGGCCTTGACCCGCAACAAAAAGAGTGGAGATAGTTGCAGGTTCAAACTCCGAGGAAGTGCCAGCAGGATACAACAGGAGTGACAATTAATAATCAATTTTATGCACACGGGCCAAATGATCCTTAAGCTGAGTTCCTCCAAAACTGTTGCACACAGATATCTGTACATTGTAGGGGAAATTATGAGAGTTAAATACAGTATATTATATTGATTAGAAGTCTGTGTTGCAACAGTGCAGTTATGTGTCAACGTGCACCCGCTGATTTTACACCACCAAAAATAACTTAGAAAATATAAAGTACATAAAGTATTTAGTAAGTATTAAAATATCATGCTTTTATACAGATAAACTGAAGATCTCATGAGAAAGATTGAAAAATCAGTGGGTGTTTTCACATGTCTGTGTTTTTAATCAGAGGATTCTGCATGAGGATTCAATCATGGGAGATTTTTGGGATGAAAAGTGACACAATCAGCTTAATTTTCTTTTGAAAAGCAAACAACTTAAACCAAAGATTTTTTTCACAATAGGTCACCGTTGCATATTGGCAAGAGATCAGTTAAAAAGTATCCTATCTCTAGTGAAACGTCATCATTTTCATTGTTCTCGAACTCATTTTATGACTGTATGTGTGACTGTATGTACTACGAGACAGCAGGATGGAAGTGTTACACTGTGATTCTTAATCATCTTTTATGACCAGAATCATGTTTGACCTGCTTTCAGTAGTAAAGTAATAGAAGGATTCAGATTTCCATTTTGAATTAAACCCTTTAATGTGTTCATATATCCTGTTTTATTAGAGCTTCAGGGGCTCAATTCAGAACATGAACATAGTACTCACGTTTATTTCCTGAATCCAGAACATGATTCTCAAGTGATGTTTTGGAGATAACCAACCTCTTACTTCACAGAACTGCAGCTCTTTCGTGTTTTCAGCTTGTGATCATTAGACACAAAAGTACCGGAGTCGTTCAGGTTCTGAACTGGTCTGTTGAAGCTCATACAAGTTTTTAAGTGCTACCTCTGATACAGTAAACTTGGGTCATTAATGTTTGTAAGATTGAGGTCAAGATGTTTCATCACCATCCGCGAGACCTGTGACGTTGGTCTGCTGTCCATCTCGTGAATGGTGTTATGTTGGAATTACTTTTCTGTCAGAGCAGTTGAATTTTAAGGGATAAAACATACAGTCTGGTCTCACTGTTTGTTCTCCCTTTTGCAGTAATGTTGTGTTTGAATACTGTGAGGAGGAGCGCTGCAGGATCATTTACAGTCAAACTCAGGGGAACCTGCAGCTGCTCCTCCTCTAAGAGAAAGCAGGTTTCAAGTCTTGAAAATTGAATGTATCTTTTTGTAATTATTGTTTTCTGATATTTTCTGTTAATGTTTTGTTAGAGTTTGTCAGTTTGTCTTTGTCAGCAAAATCACTTGCAAGTGTGTTTTTGCCAAATATGTTTAGCTAGAAGATTGTAGATAATTATGAAAAAGTCTGATTCTCAGTTTAAATAAAAGTATAAAAATTGCAACTGTTCTTTTGTGAATGCGTTTTCAGTTCTTGTGCTGCTTGAAATGCAAAACAGATTAAACATTAATTTGTTGTTTTATCTTTATGCTGCTTGAGAATGTAATTTTGAATAGTTTTATGGACAGTTCAACTTGTTTCACAATTTTCATGAATGAGCTCCCAGAGAGGACACCAATTTGAAAATATGTGTATATCAAACATGTCAACACTTAAAACAGGTGCAAAGTAAATTAAGTTCAAGAAATGTCCTTAAGTTGGTGCTTTACACTCATACTCAGTTGTTGAAGTATTGAGATCCTTTACTTCACTAAAAATACTTTTACCACACACTAAAAATAATCCATTACTATTAAAAGTCCTTCACTGAAAACTTAAAGTATAATCAGAAAATTAACTTCAAGTATTTAAGGTGCTTGATGTAGAAAAATGTCCCCTGCGACTGTTGCACTGTTACATACCATTAGATTACCACTCATTAATTTAAGCAATTTTTACTTGTCTAGTTGGTTGAGGAGGAACTGATTTTAATCTATTTCTGATATAATTGCCTGTTATTATTATTATTTTAATTATGGAATCATTTGATGGTTATTTTATAATACAAATAATGTTTTTAAGTTATAGTAAATTAAGAAAAAGTGAGAAAAGTAGTGAGAAATGTCGTAACTACAGAGCCCACAGTGACACCTGCACAGTGCTGCTTCTGTCCAACCAACAGTCCAAAACCAAAACTACATGCCTCATTATTTTATGTCAATTGGCAAATTGATTAATTTACTGTCCATTTTTAGCTATATTTGTTGTGTGTATCAGGTTTAATTTGTAAAGTAACGAGTAACTATAGCTGTCAGATTCCTGAGGTTGCATATTTCCCTATGAGATGTGCAGAGGTAAAAGAATAAAGTTGAATAAAAAGAAAAATAAATAAATAAAAGTGAAATAAAGACTTCTGCTTGAGCATATAACACTTAAGTACTGCATCTGTAATGTACTTAGATCCACCTATGTAACTATTTCACTTAGTACTAATGTTATGAATGTAGTTTCTACGCCTATGCATTTATTTGACAGCATTAATCAATCCTTATTTCCAGATGAGCAGGTTTATGTATTAAAAAACATGACACGCTCATTAACTGTGAGGATGCATAAATTAAACAAGTGTATGAGGTTACTGAAGGAACAAAAGCTTGACCATCTATTAGTTGCTGCTTATGCATTAATATATCAGCAATAATGATCCAATAGTGAACTTTATGTTCTAACACTGTAAATCATAAAAAGTAAGAGGTAATTTACATACATATTTGCATTCCTATGCACAAATGTTTGCTTATTTAGAACAAAGAAAAATTGCCCATAAGCATACTTACATACAAATAAGTCTTAGGAAAATTATACACAGCAATTAGTGTCTTGTTATGAATAAAAGATTATCTCATTACACAGTCTTCATCACTTTACTGTGCTTTATTTTGTCAAAATACACTTTTCCTAGTTGCTGCACATATGAGCTGAAACTATATTTGCCATTATGTAAATCTATATGCAAAGCACCTTACAACTCAGTAAATACCATCTTTCACACACTGAGACACACACACACCATTACCTTGACAACTCTGACCTCTACTGTTGCTACACGTCAACAGCAGCAGATGTTAGAAATATTTATCGACAATGCATTGATACAAAAACAAAAAATTATATGAGGTGTTAATTCCACACAGCGTCTTTTTTATGTCTTCATCCCATTTCTAAAAATGTGAGATACATTTTCCCCGGTTGACATACAAATCGGGCAAAAATGATGAACAGTTTTAGTCGTGTGTATTTTATGTCAGTTTTCTCCATGGCAAAAGATGTGCACTTATTCACACAGAAAGACAGGAAAAACATTTACTGACAAAACATTATATTAATGCTTGTTTTGTGTTTCGTTTGTGTTCAAATGTCAGTATATTACAATGTTTATTCACTTTTGATTCATATTAAAGCATAATTGAGCTAATATAAAACACCATAGACGCATGTGGTTGTTTTCATGAGTCTCCACAGGTTGCGCCCTAAGTATCTGCATGAGTATTTAGAGCCACTAAACCGCAACTACCAGTCACTCAACATAACACCGACACGCAAAGATCCCGCTGCTGGCAAGGGGCCAGACGACAGGCGCTCAAAACTCATAACAACGACGACCACGTGCTTCCTGATGGACAGCTGGACTTTTCAGCATCATCTACGTGTTCTTTCAAAGCTTCTGAAAGTGCTGCAACACTTTACATAACACATAATTAATTTAATTTTGTTTCGTTTTCTTCTTGACTCATTTTGTGGGCGGTCTGCTTTGTCACGCTTCCTTGTTTATGTTTTATCGGAGTTTCCACACGGCTGTTCCGCCCGTCCGTCGAGCCTGTTTGGTCACCGCGCTGGCCGATGGGACTTGTTGTTCTAGGAGTTCGGTGACTGCGTCGTGCTGCATGGCCAGGTATACGTCTATAAAACTACATTTCCCCTGGACAGCCCGCTTCATGGTTGTTAACGGATAACCTTAGGCTTGGGTATACTGCAATTCTCTGGAGCTGCTTGTAAACAGCTGCCTCGTCGTTGGGCGTAAAACACCGGTGAGTTTACTCAATTTTCGCATTTATTTTAAAGATAGCGATGCTGTTTTTGCTTCTTAACACAACACACGTCGCTTACGACACTAATTATATGACGGTTCTTGGAGAGGAGGCGTCGACAACTAGCCTGTTTAAGTTAGTTAACTAGCTGCTAACAGACCGCTTATTTTCATTATTGAATGCTAACAGACGAAGCTAATGTCAACTACAGCTAAAGGCTGCAGTGTTGAACCGATGTTAACTCTGTTGTTGGCTGTTGTCATTGTCAGGCCGCAGGAGCTGGCATCATTAGATAGTTGTTATTGTGCTCTGTTACCTAGAGGGCGCTGTTCATCCTGTTTGTTTGTAAATATCATTGTTCAAGTTCATGAGATTTTATTTTTCAAACTTGCCAGATATGAGTCGTTGTCAGTGAGCTGTATTGTTCTGAACTTCTATAAATTTGTGTCACTTCATTCATCAAAAACAAACCCGGAAGTATCTCCAAGTTTGGGGTAATTTCCAGCTCTCAGCATACAGTTACAGACTACCAGAAAAGAAAGCCAGCCGTGTGTTGGCGTACACCTGATTAAAATTACAGCACAGCACCCTGCAATTCAAGTACTCAAGTCTGAATTGCTGGGTTCACCTGTTCATGTTCATCAAATATACACAGTAAAGTAGTAGCAGATGTTTGTTTCAATTTCCTTTTTTTTTAAAGTATCATTTCTGAATGCCAAATGCGACACAAAGTAAGGTAAAGCAAGGGAGGTTTATTTGTTTAGCACTCTTTTTTCCTTGTTATTTGATAGACCAGAACAGAGGCTGTAAAGAAAGACGGTTATGTGGTATGGAACTGAACTTGGACTGCAAACTTGTAATGTTATTAAAAATCACAATTTCACAATTGTAATGAAATACAGTTGTGCCGCAGAGAAATTCTTATTCTCCAGAAAGCATAAGGAAACATATTTGTTTGGTATGGAGCTCAATGAATGTAATATCATCACGATGATGCAATTAATCGCAATAAGATGTTTTGACTATAGCGTGCAGCCCTATACTTAACTATTAAGTGATATGGATGTTTACAGTTGTCTAATTATTGTATATGGTATCCTGATTGTTAACAATAATAAACTAATTCTGGATTGCTTAAACTCAAGATTCATTCAACTCTTCTTCAGCTTGTGGCACACTGGCCTACTTTTCTTTATCACCACAACATACTGCCCTCAATGTTCAACCTCCTTTCATCCCCCAGATCCCTGTTTATTGCTGACAACTGACAGAAATGTCAGAGACGTCAAGTGATGCAGAGTCGTCCTGTGGCTGGACTATTATCAATAATGAGGTACAAATCCTTTTTCCTTCTTCTTAATCCCAGCTAGATTAATTTGTTGTATAGTTTTTGACTTTGTAAGGTGACAACAAGGAGAGAAAGATTTTTTACTATGCAGAAAAAAATGCCAATAAACTCAAATAGTCCTTGATTAAAAATGATTAATTAATAATGCAAATTATGAAATCAGTGGAGTCAAGTAGCATGTTCCATCACAGAGGTCTTCGTGTCATAAGAGCCGACAGTTCAATACTTTCAGACATGGTAAACTGATTTGGCAGCACAAACTTTCAATTAACAAAAAAGTCCCATAAAAGGATTGCATACAACTGCCTGCAGCAACTTGTATGCAAAAATATTCTTTTACTTCTGACATTCATGCTTGAGTTTTTGTAATAAGAACTTTTTTTTTTTTTTTCACAAGTTGTACATCTGAAATGAAAAAAACAGGATGAGGTTGTGCAATTATAGACTATTTTTGTTTATATGAAGTTGCAGTTGCAGCTTTTCCCTTTTTATGGGATTTTTTACAATGAATGCATAATTCTGGCCAACTGATGTTTGTTCAGTCACAGAAGCAAATGTCGGTTCTCTTTTACCGCAGGGTCCTTTTCTAATATTTCTTACTTTGCCAGTCAATGCTATAAATCATTGTACACAGAAATACTTACTGTAGGCTCCTATTGCTCAGACTCAGAAAATAATGCAGGATTTATACATCTGATAATTAATGACAACATTTGTTTTTATATACGCTCATTGTGTTTACAGGGTTCAGATATCGAGACACTGGGATCAGAGGTGGTGGTGGAGTACGGAACTGAGCTGTTAGAGCGCCATCTAGTGGAAGAGACAAAGCTGCAGGATGCAAAGACCGCTGCATCTGCTGGTAGAATCCACATATTATCATTAGTATTATATAAGAAGATTTTTATTTGTAATATTGACTAGTTATGTTCTTAGTGTAATATTATAAAAAATAATAAACAATTTTTAGTTTATCAGAGGTGATATTTCTATTAAAGTAATCAACAGATTAATCACCAAAATACCTGTGAGTTGCTGCCTTGATTATGAATATCATTTTCAAAACAATTTTTTCAGCTGAATGTGGTGAGGAGAGCATTGCTGATTCACTTGATGACACTCTGGGGGAAAAACCTGTAGAGACGCTGTGTGCCTCTGAGGTGAGACAGACAAATAACCTGCATAAACTATTCTTTGAATAATCCAGAGCAACTCTGTTGCTGTTGCCTTGCCCTTAATCTTCAATATATTATGTTTTCTCCAGACTGGAAACGCCACAACAGGGCACCAGAATGTGAGTCCGTTGTCCTCCAGCGATCACTCGGATATTGTGACTCTCAGAGACTTAAAGGAGGACGAGCATGTTGAGGCGGGTGAAGACGCAGCAACCAATGAGGAGTTCTACCTTGGCACCTCCTGCAGCAGCCAGTACGCCTTCACTGCTGCTGAGACTGGTAGGCCTGCTTCAACAGACACGCACACTGACACACTGAACTGTCACTACGTCTTCTTCCACACATCAACACAAAAATGTTCTTTCTCTGCCTGTTGTCGATGCTGAAGCAGGTTTGATGTTGAGTCACTGGAAAATTCCACAGAGACTCCTGAACATAGGCTACCACCTGAGAAGTCAGCTCACTGGAGGCCGCTCTTTCCCAGGTGGCTTGATTGAAACTGGAGTGAATCTTAAGCTTGCTCACAGAACTAAACCTGATTATTGGCTGACAAGAACACAGGCTTGTGTGAGCCAGCAGTGCTTCTTTTAAAAGCATGTTCAACCACAGTTAAAGAATGCAAAGTAGTTTCCTCTTACAGTTTTTTTTCCATATGCTTGCATGATTGGCTGGTTTAAGTCTGGTCCCCCTTCAGTCAAAAACATGTTTTTCTTTGTGTACATACAGTTGAATGTTTGAGTTCAGTAGTTTGGAAGCTAATCCCAGTCCAATATTCAGCGAACACAAGTGCGATGTGGAATCTTGAAGTCTTATAGAGACCTTGTAGTGATATTCTGAGTCAGTCTAAAAATTGTGAGCAGTTAATATGCTGAAATACGCTTTAAAATGTAATTTTTTTAATCTGTGATGAGCATGGTGTGAATTTCTTTGGTGATGATTATCTTTTTTTAAATCCAACAAATCTAACACAGAGAAGCATACATTTACATAAGAATACAGCAGGAAACGGCTAAGACAACAATTACAAGTACAACTGTAAAACAGAAATGAAGAAACAAGAGGGCTCCTAAGACTCAGAGGAATCAAGTGTAACAATCAACTCCTTGCAGTGTTACAGGGTTTGTGTTGGACTATTTCTTGTCTTGTGTTATCGATCTTGTCATCCAACTCTCAGCAAGAAAGCAAATATTTTTCCCAAAATATTATTTTAATGTACTAATTTCACAAACACTAAAATGAATCAAGACTTAGACACAGTGTTGTTTCATCAGTAGGGAATCAGTTAATCTGTAATATTTGTTTTCTGCACGATTGACCTCACTTGTGTGCTTTCTGAGCCTGACATTTTTGTGTATACCTCCTTTCTATAACTTTTTTTTCGTCATGTGATCACTATGACCATAACTTGTGTATTTTTCTGTAGTTTTCCCGGTGCAGCAGCCTGCAGTGACAAACTCCAGCAGCAGTGAAGATGAGGCAGGGCGAAGCAGTGGTACTGTTGTCCGAAGACGAAGGTTGAGGAAGAATACCACAAGCATTGTGACTGAGCCTGAGGAGGAGGAGGAGGAGGCTCTGGAGTCAGGCCAGAGTGAGAAAGAGGAGGAGGATGAGGAAGATGACGGCGAGCAGGAGGAGCAGGCTGAAGCAAGACCCCATGCCGCTGCTCTGGATGGCCAAAATGTGCAAGTGCAGGGCAGCAGCATCCTCAACAAATGTATCCTGATCGCCCTCGTCGTAGCCATCAGCATGGGCTTTGGACACTTCCATGGTATTATTTTACTCACAAGATTAATATACATGATTATTGCTAAAAGTTCATCTGTGAAATCCGATTTAGATTGAAATTGTACTTTGTGCCAGAATTATTCTCAGTTTGTTTTCACAGCTCTTCAGCTTGGTTGACCAGGTTAAAGAGATATCTGAGTGCTCCTTATCTTTGAGAACTACGGAGCTTATGTGAACTTTAAACAGCTTGTAGATTCTGTACTTGTCCTACTTTTTCTCCTTGTAACAGTGTTTCTGACTCTTAATAACATTATGACCAACTGACCTATAACAATGTGTTCTAGTGGTTTGTGTAACTAACGTGTTGGTGTGTCACTGACAGGCACAGTGCAGATTCAGGAAAGACAGAAATCTGTGGAGAAAATCCAAGTGAATGACCTTGATGGTGTGAGAGATCTGATTCACCGACATGTCAGAGAACAACACTTTACGAACCAGGTCAGGCAACACAAGTCACCGTAACAATAAGCTCATTTGCAGCAAACATACATGACGATTGACTTACTCTATACCATGCTTTTGACTTCTGTAACTTCTTTAATACAGACTTACTTTACATGATATTTATATTGACTTAATTGTTAAATACAGAAAACCGTGCACGCTAGTTTGATGCAACCAGATAAAATAGTCTAGCGATACATTTCACCCATTTCAAATCAGAAAATACTGATACAGTGAAAAAAGTGTAAATTGTATTTAAATAGACAAAGTGAATCTTAACAAGAGTAAGTAAGAATACGCCTATACAAAGCACTTGAAAAATACTGAAATATATAAGTTACTGTAAACAAAATATGTACTACTATGATATGGTAATTTACTGTAAGGTTCTATTGTAAATGTAGTGTAAATGAAACATCCCAACTAGAGCCTAGATGCCGGATTAACATTGGCTGATATTGGTCTGTCATAGCTCCATAAATGTGCATGTTTTGTCCAGTATGCACCGATATGAAAACTTTTATAATGCAGAATAAGATATATAGGGCAAATAATAACAATTAATACTCAGTAGATTTAATTGTTTCAGTGCACTGATGAAAATATTCTGATTTAAATATCCTGTCTGTCTCATATCTCTCACTGATGTACTCAGATGCCAAAGTAATTCATATTTTAAACTCAACACGACCCATGTAACCACAACTTTAATGGACTAAAACTTATCTGTTCCTTTTCTCCAGAGGGGTGACTTTGGCCTGGATGACCTGGATGACAAAAAACTAATTTCGCTACTCACAGAGGTGATTGAGAAGATGAAGAGAGAGAACCACGAGCTCATCATCCAACAAGCTCACATTCAGGTAACTGCATAGTACAAATGCAAACTGAATGCAAATGTAACCTACGGAAATGCCGCGACTAAAATAAGCTCTTTGTTTCACTTTTTGTCCTTCAGGTTGTTTTGCTTGTCATTTTTTTTCAAGAAGCCATAATTCCCCTCTTGTATCTTCTTTTCACATCAGGCCCAGAGAGATGACCTGGAGATGTTGCTGAAACAACAGGCTGAGGAGAGAAGTAACATTGTGTCTCAGCAGCAGAGGTTGACAGCTGAGAACCTGCAGCTGAAAAACTCCCTTGAACATGAAGAAAAGACCCTGTCCACCTTACAGGAGGAGCTGAGGAACCTGCGAAACAAGATCAGAGATTGGGAGGAGTCGGGAACCGTTACCGACTCGCTGCTGTCAGAGAACCAGAGGCTGAAAGATCAGCTTGAGGAGGAGAAAGAGCTGATCCGAAGCTTCCACGGCCAGAGGGAAGACATGATGGCGGAGGCACAGGCACTGAGGAAGAAGCTCGACAGGGAGAGGAAGGTTACAGATGAGCTGAGGATGGACTTAAATGAGCTTAGAAGTCGCATCGTCGGAGCTGGAAAGGGAGCTGGTTCAGAGTCTGAAGAGCTTCAGTCGCGTCTGATGGAGCTGGAGAAGAGACTGCGCTTCGAGCAGCAGCGCTCCGACCTGTGGGAGAGGCTGTATGTGGAAACCAAAGAGGAAAGAGCCAAAGGAGACACAGAGCCTAAAATGAAGAAACCAAAGCCAGGTATGGCAGGAAAGGTGAAAGAGACATTTGATGCTGTGAAGAACTCCACAAAGGAGTTTGTCCATCACCACAAAGAGCAGATAAAGAAAGCAAAGGAAGCCGTGAAGGAGAACCTGAGGAAGTTTTCAGATTCCGTCAAATTAACCTTCCGAAACTTCAAGGATTCGGCTTCCACCTTCTTCAACAAAGCCAGAGGTTTTTATGGTAAGGGAAGTCATGAGAAGAAATCAAAAGAGTCGTGGCAGCACAGATTCCACAAGCCTCATCACAGACATGCACACAGTTTCGATGACTCCTTCCAGAGCAGCCACAACACTCGGAAATCAGGAGGTAAAGTTCACGAAGATCGAGGTCATAACAGCCACAAGTCCAACTTGAAAGGATGCTCTGGAGTTTTCGACTGTGCCTACCAGGAGTCTATGAGTCTCTTTAACAAAGCCATGGAGCCAATCAGAGCTGATGAATTTTACCAGCTGCTGCAAAGCTACCTGCAGCAGGAAGTCGACCACTTCCACCACTGGAAAGACCTGGAGATGTTCATCAACAACTTCTTCCACAACGGAGTGTTCATTCACGACCGGATGCTGTTCACAGACTTTGTCAGCGGCGTTGAGGACTATCTGACCGACATGCATGAGTACCATGGACTTGATGACAATGTGTTTGGAGATCTTGATGATTTCGTCTACCGCCACTTCTTTGGAGAGGCTTACACAAGAAGCTATGGCCCAAAGTAAGTTCTGGGGCTGTATTTGCAAGTTATCTCACGATACAAGAAGGCCACCTTGAAGACTAACTAAAGCTTTCCTTCCAAAACCCCCAAACAATTACTGAATAATTTCCAAGATTGTTTCAAAGTTTTTCATGGAACGAAAGACTTAAGCTGTGTTCAGACAACCTCAGAGGTCTAAATTCCCTATTTCCAACTTTTGACCTTCATAACGTTTCAGCTGAAAGACGTCAGAAGTGAACCAAAAACTCGACTGACACAAATGATGTGTCTTTGGGTAAATAAATTAAATGGAGGTAAAACAACACGAGGTTGAACACACTTTTTAACATTTTATGTTGCAAATTCAGCAGCCTTTTACAAACGTTACCAACTTCAAGTGGCATCTCTTTGTACATTTTCTAGTAGGAAATGTTTGAGTTTTGAGTTGTCTGGAACGCAGCATCAATCTGATACTAATGTTGGGGAAACAGAGATGGAGCCTGATCCTAACCTAGAGAATCTTTCAGCTAGAAAGAAGTGACATTTGTCAGCAGGCATATACACTATTTAACATAAATAGAAATATTTTTCCAATGATTGCTTATTAACTTGGATTTCAATTTTGCTTTTCTTTCAAGGAAATTGACATTTTCCCAAAAAAGCTGTACAAAATGAAATAAACCAAAATTGTAAAGGAAAAAAAAATCTAAATCTGTAAAATAATTCTTAATCTAATGTGAAATAAAATATTGTTTCTCAAACTGTTTGTTTCATCCAAAAGTTTAGAATCCAGATCTTCAAATGGTTGTAGAATTGCTTCAGAAATGACTGAAATGATTACTTGATTATCAAAATAGATGCAGAAAGTACTGTTTGTTTATTTATTTATTTATTTATTACAGAATATTTAATGAACTCTTGAACAAACTAAGGTTTTAAAAGTGTTCCCAACAAATCTTTCGACCCAACACATTATTTTTTTTCAGTGTTGAAGCTGTGGAGTTGCGCAAACTGTCATTTCCTCTGTTACTAGACTGTTTTAACTTTGTTGTTGAGCTGTTTTGATTCTTATCAGCTACTGTGCTGATAAAATCTGTTTTTAAATGTTTAGTCTGCTACAGCTAAGCAATTGTGAGCAGATCTTACTGACTTCAGGACTCTGGGCCGCCTTCAACTTCTCTCATACTGTAGCTATTTTTACCGCTAAAATATTTGGTGAATGACATCTTTGACCAAAGTCTTCAAGTTAGGACTTATTTTTAGTTGTTTTGCAGTTAGAAACTCAGATGTTTTGTGAACACCGCCCCTGTTTTCTTCCATTATTATCCAACAGCTTGTACATACTTATGAATTCAACACAATACTACTAAACCATGCCATTTATGTTTTGTGTTTTAATCACACAGCGGGCCGTTTGAGAGACCCAACACAGACTCCAAGGAGACGAGGGCAAAGCATCAACAGCGAAAGCAGCAGAGAGCTCGACCTCGACCACACAGTGAGCGCAAGTGGAGCCGATCAGGAAGAAACGCAGACCGACACATGGCTGATGTGAAAATAGAACTGGGTCCAATGCCATTTGATCCGAAATACTGATAAATCTTAACCAGATTAATATTATAGTTGCAAATTCTATGTCGAGTTGTATGTAGATGCTAAACTTTTTTTTTTTTTGAATTGTACGTTTGCACAATGTTAACTTTTCAATGCTACTGAATGTTGTTGATCTGTTTGTGTTCAGTGAAGTAATTATTAGGTTCCAAATGGAAGATGTGGCATATTTGACATCATTTGCACATGAGAAGTATGAAGACGTTTTTATTTTGGCCCTTAAATCATTGATCTGATGAAGACTTTCTTCTGAAACACGATCGGTACTACATATGTTTAAAAAGAGACTTTAAAATAATGAGCAGATGTTCTGGAATTTGAAACCAAATTCTAAAAAACAAAAGATATGCTGCATTTTGGATGTTTCTGTGTCTGGTCATGTAGTTGTTTGAATTTGCTGCTACAGAGACAGCATTGTGTGACGGTATTGTGTGTTGTTATGCTTAGTGAGTTAATATGTTAATATGCAGTTTTCTAACATTCCACCTCGAGCTTGTTTTAACTGGACCTGGCAGTTTTACTTGTTCGTTTACATATGTTGGGGAAAAGACTGGAAAAAAACACTCATTTGAGACAGTGATGTTTAAAAAAAAAAGTGAGTTTAATATCAGTAGCAAATTAATCTCATGTGACATTGTTCTTGAGGAAAGAAAATTGCCATTGTTCCAGTGTTTGTCAGTGCCTTTCATAAATAAATATGCTTCCTCCAACTCTTCCCTCAGGAAAATGAGTATGAAACATCTCCGCTGTCCTCACAAAGTTATTCGCTTGCAAAAACAGAGAGATTTCCTGCAACAACAAAATCACATGAAATTTTAGACAACACGTTTTGAAACACATGGAGAATTATCGCTTGTTAGTGTCTTACCGTCTCTAAAACATCAAACAAAACCAGATGTGTCGGTAGAGAAGATTTGTATGGAAATGATGTCCTGAGCCAGTGAAGAGGGTCATTGTAGAATCTATCCGCTTCATCGACGTAACCCTCCTCTCCGAGGTCTGGAGGACACTCAAGAAACCTCATCTTCATCGGACAGTGGACGTGGCTGCAAACAGAGAACCATCAGTCAGTCAGGTCGTTTTCAACACAAGGTAGGAAGTTTGATGTTTCACTCAGCCTGTATCAACTTTTGGAAGTCAAAAACTATAGTCAGATATGGACAATATCAAACACACAGAGCGAGTAATGCTGGACATGGTAATGACCAAAGTAACACACTACACACATTATTATTATTATTATTATTATTATTATCGATCTAATCCTTTTACTGGCTATTTCCTGATATAAGAGTTTGAAACATTATTTTAATGTAAACAAAGTTCTTGTGAAGCTGCTTTTAGTAAGAAGACACTAAGCACAGCTACAATTATGCGTTAGTCATATTTAGAAAAATCAAAGAGGATTTTGTAGAAAAAGTATTTCTTTGACAAAGAGAAAAGAAAACGGTTATTAAAATCAGGCGTACAGTTGAAAAGCAATTTCACCTTAAGGTCCCTGTTATAATCGAGATGTGGACGGCTGCAACACACCTGTAAAATGGCGTCGAGTGGCAGGGCATGAGGAAGAGGACGTCTGTCTGCGGAGGGCTGGAGATGTTGCTGACGTCACAAAGTGTCTGGAGATGGGTCATGACGTCAAGCGTGCCTCTCTGGTGGATCAGGCCGGTGTACAGAGCTGCAGCCAGGTTACCCACCAACAAGAAGAAGGCCGCAGCTCGTCGCCAAGCTTTCAAGTTAGCCAAGGATATACCTGTAGAGGAAGAAGTGTTAAAACACGTCTGTCTGTTTGTAAATGTTTTCGATGTGATGCTGAGAACTTACCACTGAAGATCATACAGAACGGCAGCACCGGATAGATGAACCTGAACTCCTTGTGAGGAAGCAAACTGAGGAATAACAATTCAAACATGTTAGAGCAGAGCAGGAATCATCACAGTCAAACTGCCTGAAGTGAAGCCCTGAGGAGCATTTGACCACTGGCATCACTGTGGAACAACATTTCCCTCAGTGGGTCCCTGTTTTGTATCTTTTTTGTCCTTCAAACTGTTTCAAAAATATTCCACTGATTACATGTGGCAGCAACATGCCAGTAATACTAGACCTGCACCAGTAAGCGCAGTAAAAAAGAAAACTGCTGGCAGGTAAATGTGAATGTAAACAATACAGGACCCAAAATGATCAAAGACATCAGCTTTGCAAATGTTTTCTGAGGAAGGAAATTACTTCATCATGTTTGTGTTGGTGGGTAACATAAACATAACTTTGTTTACAAGAGAACTTCAAAGGGCACCTTCCAGTACAAGATAACATTAAAGACACATGTACTCTGGGCTGCAAACAGTGAGCATGTACGGTCACGATTAATCTGTGAATCATTTTCCTGATTAATTGATTAGATGTTTAGTCAATAAAATGTGTGAAAATGGTGAAAAATGTGCAGCAGTGTTTTCCAAGAGCGGACGCCCTCAATTCAACCTTCAATCACAACCCAAAGATATGCAGATATATTTCATTACGGATGACAGAAACCTGAAAAAATTCACATTTAAAAAGTTGAAAACAGAGAATCTAGACAGATTTTCATTTTAAATGACTTACAATGATGAATCGATCATCAAATAGATTACAGTCAGTTTGATAATAGACAACTAATGAATTATCGTTTAATCATCGCAGATATACATGTATGACACCTGAGATATTAAACATTAACATCAAGATCACATCAACTTAAAATAAATACATACTAACTTCAAATACCAAAATATTGCAGATAAAATGTGAGGTTTTATTTTAGAAAGAATGAAAAGCTATATCTCTCGAAGCTACATTCTCAGTTTGATAACTAAACCTGTGAATGTGAGCACAGATGTTTTACCTGTAAACCACAAGCGTCCAGACGACTGCTGCCAACAGAATCTTGTATCTTTTGAAGGCGATGGTGCACCCGTGAAGGAAGAGAGGAAGGTGAGGGCCGATGACGACGGCGAAGCCCTGAGTGAAGTACCAGTGCCAGGGATGAGAGCCGTAGAAATCAGCCACACTGTAGATGATGTTAAACTTGAGGAAGTTGAACTGGACCATGGTCCACTGAAACACAGAGAAACAATGTTATTTTTGACTTTACGAGCAGTCATGTGATATACATGGATTTAATATTTCACCTTGTCGTAGAATATACAGTCAATCAGCGTTGATACCACAACAGCCACAGCTCTGGAAAGGAGGAACAAGTGGATTATTAAACAAAAACCTGAGGAAGAAATTCAGATTAAGTTTGGGTAACATTAAAAGATACAAACCCTATAGGGATGCATTTATGAGTGATGAGCCTCAGTTTGTTTTCCTCCTTCCAGAAATGATACATCAGCAGAGGGAACCAGACGATCACAGCTGTCGGCCGCACAACGATGGCCAAGGCCACCAGGGACAAATATTTTTTGCTGGAAAAACATCAACAAGGTAAACGTCTGTAAATTATCTATTTTTTTTTCCTGATGAGATTCATTAACAGTAAGAAGAGTGAAGATATGAGATGAGTCGAGACCTGCTGTGTGTTTTGGACCCAGGGAGGGGGTAGTAAAAAAGAGCCAGGCAGGTGATGGTGGTCTCCATGCTGTTGGTCAGAGTCCTGGTGCAGCAGAACCACGAGAACCACGAGCACAGATGGCAGAAGAACTACAGACGAGCAGAAGAAGAAGAAAGAGATGACCCCTTCCATCAGGCACTTCTCCCCTTTTATTTCCTCACACAAATCTCCTCCTCACCATCCATGTTGCCACGTCACGACTCTCCAGCGTGCGGATGAGGAAGAAGAATTTTACATCTGCAAACGCAGCCAGGAGCGCCTGAAACACTCGCGGCAGCCAAATCTGCAGAACCAACCAAAGCAGGATTAGAAAGACAAAGTGACTTTCTGATGTGAAGTTGTCGGGATAGAAGATACAAGAACTTACCAGGAGATGGACCGAGTCGTAGTTTATGAAGTGTAATATTTTGTATATGGATGCAAACAGGAGTGGATAGAAGAATCCTCTTATTCCTGCCTTCCATTCCCAGGTCATGTACCCATAAGTCACACTGTTAAGGTTGTAACGACACAAAATAATCAAAGAGCAACAAAAATAATAACACTTACGTCAACAGTCACTTGTTGTTTTATTGCACTGTAAGAAAGAAAAGCCCAGTTTTGAGAATAGGTGGCCCCAGACACCAAAACTGAGTTGGTCTAAACAGCAAAATCACGTAATTGTGTTAAAAAAAAAAAAAAAAAAAAAAAAAGCCCACAGTGTTGCTACAACAGACTCCTCACTGAAGGCAGCAAGAAGAGCTCACTGATTATGGTGTCAGGTATTTTTTTTACTTCTGCTAGTCACACACTGAATGATCCAATGACACAAAACTAGATTTTTCTTCATCATAAAAACATGACTAAGTCTTATTATCATTACTAAGAAAATAATTTCCCCTCAGGGCTCAAAGAAGTATTTCTGAGCTCTCAATCCTGTCATTTAATCCTGGACTCTGTTGCAGAAGATATGCCAGACCTCAGTGGCACCCACCTGGTAAAATACAAATGATTTAAGACAGTGAATGTGAAAAGTTACAGTATAAGACCCTCTAACTGATTGAGAAAACAAATGAAATGATCTGATTGCTGCATTTTAAGCAATTTAGATGCATTATGTCAGAGTCTGGGACTGTGATCATTATTTATCAAGGTTTTTAATTAATACATAACAAACTATGCTGATCTTCTTTATGACACTTTTGCCTAGTGCAAATAATAATGATAATCCACACACATCCAGTCACAAAGGATATTTGAAGACCATCCGATGGGAAACCTCCAGGGACTGCCAGTACTCATCAGGGACGAAGCTGGTCTGAACCAGGAAGCAGTTGATCAGCCTGAACGCCACACAAAACACTACAACTCTGGCTCTCAACACACCTGTGGAGTCACACAATCACGTCTTATTAGCAGTGTTATTTTTGTATCATCACATGTTTGGTCAACATCACCTCAATGTTTTGTCCGGATATGAAACTATCACATGTTTGGGTCCCACCGTCTTTGAGAGGAGAGTCATCTTTCTTTGAGTACAGTTGAGAATGTCGTTTCCTCAGTTTCACTTCTTCCACTTTATTCCCAAATTTCAGACGTGGTCGGATGTTCTCCATCAGGACATTGTGTCTTTCTTGTCTCCACAGTCTTCTGCCGACATAATACACCTGTCAGGGTGTAAGTCAGGTGTGATCAGTCAGATTCAGAGGCTGAATCAACTCCTCAGGAAATCTGACACGCTTCACTTTAAATATACGATATTAACGTAACCTGTGTGATCGGGTGCTACGAGTGAGCAACCTGCACAGTCTCTCTGTTTATTTCACCAGCGGCGTTAAACTTTTACAACTTCCCCTGAACGAGCATGAATTTCTATAATTTCCAGTGAGCACAGAGCGAACGGTGCTCATCAGCTGCGCTTCCGCATCTAAACTAACTTCCGGGAAACGTTGTTTCCCGCCTTCAAAGTAAAAGCTCCACAGTACCGATATGTTTTTTGTTTGTTTGTTTGTTTGTTTTGATGAGCCTCAGAAAGATGGGTCACATTTCTCCGAACTGCAGACAATATATTTAAATAGTCCGCACAGTAAAACATTTAAGGAAATGTTACAAAAGGACAACATTAAACTACTCAGTCAACATTACAAATACAAAAAAGTTTCACTTCATCACTACTATTAATGTGAAAACAGAAATGAATAAGTAATTGTAGTAATAATTGTAATACTGTTGCCAACTTCAGTTCAAAATCCAAACAAAAACAAACAAACAAACAAACAAACAAACAATTTTTCCATGCATAATAACGCCATGGCTCCAGCTTAGGATGACTATTTGCTATATGATGTATTTTAATTGGTTTCATGTGTCACGAATACATTATTATTTGTACTGTTTTTGACAAAACAAGCACTGTGAATATGTCAGCTCTTGAGCCTTTTACAGTCGTGACAGTATTTCTTACTATTTTCTGATTATGATTTTATGCATACTTCTTACACAGTTGTTTAAATTATTTGAGCTAAAAAAAAAAAAAAAAGTCTAATGTCGCCCAGGTAAATATGATCTTGGCAGTATCACTCCACAGTGCAGCCAGAACGTTGCTGCTCTGTCCGCCAAGTGGCGAACTGCAGCTTTTCACCGCTCTACCAGAATTTACACAGCAGAAGAAGAACGCTTTCCCACTCAACATAAGTCTCCTCGGAGTCCTTGAGGTTGTGTCTTGTCTTTTAACCTCCATGCTGTCCTGCTTGTCTCCGTTTGTTGACTATAGACGCTTGAAATAAACCGCTTCCTTGGTAAGTTTTAAATGTTGCTTAGAATGTTCTCTAAACCAGCAAAAATGCCCCTTTTATTCAGCTAAAGGTTTAGGAATCTGTTAAGCTAGCAGACGCTATGTGTATATCCGGTCTGGATGTTTCAAAGTAAGACACATACAAACGTAAATAATTCACAGTGAAAATAGTTTTAAAGTCAGGGTAAATGTCCTTGTTCTCATGACAAAATGACATTTTGGCAGTGTAGTGATTCTGTTGAGTCACTGATCGCTTGATTAAAGTATCTTTCCTAGTGCAGAACTTTGATGTTTGATAGATGACTTGATCTCTCTACTAGCAGGTAGTTTTTTCAGGTTTTACAGCAAGAAAACATCAACCATCGTGTGTAAACACTAATCCATTCAAATTGGCCTTGTTCCATATATATCATATTAATACACTCTTATAGAGATCGATACACACGACTATACTCCTGTTAATACATATCAGAATGCATAAGGTAAAAGACCATTGTTCAGATGGAGTTATCCTTGGATTTTTAGTGACATGAGTCTTGAAATGTGTTAATTAGGAAACGTTTATTTATTTTTCCAATATAACAAAGACACCCCAGTTTCTTTGTGGGTACAAAAGATGAGAATCTACTTAACATCTGGTGGCTGGTCAGGGATTTATATTTTTATTTGGAAATGTTTAAAAAAGTTAATTTAAAAGTTAATGTATAAATACTATGTGGTGGCTCTAGATATGCTGCTTAAACAGTAGCATTTGGTCCAGCACAGCCAGGAACTCAGCAGTTAGTTTGAAACCATCCGTGCTGGAAGTTATGCCTAAAATTTTGCAAGGACATGTAACATTCAACAGAGCACAGCAGATGCAAAATGATTTTAAAAAGATTATTTGATTATAATTCAGTGTCTACATAACACCAATTTACTTTTCTTTCAGGATCATCTAGTGTCTCAACATTGGGATTTTTATTTCTAAGGAAGTCATGTTTAGAAGAAGCATACCCTTCACGCAGATGGTCTTTGTCACACTGCTAGGATTTGGTGGTGGTATTTATATCTACAGACCTTACTTTGACCCGATGCTGAAGAGTTCAGGACAGCAAAACCAGGATGTGCCAAAGAAACAGAGTGAAACAGACGGTTCGTCACAATAATTCATCACTTCACAGACAGAAGCCAGAGGAACAACATCAAAGGCTGCTGGACTGTCAGATGATGGAGGCTGAACTAAAGACAAGACCAGCATGGATAAAGTCATGCTCTTTGAGGGATTGTTGATGCGCAAAAATAAAATATTTAATAATGTGACCTCCTGAATTATCAACTGTTTCAAAAAGATGTGTCAGAGTTTGCCATAACATACCATTATATGTTTCTGATTTATTTCAGAAGCTTAAGGAGAGAAGCCATTTTGCCTCAGACCTTCTCTGGATGCTTTATGTTAAATGTAATTTACTGAATGAATAGATAAATGTTACATACTGTCTTTGTGAATCAAAAAAAGCAAAATTGCTATGGCTCTAAGGCTTAATATGTAATCAAACTCAACTTACAGTGCTGTAAAGCTCTTCTAGTGGTCTCCAGAGACTGTGATATTCATTATACACTGCCATCTTTGTTTGAGTGCCAAAACCTAGAAGAATTTCAGCAACAAGATCCTTTGCCAGGGTCCCAATGCTTTTCCCTGCCTGGATTAACATGTGTACAGACAATTAGTTCTGTGGTCTACATAAGCCTATAAATAGTTCATATATTACCTGTTAATATAAGAACACTCCATTAATAGTAAAAGTCCTTAATTCAAATACAATTATTTCTCTATTTGTTAGGTGATTTAGATTAAATTGTAGAAGACATTACATGATGATGTGAATTCTATGATAATTTAAAAGCGTCACTTTAAATAGCCTTCATTTCTATCTTAATTTTAGTTGCTGGGTGGTTGATTTAAAAAAGAACAAAAACATTTTCTACAGGAAGATTTAATGTGTCAAGCTTGAGACAGGATGCTGTCTTGAGTTTTTTGCAATATAATGTTAACTTTAAGGAGAACTTCATATACTAGTCTTATCACTTATCATTAATAAAAAAATACATCATAATGTATTTGTTGATGCGATTGTAGCCTATTAATCTGAACTGCATCTAACTGTGACAAAAAGATATTAAATGGGCACAATCAATGGTGCCATATTTAAGAACTGGCCACCTGTGGAATTTGTTCTCAAAACAAATAGGGGGCAGCAAATCACCAGAGAAACCACTAACTGCTGCTAACTTGAGCTGTCACCAGTTTGCTTAGTTAGCAATCCGGATTGTGAGCTCAAGGCACCAGGGGACAGGTGGTGTTTACACTGCTTGCACTGGACCTTTTAGGTTTTAGGACTCAATACTACCACTACCACTCTACTTCAACATATTCTTTTTATAATCTTACGTTTTGATTCTTTTCAACCAAAAATATCTCACTCTAAAAAACAAACACTCAACTGAAGTACAATTAGGTGGGCTACAGTACTTGAGTAAAAGTATTTGGTTACTTTCCATCACTGAAATGTAGCCTACCTAGTTAACAAGTTGCTCTATAAGTGAGGTGAGATAAAGAATACCATATGGCCTTATTAAGTGTACTTGAGTATTGTGTAACGTAGGCTGAAGCAGAAATACTGAAGTACAGTGACCTGAGCAGCCTCTGGTCGTCACGGTGCTGTAACGGCCGGTGTTCTTCCCCTCAGTTAAGCTAGCTGTGAGGATGTAACGGCCGTTAGCTCCGTGAGGAGGAGCTGTTTCTCGACAGCGCGGCTCGTCACCACGGAGAGTTGAGCTGCTGTGTTCAGTGTTAATGAAGCGGCTCTCATGTCAGCAGCTAATGGCTCAGAGGCGACGGAGAAAGTAAAGTCTTCGTTTGTTCACCTTTCGGAAGAGTCTTCGGCGGTCAGTTTTAACTAACTACTTTTTTTTCACCACGACACAATCAGAACATAGCAGCAACGCCCCGGGGCTGGTGAGTAGCGTTACTCAAAATGTGTTTCCAGGAAATGTCAGGCGAACAAACCCGTCTGTAGCATCTGTCAGGAGTGAGCGAGAGTTTTCAAAGTTTCCTTTTACCTTAAATTCACTCAATTATCTGCGTTGGTAAGTGATTCACTGCCCAATAATCTGCTGGGCAAATTCACTGTCGTTGTCGTTACATTTGAACACCTGCCTCTTCTCAGAACTGTTAGCTTTTTCCACACTTGTTCAAAAATTCGTAGAAATTAACATCGCCGTTAATGCAAGGGGAAAAACGACTCTCTCCAAGCAGGACTTTAAGTTATTCACACTTAGAACAAAGTTTAGGAATGTTTGGACCCATATTGAGGCTGTGGTATGTCTGACAAACTTAAGGAAACTGGGAAGTTGGCATCCACGTCGTCCTTCTTGCCAGAACACATAGCAAGTGAAAAGTGATTAAGTTTGTCTAAGAGGCCTCCTGACCATCAGTGACAGTGACAGCCACATGAGGACCAGCTGGCGGGTCACTGAGATCTTCTGTTTGGTACAGTTAAAAGATTGGAGTGTTTGTTTGTGTCTCAGCAGAATAATGAGGATTGAGTTTTGTGTCCTCACAGCGAGTGCTGCTGCTGTAGATAAAGCCTCCCAGGGTATTTTAATGACTAGATAGGCACCAGCTTTGGTAGCCAGGAGTTTTAAATATGCATGAGGATTTTATTCTGAGTTGCACCATCATGTAGTGTGTCATTCCTCCTGCTGCACCCTTTCAGGTTTATGGTATGTGCATATCCGGATTTTCCCAAGGAGCTGCCGGCCTCTGTGTTGGACAGCTGCCCAGGGTGGGTCTTCCACTTCTCCCTGACAAAAGATTAAAGCCACTTTTTGTTTGCTGGTCTGCATGGGTGGTAGCACTTGCCTGGCAAACACAAGCAGAGTTAGTCCACTTCTGCTTTATTTAAACCTTATCTAAATAGGAAAGACTTGTGGGGATTAGACATGTCTTTTAAGAGGGTGCCAGCAAAATATGCTGGAATGACATTAAATTAAAGACGGGCAACTGAGATAGATGGATGACTAAAATATCCCACAAAATCATTAACTGAATTTCTAATATAAATAACCTAAAAGATCTTATCAACCACAGTAACACTTTAAACCCTCTGAAGAGCTGTCAAAATTGTGGTGTGATCATGTGACACTGTAAAAAACGCCTTCACGCTCATGTTTTCAACACACTGTTGAGACTTATTGATTCCTATTTTCTGCACAGGGTATTGGTTATTAGTTTGTGGTAATTTTAGGCTAATTCAGCACATTTGTTTTGGTAAAATATACGTGTTGTATACAATAGTACCAAACAAGTGAACAGTTAATGAAATTACCAGAGACACATTTTTGACCCTGGAGGTTAAAAGGAAGGAAGGGGAAAAAAGGCGTATTATTACATTTCTGTTTTATAATTTGTGTTTTTGTATATATATGTATATATAGACATTTGTTGTTACCAGACTAAACAGTTTTTGCTGATGTTAATGACACCAATAAATTTTGTTTAAGATAGACGTCACACTTCATTTCAGATTGCGTTTTAACTGCTGCTTGCGTGGCCCGTTCCACTGAAGGAAGGAAGGACTGTATTATGTGACACCTCAGTCTTGTAGTGCAACAGGGCCTTGTTTGTTGTCTATTAAAAGGTTGTGGGAAACATGAGACTAATGTTATTTCTTTCAAAACCAAATTAGTTTAACTTGCACAGTTTCTAAGGCATAAAGGTATTCAAAGAAAGTTGATATATTTGGGAGACCACTCAACCCTGGACAGTGATTCACAGTGAAGTCTCAAAAGGATGTCTTCTTGCCAACTTTTAATGCTATCTTAGTGCCAGCTCTTTTCCACCTCCTTTAATGTGAAACCAGCATCATTATGTTTCATTTGGAGAGCTCTACATCCAGTACAGGAGGCCAGGGGGAGAGTTTGTTGATTCAGACAGGTTGATTTAAGGCAGTCTTACGGTTAAGGCGTGTTATTTATTCTTTTATTTACCTCACTCTGTGTTTTTATATCTAACACAGCAGAAGAGCATACCCTGCCACCAGAGCTCACTTCCTTTTTACAGCCTAGATATGTTTGAGAAATGTGACCTGGCAATCGCCTAGAAATTTTATATAATTTGCAAATATATCATGCATGAATGCTTGCTATTAAGTGTGTTATGTTTTGGATTATGCTATTTCAGTTGGGGCTCAATAAGAAGCTGTCTGAATAGATTAGCCTGATAATAGTCTGCAGAAATTTGCTGACACAATCTTTGTCTCCAGCAGTGTGGTTTTGTTCTACTGTGTCACTTCTGTGACCTGTTTTTGGTCAAAACCTGTGGCATAAAATGACTCAAGATTTGCTGCCAGAGTGTTCAATGATAATGTTGGTAACTCTGGTAGAAAAGTGTTTAATCTATTGAGACAAAGTTAGAGGACGGCTGCCATCGCGGGCAAAATACCATGGCAGTCTTCACTTCCAGTGATTTCTACAGCTCTAATTTTTTCTATGATGGATTGAGTGGAACCCATACTACTTTGAAAACATTCATGAAGTTGGCTTCAAATCTGAATTTATAATGTTTCTTCTTTTCATATCGAAAGTGGCGAAGCTATGGCTAAATCAGGCTAGAATTAATGTTTTGGAATGTTCCTCATAAGTCCTGATTTGAACCCCATCAGGAACATGGGGACTGAGCTGTAGAAACAAGTTTGTGCCAGGAAGCCAACAAATATAGTTGAACTTCACCAATTCTGTCAAGAGGGGTGGTTAAAAATTGATGTAGATGTTAAAATTACTGTATGTGTTTTTTTGAACCAGCAGATTTGGTCACATTTTTAGAAGGCCCATAATAAATTCTGATTTGAAGTACACTTCATGAATTTTTGTGACAAAGAAATATGTATTCCAATCATTCCATCACAGAATAATGAGAGCTATAAAAAAATCCTTGGAAGTGAAGACTGCCGTGGTATACATTTTCTTTCCAAGTGTGTGCAAACTTTTGACTGCAACTGTATATCACTGCTTTATTGTACCTTGTCACAGGAAAAGTTTACTTATAGCTATAACATTAACAGTGTCTCAGTTCAGTTCCAGTAGTCATCCTAGTTACCATTAATGTGAGCCAACATGCACAATAACAGGACCGTCATCTAAATGTGCTGCAATTAATCTTATTAATTTCGTCTGAGCTTTTCCTGCTATGACATGTCAAAGTGCCTGCTGTGCGTAAGGTCGACCAGGCACATGCAGTTGCCACATTCTCTGGTACACCTTACCAAAACTAATGCAATCTACAAAACAGGAGGTGTTGATTCTTGTTTATAGGCATTTCTGAGGTCTGAATGTGGTGGACAAAAGCTTAGAAATGTGGCTCAGAATAATGCAAGACAAGTAAGCTGGACCACATACTACATCCTCCAAAATGAAAAGAAAGTTGACACAACAGCTCTTTCAGCAACAGTTTCAACAACTGAACTTTAGCTGCTGGAATGTTGTAATAGACTACATATGTTTTGGCTAGATTTGAGATCAATAGAGGTCTATATCATGTGTTCTAGAACCAGTAGTAAAGAGTAATATAACTGAAGGAACTGGAAAACATAATCATTTCCCTGATGGAAAGGCCTATGGCTTTTGAAACTTCTAAATAAGACCATATTTACAACTTCCAACCCACCTGCGTAAAAACAGGCCCCTGAGCAAGAATGTGGACATCATAGTTCGAGCGCTTGGATGTCTTTGCTCACCGTTTATGGCCACATCGGTGCCTGAAACAGACCATTTCCATCACTGTGCATTTATCATGGATCCTGATTTTGCACAAGAGCTTAAGCTGCTTATGGCTGCAGATGAAAGGCTCACTGGGGGTTACAGAAGAGGAATGTAAGACTTGTCTGAATACTTTTCTACACACGGGTCATATGATACATCTGCGCTTAATTTGAAATGTTTTGACAGGGATTGGTCTACCATGTCGCGAAAATGTTGTGTGCTTCTCATTTTCATCGTGTAAGTGTCATAAAATGCGTGCCTTCACACTTGATTATTTTCTAATATACAACAACTTCTAATGTATTGAGAAAAACTACAACTACTACTTTTCAAAGTGACAGTGAGTAGATAGAAATTTGAGTGTGGTCTGTTTGGTGTTTGTCTGAGGTTGTAGAAAGACAGGAATCTATAATGCTTCCTGTCACTGTGTCAGCATGACGAAACCACTCTTTTGTTACACACATTCACCCACAGTGCCATGTACTGTAGAAATGTGCTTCTGCAGGCCGTCTTGCATAATATTGGAAAAGTGAAGATAAAATGTGTTGCTACATACACAGTATGGAGGTGGGCCGGAGCCTGTTTCTTTTGTTATTTATTAAATAGGTGGGAAAATGTGGAAAGTGAATTTTGTTATGCCAACTGCATGCATAATTGATAGCTGGCAAGTTCAACCTCGCTGCACATTTTCACTGGTCCTTCAAATTATAGAAAAATAACTGATTATGCATTAATTGTGAGCTCTCCCTGTGCTGTATCTGTTGACTTAAGTACCAATGTAATGGACTGCTTTATCTACCATTTTGTTGATATCTTCAAAAATCATGAAGGTTGGCATCTGTTGTAGGATATGATGTTCTTCTGTATATGTACTGGCAAAGACAGATGTGTTGTTAGCTTTTGTCTGAATGGTTGTTCTCAGTTGACCTGCATCAGCATGAGGATAGAATCACATGAAGATGATGGCCACCACATTTAAATGTTAATTGCATACTTTTAAATCATCCAGTTGGACTGGAAAGGCAACGAGTCTACACTTAGTCTTCAGGGGAACTCTGTTCCAAACTCCTATTGTGTATGTCACTGTTGTGTAAGTTCTTCTGCTTAAATGATCTTTAGGAACATGAGACAGATCTTACACACCCATAGTCCTAGACACAGTGTTTTCATCTGTGTTGTCTGATTTAACCTTCTGTCTGTGTGGGTATATACTGTACAAACTGGACTTAGTTGACATCTCTCTCCCTTCATATGGAATTAATATGATAATAATCAGAAAAAATATTTCCAAGCTGGGATCATTTCTGTGAACTCAATTTGGAAAACATTAAACAAGATTTTAGCACATGACAAGCCAAATTTGATGTCATTCAGGCAGAAACAGTTTCATTGGTGATTAGAAACATTTTGTTAATAGTCATATTGCATATTTTCTGTAATTTGTAATATGGCTTTAAATTGTAACTGTTAGTTGCTGTCCACATAGAGTGACCTAGATTAGTTTAAGAAGTCTGGGACAATCCCATGGCAATATAAAGCTTCAAAGGGCTGTCAACATGTTTACGCTCTGAGCATTAAGAGACAGCACATCTTCTCTGCAGTGTTTCCACATTATGACTTAAAATTTCAAGAACACACCAAAGTCTCCAACTGTCTGAAACCTTTAAAAACAAATGTGTACTTTCCACTTTGACAAAAGGCTCTGCCCTTTTACTTAAGAAAAAAAAACTGGCTACTGCAGTTTTTATCAAATGTTACACAAACAGGATTAGATAGTGCATTTGTGGTGATGGTGGTGGATGAATACACATTTGGTTTGCCAGTATGTACAGCAGCAGCAGTGCATGGGTGCTGTCTTGCTGCCTGCTTGCCCCGTGTGGCTGTTTGGCTCATCGATGGATTTTTCAAATAGTTTTTGGACATAATGGCACAGATGAAAAGTTATATCAGGCTTTGGCTGTGCTGGAAACACTCGTTTTCTGGTGTTTGTATGAGATGTAGACAGTTGTCAGTGTGTGATTTGCGTGTCATCATAGACATGATCCTGTCATTGTTTTACATTTGAGTGATATAACAAACAGATACCAGTTGATTTTGAGATTAATTTCTTTGCCAAACAGTATGATTGTAGGTGAAGTGACTTTTTTTGTTTGTGTGTTTCAGAACTTAAGCACTAACCATGTCTGATGGGGAATATGATTACCTCATCAAATTCCTAGCCCTTGGTGATTCTGGTGTGGGAAAAACCAGCTTCCTCTACCAATACACAGATGGCAAGTTCAATTCCAAGTTCATCACTACAGTTGGAATAGACTTCAGAGAAAAAAGAGTGGTGAGTTCGACGAGTTTTGAGTAAAACTTAACTAAAGTTGGCTTTAGAACTGTTGAGGATTTCCTCCATTCAGTTAAAGTGCACATGGATTTTACATTCTTCACTTTGGATGTAAGATTTCCTTGTGTTGGTGTGTGCTACAAGCATTTACGGCTACCTAATTAGGGGCTTAAATGCATTCCTTGACCATTAAGTAACAGGGTTGTAACAAAAGCCGACTGATGAATGTTGCAACAGAAGTTATGACTAACGTTGGTGAGTGGCAGGCAGCACCCTCCTTAAGAATAAACACTTCATACCATTGGCAAACATCTGAGCAGTATTCATATTTACTTACTATTCACGCTTAAATGCAGCTGACCTCCAGCTCCAAGAATAAAACAGTTTTATCGTGACTATAATGGGCACTAAAACTTATTTTGCGGTGCTTATTTTTTTATTATAAGCTTTTCCACTTCTGATGAAAAAGATGAAGATACAGCAAGTGAATACATATTCAGGAACAAAAAACAGACAAATGTTTTGACGGCCTTGATTGAAAATTGAAATATGACAATTAAACAACACGATTAAAGGACTCAAATGTGTCCTCAAATAATTCAGAGCTTTACTGCCTGTCTTTGATTGTTAAAATCTGTGAAATGTTAAAATTCAACAGCAGACTATCCAGTGTCCAGTGGACATACAGCTGAGAGCAAAAGTAGCTCTGTAATACTCTTAAAGCGATAGTTTGGTAATTATCCATTTTCAGTGTGTTTCATGCACAAACATAACCAGTTTGTAGAAGCAGACAGGAGTACTGGCTGGTGAGGGAAGCTAGCGGTGTGCTGCTGTAGACGGGGTCAGCTGACATCTACTGCATGTTATACACTGACCATGGATATACAATCTCACATAGACAAAATATCCAAGAGTAAAGACTTAATGCTACTTTTAAGCTTAAATAGGCTTATGCATCCACCTTAACTGGCTAATGAAAATGAATGCAGTGTTAGAAAGATGTGGATAACATCTGAATGTATGAAATGTGCCTTGAAACAAGATTTACTTCTTGGCACATATACGTTTTTTTCTAGACTGTTGGGAGAAATCTCAATTACACTTCCAGATTTGCATTGTTTTTTTGTCTTATCTTTTTGGTTTTGTAGTGGTCAATATTATGTTTAAAATCTGTTGTATTTAGTGCAGAGAACATCCATTTAGATTAACCTCACTTGTCTCTGTTTCACTCAGATGTACAAATCATCAGGTCCGGATGGAACTTCAGGTCGAACCCAGACGATCCACATGCAGCTGTGGGACACTGCAGGACAGGAGAGGTACATGAAGTACTTTAGACTGTGTCAACCTAGTCTTTTCTTCAGTTATTTTAAAGTATGTCTCTTCCTCTACTAATTGTATTTGTCATGTGCTTTACTTCCTGAATGGTATCAGGTTTCGGAGTTTAACGACTGCATTCTTCAGAGACGCCATGGGTTTCCTCCTCCTGTTTGACCTTACAAATGAACAAAGCTTCCTCAACGTCAGAAACTGGATGAGTATGTCCTCTAATGTGTCTCACTAAATGTACATGTTAAGTAATTAATTAAATGTAATGTATGTGAATATAGTAATTAAATGGTTTTATAATAAAGACACCTGAGTTGGTATAACTATGAAAATATTTAAGTCCATGGGACATTTTAGAGAGTTGAATCCCTTTTTGACTGGTGAAATATTTTAAGTGAATGATAACTGAAACACTCTTTGTGTCTGGCTCATGTAAGCTGCTGTTAAACCCAACATATTTTGTGATTAAACATGTAATTTTCCAGTTATGAATGCCTTTCTATCTTCATTTTATTCTTGCCTGAGCTACTACTACTTTCTGTTTTTAGGTGAATATAACACAGATTGGAAATCTAAGGATATTACAGATTAAAACAGGACTGAAAACACACTAAGTCTCTGAATGCATCTCTCAGGTCAGTTACAGGTTCATGCATACTGTGAAAGTCCAGATGTCATCTTGTGTGGCAACAAATGTGACCTGACAGATCAGAGAGCAGTGTCTGAAGATGAGGCCCGTGAGCTGGCAGAGAAGTATGGGTATGTCTTAGTTTTGATCCATCTGTACATGAACCTCTCCCTCAAGTGTTTGTCAAGAAGGCAGTGGCTGTATTGTTTGCCCAAGTCTATGCAGGAGATTGTCGCACTAAATCGGTCCTCCTGGAAAGGCAAATATTTGTTCATACATGTAAAATATCCTGCTGGACACACCTTTACCAAAAAAACAGATATTTTTTAGGGAACCTCAAAATATCAAATGTCCTTTTTTCCCTCTAAACCAAGTTCAGTTTCTGTTGGATTCTAACTGGTAGCAGCAGTCAGTGGTTCTGTGTTTATAACCAATGTTTTCCCTCCATGCAGAATCCCATACTTTGAGACAAGTGCTGCAAACGGACAGAACGTCAGCCAGGCAGTTGACATCCTGCTGGATCTCATCATGAAGAGGATGGAACGATGTGTTGACAAGTCCTGGATCCCTGACGGGACTGTCCGAGTTAATGGAGCCGCCAACCCAGACCTCTCAGAGAGTTCTGACAAGAGCAAATGTGCATGTTAGAATGACGAGGAGCCACTGTGGTCAAACATCTGAGTCCATCATAGTGTTGAAAAAATAGGAAGACATCCAAGTTGGGAGTACATATATAAATATTTACACATATATTGTGTTCTATGTCGGGTAAACCTTGACATTATTTGTATATTACCCCACAAACCAGTGCATTACTGATACTTTCATTGAGATGCTATATTAATTGTCAGAGTTAAGTGCCTCTCAAATATGGGCATTTCATTTCAATTAATATGATTTGTTTTTTGAACAATTAATTCATATTGGAGTGTGGGATGTTTATTTGTTATAACATATGGCTGAAATATTCAACTTCAGTCATCAACTAGATATGATGATCATGTTATCAGGTATGAACTTTGTGCACCAAGTCGAAGCAGTCTGAGCTGCTCTGTCTATTACACTGTTAATACTCTTTACTTGCTGTAAGGTTAGCGTAGATTCACACTGCAATTAACTCAAAAATGCCACTTTTATTTTTCTTCCTGCTGTCAGATAAATATTGACTGCAGTCAAGGTTTGTTGATAGAGAGAAGTTTGCGGATGGATGTATTTATAGAGAACTTTAGGTAACCAGTGATATACTACCGATGCTCTACCGTCAGGCTGCAATCTCACCAGAGCCACAGCCTTGAAAAATGTTGCCAATCTGACGTTAGATGGACGATTAACACTCATTTATTTTATTGTCGAGATCAGTAGTTGTTCTTGTGCCTCCAAGCGAGAATTATGGACTGCAGTTTGACTGAGTCACCTATACTTTCGAATGTACTGTACACGTTCTGCAGATAGTTAGAATCTTTAATGCTCAGTTGTTTTTAATAAGAAGAAAAAATGCGTTTTTGAAAAAAGCGTAATTGAAGACTGAGCAATAACTCCAGGAACCCAGGTAGAGTATCCTGCTGTACAGAAACCCACACAATAAATAAAGAAATAAAAATATTGTATTTTGACTGTTTGGACAAAATGTGTCGCTACATTTAGATTTACCTTTTAAACTAAAAACTTTGTTTGGGGACATTTAGTAATGTTTAATTCAGTGCTTCGGTTTAAAAGGACTCCTAGCAACTACTTATAGATGTTTAAAACAACTAGGCAAATCTTTCCTGCCTCCACCATGAAGATGAAGTTTCATGACTGTCCTCTGCTGCCCCAAGAGTCAGAGCTTATGAATATTAAATAACTCCACCCATAGTATCATTATTATTATTTCTAATATTATTATCATCATCATTGACTTGTAATGTATTGTATGGAATTATATTTCATTAGGTCAGAGCCTAAATACTTGCACCTTGTGCTGTGGCCCCAAGATTATTATGAATAAAAATAAGTTCCCACAGTATTTTATTGTTATGGTGGTGGGCCGACAATCTCCATGACAATTATCAAAAATTAATTTCCCCTAATAAAACATTGGACTTCAGGGAAAAAGAGCAACGGTGCTATTTCACACAGCAATATGTTATAATTTTACTGGATGTGGTTACTGTTTCGGGTGTGATCTTCTATATATATATATATATCTTACAAAAATAGTATGTGCACCCTGTAAAACGCTGTAATGGTTTGTCCCAACTGTTAAGTATTACACGCAAATCCACATTATTTGTATCACACTGTTTTTCTATTAAGGAGTGAATGTGTTTTTAGTTAAGACACCGAATATATTTTTTCACTCACAGTTTCAATCCACAGTTATGAAAATCTATTACTGAAATTGAATCTGATTTTATTAATAAGACTAATTTGAAATATGTTATGTTTTATAATTGTGCCATACAGTTTCATATGCAAAATGTGTAAATTATGTCCAAAAATAAATTTTTTTATTTATGTATTACTTGAAGCAGTATCTGATTTCATGTAAGTGCCATTTATACCAGGTCCTGTTCCTAGGCATCGTTAATCTGTGAAGTGTGTTAATAATGAAACATCTACATTTTCTTTTCTTTTGTTCTGGATAAAAACAAATTACACCAAATCGCACCAAAACAATACAAAATACAAAATCATATCAATACCTTCTGATACCAACACATATGCACACACTATCACAGCCTTTATCAGTGGGCCCTACAACCTTAATACATACAACAAAACGGAGCAAAAAATATTACATGTAAAATGCTTGATCTTTACACAGTAATTTCATTATTGTATGGAAAACATTTACTAATTCAGGATAGAAAAAAAGACAGAACATCCAGATTTGAAAGCCATTATTCTTTCTCTGATTTATGCACCAAACCCAGCAAAGGCAAGGCATTTTTTTATTCAAACATTTTTACAAATTATTTTATGATTTACAGCAGATCGTCCTGGATTTGTCAACAATTTACCAGGAGACTATGTGCTACCAATTCAATTAATTGATATGATTTAACCTAAAGACTATTAATGTCATGAAAATAAAATCTCGAAAATAATCCCATTTAATGTTGTTTACTTTTTGAATCTCTCATGATTTAATTTTCGTATCATCAGTGGTGGAAAAGAAATCCATCTTTTCCAAGAGCTTATTTATTACAGTTTCACCTGTACATTAGAAAACATGTTGGCTGCAGCTGCTTTAAATCCCCACAGGGGGGCAGCACCTCCTCATCACAGCTCCAAGTGCAGCGTTGATTATCCAGCGAAGAAGAAGAAGAAGAAGAAGCAGCAGGAGGAGTACTCAGGAAGGTTTCTGACAGTTTTGTTTGTTTTGGCAACTTTTGAATTAAATGCAAAGATTTGTTTTACCCAGATTCCAGTTTTACTGAAAGGTCGGGGCTTAAAAGCAGAATTCTGACGAGTTACATTTTTATTAATTTAAAGTCTGCTTTAGTATGTTAGCTATCTCGCTAGCTTACGTCAGGCTGTTCGTTCAATTGATTGCTTTTATTAACACACAAAACTGACGCAAGATGAAAGAACTTCGTGTAGAAAACAGACAAGACTTTTAACTCAAATTGTTGAGTTATCGTCTTATATGTCATATTTCCAGTTCAGTGCTAATGATAGCTGGCTAGCTTAACTAGTTAAAGTAAGCTGTCATGAGAGCAGATTGCCTCTTTTTATTTTTAGCTAGCGTAAAATGTATTTTCTTTTAACTCTGTTCAGTCATCTCATTACGTCTAATATTGTCTGGTTGGATGTGTTAACAGGAAGACGAGTTTTGCTGTAATTGAGTTGCCATGGCAATTCATAATATATCTCCATGGCAGTAGACCTCATGGCTGTCAATACATGGACGGACAGAATAACAAGTGTATCTCGGTTGATTATAAGTGATGATTTTCGTCGTTGTTACGAGCACATTCACACAATAACTGTACGCCTCCCTGTTAATCAATCTGGGGAGGATAACAGCTGGTTTGTGTGTATTTCTCTGGTGAAATTGGTTCATTTTAGATCCATAGACAGGATTACACCCAAAAGATACGTCACCTGCTGAAGTGAAGTTTGTTGTTTAATTTTGTGTTTGTGTGTGTCTCTTTGTGTTTATTCTTGTAGAATGCCTTTCCAGTTCTGTCCTCAGTGTGGGACAAAGTTGCAGCCTGGATTCAGATTCTGTCCATCGTGTGGAGAGAAGCTTCCGAGTCCTGGTCCTGATGAACCTATAACCGTGAGCTCGACAGCTTCTTTAAGTCGCACTCCACTCAAGAGTGGTGAAGCTGCAATATCAGTAGTTAACACAAGCCTTGTTGCTTCAAGTGCAAGTGTTGAGCCCACTGAGAGTAAAGGTAAATATCTTAGCCAGGATTTTTTCATGAGTAACTTGGTATTCCATAGATAGTACACCTAACAAATTCTCTCTTTTCACAGCCTATGCTTGCACTACATCATTTCCACTAACACCTCGTCCTGCACTCCGAAAGACCCGTAACTCCCTACGACTGGACAAGGATGTTAAATTCAACCTTGCCACTTCACCTGTGGTGCTCCCCACTAAACCGGTCAGAGATGACAAGACAGAAGGTAACTTAAATGGTGGGGAAGCAGCTATTTTGAGATATGTTGTGAGAATATGAGTACAGAGATATGCTGTATCAGTGTGGCACTGGTGTAAATAAAATAATTTCAGCTTGAATATTTACAGCTGATGCCTTCCTTTGGAACAAAAACATTTTTGATTTGTTTCAACAGACCGTGGTGTTGGATTGGCTAGAACTCCTACAAAGCAGCACACAGTCACTTTTAAACCTGATGCATCAGTAGAGCCAACTGTAGAGTCTTCCTCTTCTCCTCTTGCAAAATCCCCTCGACCTGGTGAGCTCAAACAGAAGATATTCCACATGAAAAATGTAGTGTTTCTCCTGTTTTCTGTCATAATCTTTTCTCTCATTATTCTGGACTGTGCCTTGATTCATATTCAGTCAGGGGAAAGGCAAAACTCTCCAGCCCTGCTAAGAAGCAGGCAGAAGATGGAAAGAAGCTGACTGATAAAACAAGTAAGAAAGCAGAAGAATCGGCAGTAGACGGATGTCCGGTGGCCGTGACTTCCCCTGTTTCCTCTCCAATCTCCAGGTCACCATTTAGAGGTGAGTGAAAACTTTCGCTACTGCCACACAGCATGAATTGGTACTGGTATTTTATCAAGTGAAAGGGTGAGTGAGTGAATAAAGTCAGTCCCACTACAAGCTGACAGAAATAAGGGGAAGCAGCTTCCTCTCAACATAGAAAAATCACAAGACACCATCTGCAGTTGCAGATTTTGAAGTGGATACCCTCGTTTCTGAGAGGAAAGACAACCAGGGGGTTTCAGTTTTCAGGTGAGGGGCAGTTTACAAAACACAAGCCAGACATGTGGTTAATCTTGTCATGGTACACTGTGTGCGTACTAGTAGCATAAAATAAATAATGTGTAAATGGGCACCCTAAATTTAAAAGGTGGTACTTGAGGGATTTTATGTAAAAAAAAAAACTTAAACTTTGGAGTCTGAGTGATCTGAGACATATATCCTTTTAAAATAGCATTCATCCTCTTCTCCTGTGTTTTCAGTCACTGACTGTGACATATTACTGTAAAAGGACAAGTACACATTGTTTATTGTTGCATGATTGTTTTTTAGTCAGCCTGTTCACACACACCAGGGTGTCAGAAGCCAAGAGTGACAAATGATATAGTTGTGGAACATAATTGGTTGGTCATGTTACGTCTGCATTTTCAGCTACAGCAAAAAGCAAAGCCAAGAAGGCAAAGCATGTGCCGGCTGTGGAGCCGCTTCAGGAAGGTGAAGAAGTGACGGACACAGTGGGCAAGAACTGGAAGCTGCTGAAACTGCTCAGTCAGTGTACGACGGAACTCCTCTACGAAGGTGAAGCTGCATTCAGGACGTATTTACAAGTAAACTAAACGTACAATTAGATAGATTGGATATTGATGATCATCCCTCAGCCATCACATTACCTGTCAAATATCTTAAAACAGACACATTATAATAAACCACAAAAAAAGAAATATACATTCAGAAACTGTAAAAGTGAAGCAATTACCATAATGAAAATAATTGTTTTTAAAATGTGAAAACGTGAAGTTTTATAAGTAGTTAGTGACCTTGTTATGTTTACACTGCTGTTTACAACAAAGTCAAAATTAAAATAGTGTCTTGAATCCATAAAATCAGCTTGAATATAGTTATTAAAGCACATTTCTTACTAGAATACACAAAGAGAGGCCTAGTTCAGGGGATTGAGCTGAAGTTTTCTATAGCAGGATGTAACAAGCAACTCTGCCAACCTTTAATTGTAGAAACGCGTATATAATGATTTTTTATTTTTTTTTATTTTCAGTGGCCCAAACAGTTTCACGACCCAGTTCCAAAGAATCAAATCACATCCTCAAACTGGTAAGTGCTACCTCGAGACTCATAGTCAACATTTATGAAACTCTGTTGTAAAAAATGCTGAATTATTATTACAACAATCCTCTGAGGTGCCTCTTTTGTATTCATCGTCAAACTGATGGTTTTCAATTGTTCTCAATTTCCTGTAACCAGTGCTCCCTCAGCTCTTCAGTTTCCCTGAGTAGGATCAATAAAGTTTATTTGATCTCTCTTCCTCTCAGGGAGCTAAAGATGGGAGAATCTTTAATGAGCAGAACTTCCTGCAGAGAGCTGCTAAACCTGCAACTGGTGAGGGTTCAGTATGTTTCCTCAAAGCAGCTCTTTTAGTTCAAGAACACAAGTGTATTGCTCCTGATTAAAGAGATTTTCTGTCTGTTGTGAAAGGCGCGCTGTAGTTAAACAGAAGTTGCAGCAATATTTATATCACTGTTTACAATTTGTTCAGTGTTTATTTTTGGCTGTAGTAGTCTGATGAACAGGTGACCAACAGAAAATTAGAAACAGAACCACAAACATTAACAGCGTGAAATAAACAGTAAGGAAGGTTCTGACAGTTTGTCATGTGATCTAGTTACACAATATCACAAGAGCAGGGCTGCGCAAGAGGAGTCCCATCATGCCGTCTTTTGAGCTGCAGTTCTGATTGGTCTTTGGGGAAACAAACACATATTGTGTCACACATGATAATCCTCCCACCGTCTCTCTCTAGTGGACAAGTGGATCAAACAAAACAAGTTGGATTTTCTTGGGATTCCTTCCTGTGTTGGCTTCGGTCCTCATGCAGATTCCTACAGGTGTGTATTAAGTGTATCTGTCAAAATGTACACACATATGAATAAAATAGATTTTACTTTAACTTGACATTCGGCCTTTTGAAACATTTTTTTTTATATAGGTTTTTGATTTTCCCAGACATGGGTCAGTCTCTGCAGTCTGTCATGGAGGAAGAAGATGAGCTTCTGTCTGAGAAAGTCGTCCTGCAGCTCGCCTGTAGAATAGTGAGTGTAAACTAGGTCTACAACTATCGATTATTTTCATGTGATTAATGTGTCGATTATTGTTTCGATTAGTTTTTTGGCATATAAAATGTATTTTGTACAAAACCAAAATATATTTACTTCACTGTCATAGAGGAGAACAGAGACCAGAAAATAGTCACATTCATGAAGGTGGAATTTTGACCTTTTTGTTTTTGTTTTTTGTTTTTGTTTTTATGTGATTAACTGATTATCTAAATAGTTTGCAATTAATTAAATAGGTCTTAATTTTAGTTGCCAGAAAACACAAGATCCAGAACTTGTTAATAACTATAATCCTCCATAACTTAATAAACAATAACCTCTTTCTTTTTGCAGTTGGATGTTCTGCAGTATATCCATTCAAATGAGTATGTTCACGCTGATATAAATGCAGAAAACATTTACATCAAACCAGGACAGAAATCACAGGTGAGAAACGTCCTGTAGTACAAACTGTAATCTGTCAGTGACAATTTAAATGTGTTTTTACGCTGACAACTCTTTGCTTCTGTGTGTGTTTAGGTATATCTGGTAGGATACTGCCATGCTTTCAGGTTCTGTCCAGGTGGACAACATGTTGAGTACCGTGAAGCCAGCAGGACGCCACATGAGGGCACCATCGAGTTCATCAGCCTGGACACACACAAGGGAGCAGGTGAGTCAGTCTTGTGCTTCACTGATCTTCTTGTCTCAGTCACAGTCAGGGAATCATTTCACTCCACCAGCTACTGTAAATAAAACACTCCTATTTTCTTCCCTCAACGAGATACACCTGCACTCCTCCCACAATCCTTCTGCCTGCAGAGCCGTCACATGCAGGCTTCACAGAATGTGACACATTCGATTTTTCTTGTGGAACTGATAGTGAGAGTTCTTCCAGCATTTTAGTTGTTTGATTATATAAACCAAAAAAACAAGGTGATGTTCATGTATCAGGGTAAATCTTTAAGGGAAAACAGATGTTAGTGTGTTTGTGTTTTCTCCTTTCAGCTCCATCTCGACGCAGTGACCTGCAGTCTCTTGGTTACTGCATGCTGCGCTGGCACACAGGGACACTGCCGTGGACGGCTGTCACTCAGCCGGACCAGGTAGCCACACAGAAACAGAGGTGAGAGCGTGTTAACAACAAATGAGTTGTTCAAGATCAGGATCATGTAAATTACTCAAAAGAGTTCTGATTGTAGGTACATTGAGGATGTTCCTGCCCTGTTGAGCCACTGCTTTGGAAAGAAGAGAGTCTCCAGTGAGTTAAAATGTTTCTTGCACACATTTATTTGCCATTAAAATAAAAGAAGTGTTTGATTATGTGTCCTTTGCCGATATATTTCTCTCCGTGTGTGTGTGTGTGTGTGTGTGTAATGATGTAGGTGCATTTCAAACATACCTGACCACAGTGATGACTCTGCAGTTCTCTGAGCAGCCGGACTACTCTGTGCTGAAGGACGGACTCAGTCGGGCTTTACTGCAGCTGGGAGGGTCGCTGGAGCAGCCGCTCAGTTTTTAGGTGAGGACAGAAACAAATATGAAGACATGCTTCTGTGTAGGTCTGGTCAACAACATAATCTGGTTTCACATCACAGAGTCCAAAACCTTACTCTGCATTTTATATATTGAATTTACTTTTTTATTTCATTCACTCTTAATAACATTTTCAGTGACACATTATGTTATTAACTGGCTTTGTGGCTCTTGGTGTTTGTTAGGTCATTTTTTGAATTCAAAGGGTTTTCTTGGATGAACTGACCTGAATGGATTTAATTCCCAGAGACACTTTATTTATTGATTTGTTTGGGATGGTTTACTTAGTACAGGTTTGAAAGCCCAAACTGGGTAACAAACTGAGTTTTGTTGTTTATTGTTGGATTACTGAAGGGTAGTTTTTATTTTTTTGATGAACCCTGGAGTCTTTATTTTTGGAAAATATAATTTGAATTTTCCTAAACCTCCACCTCACCTCCAAAAAGCCACCAGAAAAAAAGAATCAAGCTGTTGTTGAAAAATCCATTGTTTTAAAGGACATAAAAATGTTTGTTTGACAGTAAGGACAACTATTCAGTGTTCTGTTGATCTTTTCAAATCCAGATACAATAGAGACAAATTGAATCCTGGTCTTGAAATTAAAAGTCAAATTGAATCGCTTATTCAGAGAATCATGACACCCTGGTATATTAACGTATATTATGACCCTAAATTTCACATTTATAGCTGCATCCTCTGCAGCTCCACTTTCCCGTTAAATAATTTTAAGGGTACCATAGGGTTGCCAAACTGTTTTTGGTACACAAATATTCAGTCAACATTGTAAAATGAACTTCAGTATTCTCATATGATAGTTATTATTGTTTGAGGTGATGGTCTTAGTGCTGGAAACATTGTCACACATTTGTTCACTATGACCCCTGATTCAGCCCTGATTAGTAAACAGCTGAAACATCAGAATCATCATCACCCAGTTTAACACATGCACAATAACAGCTATGTGTGTATAACAATATAAAACATAATAATAACACATCATTGTCGATTCATCCTCCACAATCCTCCATGTAAGTTTCCTTTTCTGTAACATAGCTAAAGAGTACTCAAGCTCAACCTGTTGTTAAATGATAAATCAATGTAACCTTGTTATTAGGAAACTGGGCATAAGGGTTTCCAAATAGCATTATGTAAATTGCTCTTTTGTTAATACAATAACAGTACTTGGAATCACATAATTAAACAAATGATCATTTATTGAAACCTTCAACATGTCCCTCTTATCCCCAGAAATGACACCTTCTCAAATAAAAATATGAAACCTAAACATCAAACTGTTAAAAGTTAAACACTACTGTCATAATAATATTCAAATATGTTTTCTTTGTTATATTTTCAGAGAAGTGGAACAAAAAGAAAACAACTAGAAGATGGGCTGTTTTTTTTTTGTTGTTTTTTTTAAAACTCATGCTGTTTATCTGTGATGTTTCATTGCACTGAGAGTGTTGTAGAGTTCAGTCTGTGTAGATGACACTCAGGATTATTGGGTTTCCATTAGGATCATTTTAATCATTTATGACATTGTTGTGTTTTCTCAGAGGAGTTGCACTGTTGGGTTTACATGTCACTGCTAACGACAATAGTGAGAGTCAAGTTTTTGAGTTTTGCAGAACAGATGTGTGTGATATTGATGCTTTGTTAGATAAATGTGTCACAGTGGTCTTCTAAACTTTACTGGTATTTTGACTGATCGCTTGTTTTTCTATTAGATTATGTGTTTTTTAATGAATTCACCAGGGATGTGTTTCCCTGTTTTACCTCTTTGACAGAAACCGTTAAAAAACAAGCCAACATACAGCTGAATTAACACAAATTCTCAACGTTCATTTAAGTATCTGCACACATCGTTTGTTTGCCTGAACAAAACCACAGCGTTTGTTACAAGTGCCTTATTGTCCTTTGACATTCAGTTATTTGGTCTGAAATTCATAGAGCACCAGAAACACATAATTTATTAATGTTCACAAGTAAACCTCTCCATTTAAATATGTGTTTTAAATAAATAATTCTTCAGTAAATGTTGTTTTTGCTCTCTTATGTCTACTGTCCTACATACTGATTCATTCAACACAACAGCACAACGTGTTCATTTTAAAGAAACCTTTATAAAGTTTAAACATTTCTGGACATAAACATTTGAACTTTTCAAGACATATACAATTCTTTATATGAAACAGTAAATATCTCTTATTGTGCACACTCTTAAAGTAATTCAGAAAATAAACACTGTTATCTCTTGCCTGATCTCTCCTGCTCATGGCATTTTAAACCTTACTTCTCTGTCACTTGAGGCACTTTCTGAATGACGAGGCTTTTGTAGAACAACATAAAGCATGATGCTGAAAGACTATAGCGCCCTCATGGGGCGACTTTTGTACACAGATACAGACCCGATAGCTTCCTGGCGCAGGAGCCTAGCTTACAAACCTAAACTGATCAGTTGAGCTTTTTTTATACAGACATGCTGGCAGTGTGAGGCAGCTACACATGCAGGTTTAAATATAGTTTTACACTGCAGATTGTTCTTGTTTGTAAAAAACTGAACCATAGTGAGTCTGACTCCTATTCTTCAAGTGTTTATATTCATTCCTAACACTACTTCTGCTCCTGGTTGTTGATTTAAAGATAACGCCTGCACTCGTGTATTTCTGATTGTTCTCATTAACTGTCTCTGATGCCAAAACTGAAAAGATCCTGTTAGTTTTCAGGGTACATTCCTGGTTTGGAAATGACTTCATGTCCACAGCACGGCGACACAAATCTTCAGACAAACATCACATGCTCATGAAGTCTTTTTTTTTCTTCCCTGAAATAGCTTTGGGCTGTACACTGATTTAACACTGAAAAGTCATAACTTTGATAGATTTTCATATCCACAAATACTGATAAACTTGTAGTGAAACTCTGGGTGATTTGAACGCCTCTCTGATCGAAGAAATCCACCAACTTGGAAAAAAAAAAATGATCGGATGACTTCATAAATGCACTGTAATAATGCCAGAAACAAGGCCGCTTTTAGCTGTTCCTGAAATGTTTACATTTTGGACACTGAATTTTCACGACAGGAGCCATTTATGAAAGTGTAAACGTAAGTGGGATACCACTTCAACCCAGGCAATGTGATGGGAGTGTGTGTTGAAAGAATGAGGACTTCATGGGGGGAGTTATTCTGAAGGGGACTTTCTGTCATGAGGTTTATCGTTCTTGGTCAGAACAAGGCAAATGTGTGCACAAACTCTGCCGTGATGGAAGAGCTCGTTTGTCTGAGCAGTGAGTGGAACAACCTCAGGGCCTCCAATCCCACAGAGTGAGAGGGAGATGGTGATCAGACTGGGAGAAATGGTTTGGTTATGGTTCCACTGTCATCAGAAGACAGTAGTGGCCAAGTGGCTGGGAGTAGAGGGACGCTCGTCCTGACCATGTGATGTGTCGTCTCCTGAAAGATTACAAAGATTCAACTTCTCACGCTTGCTGTTGAGTTCACATGGACAACTGCGGCCTCTGTTCACCGTCAGGCTGCCTCTCACCGTGTTGGTCGCCTCCCTTCTCCGCGCTGTGCTCCTCCTGCTCCTCCGGCATTTCTATCTGACTCAAATCCTGCATGTCTGCCACGCTGGACTCCTTTTTAAAAAAATAACATTTCTTTTAGCATTCAATTTAATTACAAATGTGGAAAACACACTCACAATAACTGCTCTGAAAATAATCCAACAGATTCTGTGATTACCTGTGATTCAGAGAAACGATCTTCATCTGAGTTCCTAAATCCTTCTGGAGCCTCCATTAGGATCTCTAGACCGCCGGCCTCCTCATCGTCACTGCAAAGGGAGACAAAAAGTAGACTGATGTGACACATTTCTCTAAAATACAACCAGATAGATCCTTTAATATTTCATCAAGATTAACAGAATGGTGTATTTTATTTATGTCGACTGTTTGTTGCTGCTCTGCACCAAAAGATGGTTTTCATAAGAACTGTTCGCTGTGTTTTTCCTTTTTGTATTGCTGTAATATTTTCCTAATTGCTGTTTCTTGTTGCTCTGTGTAGCTTGTGTTCTGTCTAAAGAGTTCCTGTTTTGTTGCTGTCTTTATGGCCTCTTCTTATCTTCGTTATGTAAATGTTATTACTTTATAGTTTCCAGAACATCCTCACCAAAGGACTGCAGTTGAAAATTAATTACTTACTGAAACAGAAATGCTGATTTGTGTGTTTGTTTCCGCATTAAAGTGTACAAAAATGACTGAGGATTTGTTGAGTTGTGTTGTTTAATCATCCTGAATGTTTCCAACAATGTTCAAACCCAGGGAAAATCTGTAATTTGACTCAAGGTGTGTTTCATTTGGTCACCTGGCGCTGCTGGAACTTCCGGGAGAGAGCCAGAGAGTGAGGAGGGAAGTTGACTAAATATAGCATGAATAAAACTTTATAGCCCGACCTTGGTTGCGAACATTTATATCACATCACTTGGTTTATACCAGTAGCAATGGATGTTCAGAAATGAAGTCAACATCTCCCATTATCCCACACTACTCACATCTTTAGCTTTGTTTGGATTTAGAAAGCCATAGCAGCAGAATTTATGTACCATCTGTGTTGTCCCAAATGAATAACTGAATAAAGTTGGTCATGATGAGTTTAAGAAACCACAAGACTCCATATCTATAGTACGATCTATTACTACATCAAAATCACAGCACTCAGACTGTAAATACGAGCAGCTGAGTCGGATATAATGTTATCATTAGGACTTGGAGACATCGCCCCGCCTGCAGACTCTTGGTGACAAAGCCTTCATCACTGTCAGGAAGGTCTGAATAAAACTCAATTTCCGCACTGAAACAGTTGATTCAGCCCTTTTAAAAGAAGCTGATCTCATTTGTTTGTATGGTTTCACTTGTTAACGACAAATCCTGAACACAAGAAACAAGAAATGTCTGCGTCATGCTGTGCTAACAGTGACAAATGTGTGAAAACACAGTCTTCCTGTTCTCACTCATTACATCTCGATTCATGAATTTTATTATATATTTTATTCAGGGTGACCTTGAAAAAGGGAACTTGCTCTCATTGCCCCTCCTTGTTTAAATAAAGGTCTGAATAAATGAATGAATTGTGTAAATGCGACATATTCACAGTGAAAGGGGAAATGGGAACTAGTCTCTTGTCATGTGACGTGGATGGAAATGTTTCATATGAAATACTTAAATGACCAACACTTTGTCCAAATTCTCACAGAAAAACAATCTGATGACACTTACCTTCCTCCAGAGTAAAAGTTCTTTTCATCCTTTTCTTCCTCCTCCACTTTCTCTTCCTCCTTTATATTTTGGTTCTCTTCATGTTGCCCATCATCATCATTATCATCATCATCAGCACCATCCTCTTCCTCCTTCTTTTCTTCGTTTTCTTGTTGTTGCTCGTCCTCTTTTTCCTCCTCATCTTCCTCGAGGTCAGAGCAGTTGAGAAAGTCAAAACTTTCAAGGGCTGTCTCGACTTCTTGATTGAAACTAGAAGAAGTAGGAAAAGGAGCCTGCAGAGAGAAACATGCATGTGTTTAAATGTCACCATCATAAATTAGAGTTGGCAAAAACACAAATGCAGGAGCTCACCTTCGGAGCGTCGTCTGGTTGTTTTGACTCCTGGACGGACTGATGTGTCTCTTCTACCTGTTGTCCCTCTCCTGCATCTGCTTCAGTCCGTCCAGTCTGGACTGATATGTCCTCAGATGCGTCATCTTTTACCTCCTCCGCTGAAACACACACTTGTGGGATGCTGCTTTGAGACAAATCAAACTCAGGAGGCACAGAGGAGACATCAGGGCATGAGCAGCTCAGGTCTGCTGAGGCCTCAGAGAGGTCAGCTGATTGGACAGACGCCCTATCAGTTACATTACAGTCTGGACTGCTCTCGCCGACTTGGCTATGCGAGCAGGAAGTCTGCAGATGGCCGTTAGGCACCGCATCTGCCTGAGAGAAAACCTCCCCGGCTTCTGTCTCGTCCTCCTCTTGATTGGAGGAGAGCGATGGCGTTGAAGCACTGGACTTGTGCGGTGTGAATGACAGCTGAGTGGTCAGGGTGCTTTGCAGCATGTTGGAGGCCGTCAGCCTCTGAGCATGGTGAGCCAAGGCTGGACTGGAGGAGTCATCGGATGATTCAGAGGAGTTGGACCAGACTGTTCCGTTCTCCATTTCTCCCTGTCGCTTTAACAGAGACTAGAAAGGAAACAAGATACAGATAGATGAGGAAGAGACTTAATCTTGCTTCATGCGTCATAATAAGATGTTCTTAAATTTTTGGGTTTTTTTTAAAGCAAAACATGAAACAAAAAGATGGCTTGTACACTGCGGGGCTCCAGTGTACAAATGATTTAATGCAATGTATGTGTTTTGTTTCATGTTTAGAATAAAATTAAAAAGGCGGTATACACATGTTGCAGCCGACAAAATGTCTGATGGTTTTAGGTTAAACTGAAATCAAAACATAAAGACTTTTTTCTGTTAGTATCCTGGATTTGATTGGAAATGACCTTTAACAATTCATTCAATTTACTAAATATTTGTAGAATTACTTCCATATGTTGATACTTTTGCTTGACAAGTCATTACTATTTCTTTGATTATTGCAAACTAAACTACAGCTACAACTACGTCCCAACACACCGACTGTACAGAGGTGAATCGGGGTGCTGTGCGGCCAAAATCACAACGCAAGGACGCCGTCCTGTCCGTCAGAATGTCATGGAACGCCTCCGCCGACCAGCGGCTCTGTCTGGGCCCGACACGAGGCACGCTCTTCACAGGAGGTGAGGAAGAGGAGGGACATATTGGAGCTCTACTCAACCACTATTAAACAGCTACAAGGACCACAGCTCCGCTCATACATGCTGCTGCTGTCACATGTCACACTACTGCTATCATTCATTCTGCTCGCGTTAGGCACGCTACTCCCACCTCCACACGTCCTCACACACAGTCCTCTGTGAATATCCTCACACACATCAGTGCTACCGCTACAGACAAAGCAGTTGGGGAGCAGCTGAAATAGAACAAGCCAGTGAAATGACAGTAATAATAGCCATCAGTGAGATATATGGCAAATAAATTGTGTGCATATAAAGAATTCACAAACCATTTTTTTATGAACAAGTGGTGTAACAAATGGAGGTAATGTTGGTGGAAAATGCTAACAGGATATGACTTTTAATGTGACTCACATAAAACACCTGCTCCCGCATGGAGGGCGTGTCTGGAGGGCTCTGATTGGACAGCAGCCGTTTGGAAACTGTACTAGTGGATGATGTCTGGTCATCCTTATCAAACGGACTGAAAACCAAGGGGGGAAAAAACATAAGAAACAGCAAAAGATGCCCAAAAAATATTTTTAAAATGATAAAAACATATCAGGTGTGTGCTGCAGTTTCAGTACCTCCAGGTGACCTCCAAGTTCAGCTTCACCGTCCCGAGGTCGTTGATATCCACGGCAAGCGTCTGGGGGAGCGGGCAGAACAGGTCGAGCATTTCGCAGGACACGGTGCCCACCACCACGTGATTGGCCAGGCTCTTTAGCTCCGTCACCTTGACAACCAGAACAAGCAAACACCAGAGAGATGAGGAGAGGCCGAGACCGTGGGAGATTCACAGTTTCACAATTAGCACAAGCTGGCAGCTTTAGTGAGACTGCATGAAGTGAGTTGCAGGCTGGTGAGAAAATGTATTTTTCTCATTTTTAACAAATACCATTAAAAAAACACTGAAGGAGAAGGAGACATGTTTCTTCGTTATGATGGGCATTCTTTTTTAATTGATCCCACACACAGCTTCCTGCTGCCATAAATATACGCAGCTGAAAATAGTCTTCAACAAATTCACTACTTTACTGCTGTTTGAGTTACATTTGCTTAAAACTATCCATCCAGCTGTTTTAGGAAAATTATTTGGCTGTTTAAAAAAAATCAAACTCTGCATTTGTGACTCCTTTTGCAAGAATTACATCTTGAGAAGAAACCAGTGGACAAAAATTGGTTGGGTAAGTAAAACCTTTCCTACGAAAACAAAACAGGAAAACCAGCTGATCTCATTACCTTGATTGACAGCAGCTCCGTGACGAGCGGCAGAAAGATGTATTCCTCACTGTCCCACATCTGCTTGTTGCTGACTTCCACCCGGCCTCGTAGCCTCCAGCGTTGCCGCCCGTAGCGCATTAGGACCTAATGTGACAAAAACACAGCTGATGTGATCAAGCGGATGTGATGCAGAGATTCCAGTCTGCATGCTTGGAATTGTGTTTCTTACCTCATACTGGTCACCAGCACACAGCCGTGCAAAGCCAGCGAGGCCTGAAACATCGGAAATGGACGAGAAAAATGAGAACTGGAGAGCAAATAGGAAGTCATATGAGTGTAGAAAGTGACTCACCCTTCATCTTGACATGAAACTCTCCCATCTGGCTTTCTAATTCACTCTCAAGTGAGCACATGTGCTGCAGACACAACAGAGGAAGGGATTAAATAATCTAATCGTGTAATAATGTAATTTTTAGAAGATACATCTATTTTTAGGTAAAATAATGTGAGAGCCATGCCCTCAGGTCAGTCGCTTGCCTCTGTGCATTCCCTGTAGCCCTTGTTGGCTTCACTCAGGCTCTCTCTGGCCTCTTTGCTGCCAGTGGCGGAGTTGAAGGCCGCCACCATCTTACTTGCTCCATCACGCAGTCGCCGCTGTATACAATAGGCATCGTAGAGCTCCTCAACCTGGAAAACACAAGTTTCAACAAATGGATATAATGTTAAATTCTCACCTGAAGAGAGAACAAAAATTAATACTATCATACATTTGTACTGATTGAATGCCACTGTTAATTTACAGAAAACATCAGATTCATATTTCATGTGGTGTAACTGAAGCATTTTCAGCTGCTCAGGAGCAGTGGAACAGGCCGAGAACGCAGCACTGACACAGCGTCACCATGGAAATTTGCCATGATGAAGGTGTAAGCAAACATTTGCCTATTTACACATTCAGCGCACATTAGGCATCATTAGCATTCATTTGGAGTTGTGTTCAAGTCAATGTTGTGAATTTCAGTCAAATAATCACTCTGTTTTTATCTCTAGCAAGTCCTGAGGTAAATATCTTGTTGTTTAGTTGCTAGATGCTCCACCATATTCACCAGCTAGTCGCTGACTGTGTCTGTCTGACATCTGATGCAAAGTACATCACGAGTAGTGGATTCATCAGAGGCTTTTCTTTTCTTCTTTCTTTCTTTTTTTTTTTTTACCTAAAAACAGCTGATGCAGCTGGACATGAGCAGATGAGTGTGAGTGTTGAGAGGCAAAACCATAAAATCATAAAGATTCAGGTAATAATTATTATTATTATTTCTGGGTTTGTACAGCCGGTACATTTTTACATTACACATTGTCCACTCAAGTATTGTTTCAGTACAACATTTTGATTGGACTCTTTACCATTTAAAGCGACAACAGGAACATTCTTTTTTTGGACAAAAGATGGCGATGGTGAAACAAAGTGAACTTTATGGCTGTGCCACCAGACAACAGAGCAGCAGCTTCTTTCTCCAGGCTGTGAGACCTCTCAGCTCATCCTCAGCGCTCCACCATCAAAAATAGGTTTAATTTTATGACTTATGGGACTGTGATTAGTCGGACACAGGAACAGAAATAGCCTCTAATAGTCTTGCTTGCTTATGTAGGTCATAAAGAGGGATCAGTATCAAACTGAGACTATTTCATTACCAGTTAAACGTTCCTCGTAGTAACTTAAATAAACACATACATACAGAACATACATACACACCTTGCTGAGATGGAAGTCCAAGCGTCGCATAAACCTCTCTATGGCTTTCACTTGCTGCAAAACAAGAAACAAATTGTTAAACTTGACAAACAAAACAGAAACTATTTGCCTCTCTTCAATCCTCGTACATTTTCAACCTCCTGCAATCATGTCTGTATAAAACAGGTGTGAATGAAACTCACCTTATCCTGCTCATACAAAGACCCCTGCGGAGGAAACGACAAGACTAAAATCATTCAGCATCACAAAGTATCAAATTAACATCCTGACTGAGAGCCTGGTAAGACGGCCCGGTACTGTCAATACTGGCGTGACTGGTTTGACTACATGAGCATCTCACCAAACGACTGTTCTTCTTGTTCTCTCTGATCTGCTGCCCCAGACTGTCCAGCTCCAGCTGGTGGACCTGCAGGTACGACCTAACAACAAAAACCCAATCACCATTACTTCTTCATTTTGAGGCTGAAAAGCAGACGTATCCTGTGAATGCAGTGAAATTCCGCCTGGCAGCCACCCACGGCTATCGATGCAAACAGTGCCGGACATGTGTTTACTCACTGTAAGCCTTTGCGTAAGGCAGCATACACTTCATCCAGCCGCTCGGGCTGGGGGGTTTTAGTGGGTGGCAGTTTGGTGGAGCCCGTGAACATCCTGCTTCCTTACAAGGCACGTTTCTCTTGGATCAAACAGTGCTGAGGGAGACAAAGGCAGAGAGAGATAGAACATGGGATCACTTCTGATAAGGCCTTCGTGATTATTTGGTTTATTCCAGGAAACTGGCTGGACGGAGAGACAGACAGAGTTCAGCTCACCTGCTGAGTAGAGAGATACTGTCACTACTGTAGCATGCTTGGAGAGTTGAGTGTAGCGCTGTGGCTTCAACAAACCGAAGGACATGTCCTGTAATTACACAAAAAAGAAACATTAGAGACAAAAATGTCCCCCTTCACCTCATTCTTCACTGTACCTGACGTGTTTTCGCTCATTCTCTGTGATTATAAAGGATTCTGATAATTACAGAAGTCACTGGAGGATAAGCTGATGGGGGGAAAAGAGGATAGAAGCCACTCTTTCACTTCCTCGGTCTGGCCACACTGCTTTGTTGAAAGTCTGTGATGTCGAGCGACGTGCATGCAGCAACCACACTGGCTGCCGCTGACAACAGAAGGGAGTACAGTCTGCTTTTGCTTCTCTTCCCCTTCCTTCCCTACTTCTCCACCCCCCTCTTCACATCCAACACCAGAGCACAGGAAGTCTCATGGCTGACTCTACACAGGAAATTCTACACAGAAGTTTGGCCCTAGAATATAAAACCATCCCTCCGCTCTGAGCAAGGGTGTAAGAATTGACCCTTTTTCTACTCCGAGCTAAGCTACTAAACGGGCAGATTAGCGTGATGCCAAAGGCAGGGGAAACTATAGGAAGGGAGGGTCGTGCCTGGGCTAATCTAGTCACAAAAGAGATTACAGACTTAAAGCACACTAAATCTGTCAAGCAGGAGCCAAACCCATATTAACACTTCGTATCTGTGAATGAGTTAGTCCAGGACAGAGCAGCTAGTGACATCTGCTCCCCATTGTCTTACACTAAACTCAAAACCAGGAGAGAAAGGTGCCTCATTTGTAACAGATGGGATCAAAATGTTCCACCTGTTGGAGTCGCAGAAATGGAAAACACACAGATTATGGTTTCATAATGATCAAAGCCTTATTAGGAATAACACTGCTGACATGAGAATAAGCTGTATGCACCCTGCTGTGTTTTCTGCGCTCCACTGCAACACGGTGAGGTGACGTGCACTCGGGGTGCACCAGGCCGGGGGTCCAGTTAAACCTCTAATCCGAGCTGCCCACTGGGAGGATTAACTGGAGGTGGTCAGAGTTAGAACATGGCAAAGAGAAGGTGCCATACCAGAGATCGTTAACGGATGAAACATCCCGAAAACAACAACTTTTGCCAAAAAAACGACCAAAAGAACAAGCAGAACTTGCACCCTGGAGAGCTGTGAAAGTGCAAAGTCATCATGATGGAACACACAATCAAAGAGAGAGAGAGAGAGAGAGAGAGAGAGAGAGAGAGAGAGAGATCTCACATACTCCCACCCACCCATAAATAGCTGTACCTGAGGAAGCCCCCGCAGTCTCTGAGTAGACCGAGTTTTCCAGATAACTTCAAGTGCCAGTCACCCAGTTTCCTCTCTGTCAGATGTGCTCTTATCCTCTTCCTTACATTACAGATCATTAGCTGGATTAATCCTCTCCACAGACCAGAGTGAACAAAGAGGACACTGTTTCCAATCACCTCACAAGACTGGAGTTTTTTCGTGTAAAAAAGAAAAAAAAAAAAAACTCAGTCTCTGCGTGCACAAGCACATACAGCCTTGTTCTAGCAGCACTTTGGTCCGACAGCTCACTATCACTGTCACTTGTTATTTTTCACAAATTGACCGATCACGAGCTAAATTAACTGAACAGGGCTGAAACTGAAGATTATTGTTTTTTTTTCTTTAGGATTAGGTTCTTAGGTTCTAGTATTTATACATTTTGTCTCTATAGGTGCAGTTATCCAAACGTCATTTTGTGTTTTGTTATTGCAATTGTAAGTTTTGGGAATAAAAACAGTTGTGAACAAGTACAAAAACCCATCTCGATGGACGAATAGAATCCATGAGGATTTTCAACCGACAATGGTTTAAAGGCGGGCTGTGAAGACTTTTTTGGAAAGAAATTTTAAGAGAAGAGAAAGTAATTCTTCACTGCTTGATTTTCAAGTCCGAATAAAATGAATGAACAGTTGAATCCTGGTTTACTGTGTTTGTATTTGCAGGGCCCCTCTCAGTAGCTCCTTTACTAGCTTCAAACAATGTTTTGAGGACTTTAATCACCTCTGTCCTGGCTTGTTTATATGTAAATATATGAAATAACTATTTATGAGTTGGTGCCATCACATCATTAGTATTGTAAATAATAATTTTCTGAGTTTTAAATCTACATGATGCACCTTTAAATCTGGCAAAGGCACTCAAAATGCTTCCTTGATGACCTGAACCATTAGCCAATTATCTAGCTAAATGGTGATTAATTCTATGCTGATTACTTAGTCAATCAGTGTTCTGACTGTCTCAGCATTAAATCAGACATCACTACGTACCGGTAACTATATGGTGTCTTAAACTGGTCTGATCTGACCTTCTGTCACAGAATAGGGAAAAGAAAGTCATGTGTCATGTTGGCGATGAATCATAACTACTACTGGAAGTTCACTAATCCACTAATCGTTTCAGCATTTAAGCCTCTCTTGTATGTGGCTGAATACTTAGTGCAGATATAAACAACGACGCAGCTCCCTCCCCTCCAAGACCATCCATACTTTGTGGGTCCAAGTGTGCCGGAGGGGGAAGAAGAAGAGGAGGAGGAGCAGGAGGAAGCAGGAGGAGGATGAGGGGTAATGGTGTTACAATACAATGCAGCCACCTCTATTCCAGATTACTGGATTAGCCTAACCTGACGGCAGGAGGGCCACTGAGTCGGATAAACACACTCACTCATCACGGCCGAGCTCTTTCCTCCAGCGAAACAGTGAATGATGGAGTCCAAACAGCAAAAAGAAAAAGAAAAAAAACTTAGGGGACGCGGTGTCGGGCCAGATTTTTGTATTCCGCACATATCCCACCCCAGCTCCCCGGAGCTCGCATCACAGGCCACAGAAAAAAAGTCCACTCCCGTCCACACCAGGACCTCCACCGCCCCGAATATTAACACGCCACCGCCGCAAACAGCTGGGAGAGAAGCGGGACCGAAGGGAATCACAGCCAGCTGGCGGACACAATGTCGACAACATCACGGCAAAGCAACTTCACGTCGGACGGACTCATGACCATGTAGAGAAAAAATTTAACGGGCTTCTTCTTCTTGTGACCTTGGCGGAGAAAAAGCAGCCGTTACCTACCTCTGTTTTAATGTCCGACAGCCCGGAGAAGATGACCGGAGTCTCATTTCCGACGCGATGCTCCACGCAATTAGCAGAGGTTTACAGTTATTCTGGGCGCTGTCCCTCTCCTTGATTTCGCAGTTTTTTGTGTCCACAGTCCAGTTAGCGGCAGTTAGCCAAACGACTACCGGTTTGGAGATTTTCACAATAAAAGCTCCGAACGTGAATTTAAAGTTGCAGCAGATATGGAAGTTAAAAAGGTGCAACAGTAATAGAAACCCACTAAAACTGAGCCCAAAACGGAACGATTGTTGGCAAGACATATTAAAATGTGACCTCTCCTGACCTCTCGCTACAATCCTGGCAACGAGAATTATACTGCTCAAATGGAAAAACAAATCCCCTCCAACATTTAGTCAATCGATTAGAGAGCTCCTTCATGATGTGACCTTAAAAAAAAATTGTTACACATCAAGAGGTTGCTCCCTCAACTTTCACACCATTTGACAACCAGCTCTGAAGCGTGACATGCATATTTGTCAGGAAGAGACAATTTTATTCATGTATTTATCTGAGGGTTTTATATATTTTTCTAAATACTGCACCCTCTACCCTCAATTTGGAGGGACAGGCCAGACAGAACAGGTGTCTTGCATAGTAAGTCAACAGAAATAGCTGCAGATAAATTACAATATGTAGAAACAGTATGACAATAATGATTCTAAAATATGTAAAATTAAGTGAAATAAGTTTAAGAGGGATAAACATTGTCAACGGTATCAAATGATACTGACTGCAAATTACATTTTCAACAATCACAAATGAAAATTGTATTGAGGAAGGATTCTAGTTATAGATCTAAAGATCTATCTGCTGGTTTGTTATAATGGTTCAAAAAGAAATGGAAATACATTTGTACAATTATTTCTGTCTATCTGTAGCCTCATCATGTTGTGAACAGCTGCACACTTACCACACGCCTACATCAAAGATATAAATCTGTGGACTTACTTTGGTATATGTGCATATTTTTGTAATCGAATTCTAAGGATGTGACAATTTGGGTTTTTTGGACAATTTTCCATATTATCATGAAGGGGAAATAGAAATTGTTTATGAATGGGGCAACATGAAATTCCTTATTTCAATAATGATTCCACAACTCACTGTGGACAATACAACCACAAATACATACTCTGATGGATCACATGCAACATCAGCCCATGTTATATATACAGACCGTATAAACTTGATAATGGATGACATTTTTTGTTGCGAACCCTTTAACATTTTGCACATCAAAACTCAGCTTAGTATATTCAGAACAGCTTTTGCTTGGACAGTTACTTTTGATTAATTTTAGGAGACCAAATCCAGTAACAAAACACAAATTTAAAAATTCAGATATGTCACAGTATAAACAATCGAGTGAAACACAAAAATATCCCAATATCCCTAACTAGTTTTGAGTGGTGTATGTTTGAGGCCAGTCATGATTCTGGACATGAGAACAGCTTGGACCATTACGCCTTCGTGTAAACTTATTGTGAAATGTCGCTCCTCCAACCGGAAATCGAGGTTCGGCTAGTTGCTGTGGCAACAAGGATGTCTCTCAGTCTGTCACTGTTTTCTCCGTTGCTGCTTGTGCTTCGCTGGCGACGCCACGGTGAATCCATCGGAAAAAACAGACATGATGTTTCCGAGGGACAGGAAGGAGAAGACGTAACAACTTCTCCCAGAGTCACCCATGGGTGGCCCAGTAGAACGTGTAGGTTCACGTTTAGCAGATAAATCTATCAGGTGCAGCGGCGGCGGCGTCGGGGCCGTTTGTCCAAATTTGACCAAGCCGGGGAGGGGGCGGCGATAAAGAAAAGCATGTGGCGCTTTTTCCTCCAGATTTCCGACAAAACAGGACGCTGCAGCTGGCAAACCAAGAATGCCGCTATTAATCATCGACATTAACTGGTTAAATATCTGCCCCCCTCCGGTTAGACCTAAACTGCATTCATAGAAACTATAATTTAACTAGATGGAGCGTAAAGTTAACTGCAAGAGAGAAGAGCTGCAGGGGAGATGTCTTAAATACCGCTACCGAGGGCTAAACACGGTCTTTATGTTACATTGTTAACCTGCTAAATATGTCTTCCCACTATCATTCATTACGTAATGTTAACGATGGTTAAAACGTTTGGAAGCAAGCCAATTTGTAGCACTTTGTTCGTGTTAGCTAGCTGTTAGCTAAAACAATAACTAGCTTCAGCTGAAGTTACAGCGACTTGCTGAACCATCACATGACGCGGAGGTTCCCAAACCTCAGAAACCACCAGGACTCAGAGTTTATGTGTCGTCAGGATAAACAAAAGACATTGAGGTAACTTCCTCACAGAGAATTAATGTCTGTTTGGGAAGGTGTTGTTAAGAAAGCTGTGAAGATAACATTTGGATTGATGGATACCTGTTGAATATTTTATCCTTGTGACATGTTTGTCATAATAACATTAATGTAATTGAATAGTTTAGAAACTGTAGTTAAAGGGCCAGTGTGTAGTTTGAGACATTTAAACATTTACACACAATCATAAATATAAATATTTTTCATTACTGAATAAACAAGCTGTTCTCAGGAAAATAAAGTCTGAAATGTTGTCTGAAGCTACAAAAATGGCAGGGCCCGCCACATATAAACAAAGTCAAACAGTATGAAATTGTGTTGTCCTGTAAGGTCAGTTTGTTTATTCAGTCGTGAAAACAAAGAGTTTGTTTAGGCAGAAAAAAGAAAGTCGATGAAGATCTTTCTTTTCTGAATAAAATTTCTTCCCCCAAACTACATAATGCACCTTTAAGCTAACAGAGATCTTTTTATATTTGGCACCTATCTAGCTTCAGACAGTGTTCTGGGGACCGCAGACAGCTTGTTTATTCAGTTAAAGAAAATAATATTTATTACTGAGTTTGTATTACGTAAATTACAATTCTGATTTTTCTCCAAAACTCCATAGTGCTCCTTTAATGTAACAGATTCCCTTGCCTAGCTTCAGTAGTACCGATACCTTGTTAACAGTATCATCCAAAGTCAATAACAGACTCCCAGTGTGAAGCTGCTGTCTGACACCTAACCAATGGGATCTAAGATTTTGAAAACTTGTTTAAAGATCTCCTAAATTTCTCTATGATTTTAGGCAGAAAATACATCCTCTTTTTCACCATCACAGCACATTGCAGCATGTAAGTGATTTTGCTGATGGCAGCATTGACAATAGAACGTCTCATAAGTGAAGTCATTTTTAATTGGCTTCACCATGCTATTCTCACATGACGTGCATTCATGCCACATCTCACATGCAAAGAAGTTGGCCAGTGTTTCAGAGTCAGGCCATTTCCTGTTCATATCAGTCTATTTGGAGATGACTGATTAATGACGACAAAGCACAAGTATTAACCAACAGCTGAAAGCTTACACCGAGTCATGATCCCATTTACAGAGAGAATGCCATTTCATTTGTCTTGTAAATGAAGTAATAAAGCCTTCTGCAAATGCACAAAGTGCATCACCGGAGGCAGATGGGTGATTGTATCCCAGTTAAAGCTAGATTTGAATAAATGGCTAAAAATGAAAATGCCATAAAAAATTGGGACACATTTGAACAATACTAGTGTGAAAAACAGACTGTCAAGACATCAGAAAAATGGTGCACAAGCCCTGCAATGTATTTTTCAGTTAATTTCTGTTATTTAGACATACAGATGAGTGATCTTAATATCAGGTTGTCCATTTAATAAAATATATTTGCAAGCAAAATACACGGACATTTCTGTGTCAACACTCGTGTGTTACCAAGCCAATTCTGATAAAACAATGATTCGAGACTTTTTCCAGTAACTGTACCACCAACATGTGTCATCTCTTGACTTTAAATATCCATGATAAAATAATTACAGCTGCAAAAACCTAAATCACTCTCAATGTATACTTTGTTGTTTTTTTTTGTTTTGTTTTTTTATTGGTTGTACAGTCATACATCCGGTCTCAATTGCCACAGTTATTCAAATATCATTCAAGCAGCTACGTAGCATTGCATTGCCAATGGTACAAAAGGAAAACATCAACCCAAAGTGGAATGGCTACACAAAAGGAGCAAAAAAAACAAACATTATTTCCTTGAAATTATCTGTGACAATGTTTAGTACATATGCATTATCTAGGGATGTTACAGTAGCAAGAAAGGAGCATAAGATAAGCAGTCTATTTAAGCTCTTAAAAACTAGATTAAAAAGGGATTTACTAACCACAGAAAAAGAAAACAAAATAAAAATATTTTTTTCTTATGTTGAGGTGGCTGTGATTAAGGCAGTAAATCCATCAAGAGTTGCCTCTCAGTATAAGGACAATTCTGATGATACTGCAGCAGTTTTCTGTCCAAACTGAGAGGTACATTGCGCTCTTCAGTGAGGATATTCAAAATTCTTTTCAATATGCAGTAAAGCAAGATCCCTTACTAATTACACAAAAGTGGATAACAAGTTTACAACAATGAGAAAGCAAAGAATACTGCTGTCAATTACGGCAACCTCAAAATCGTATGTTCTGAAATATGCATTTTTTGGTAGTCAAATCCTTATTAAAAATCTTTTTCACTCATCGAAGTCTTTTATCAATACACGATTAAAAAGCAAATCTTAAATTACAACAGTGATGTTTGTTTCTGTTTAGGAAGTGTTTGTCATCCTAAATTTTAAAAAAATTAAGCGGTGATGCGTGTGTTTACAGGGTGAACCCTCACATCCATCACCGGTCCATCATGCTGAGGATCATCTCAGGGGTCAGGTCTCCATTAGGTGGGGCTTCAGACAGCTGTGCTGTGCCCCCTTCCTGGGACGACAACTCCATCTGAATGGTAGACTTCCCTCCACCGACCACCACCTGCTCCACGGTCTCGTCGTTGCCATCTTCCTGGTCATCTTGTTCAGCGCCAACCTCCTTCTTCACGATGATGTCATCCACCTCTCCGGTGGCCTCATCCTCAACACGGATAATCGCAGCCGCTGTTAAGAGAGTTGCAGGTCAGAATCTGGTACTAACGGATGTAAAGAAATGTGAAAATGCTTTTCACTGTAAAAATGATTTAAGATATCAGGTTGTCATCATTTTAACAGTCCATCAGCAAATATAACAGTCTGACACTTACTGTCGGGTTTGTTCTTTGGGGGGCGTCCACGTTTCCTCTTGACTGGTGGCTCCACAGGGGCTGGGATAGGTACAACTGGTGGGGCCTGTTCCACCTCAATTCCACTTAAAAGCTCTTCATCCTCCTCTTCCTCCTCCTCCTCCTCCTCTTCCTCATCATCCAGTTCAGCCTCAGCCTCAGCCTCTGCATGTGCAGTAAAGACAACAAGCAGATACCAATTACATTTTTAGTACACTTTACTGACAAAGTTTACTCTATATAATGACCACCACATTTATACATGAAGATTGATATTAAACTAAGTGGTATATAATATGTCTACTACATGTATTTAGATGTATCCAAAATATCAGGCAAAGAGTGGAAAGCGTATGGAAGCAGCTTAATGCTGTGCAATGTCATAAGCATGCACGTTCAACACCGATTTGGACATTTGCATTCACACACACAGCTTGTCCAAGAAATGTCTGTTAAAGATCATGGTAGCAGTGCATGTGAGTACATCTTGAGAAACTAAAATCTAATCTGGGGCACTTTGACAAAAAAATTAAGAGGCTATCGCACTAACAACATGACCATGACTAAGAAATGATGGAAAATATAACATGTAGAATATAATCTGATGTTTAGTCCAGTCCTTAAAATGTATTTTACTACATAGCTCTGGTTATACAATATTAACACAAGCCCATTAACTACAGTCAATATCAATCTGTTGCTTTTTATCTTGTAGCCTATTAGTCCTGACGTTTAACATCACGTAGACTGGGAGACTAGACAATCGTTGCCTTATTTTAACATTATCAATGCCCAAGAGTGCCATCTTAAATATATTATCTGGTCTGTTCCGAGCTGCGGTTTATTACACAATGGCCACTGAAATTGATCAAACGTAAAAAATAACACAAATTGTAATTCAGTCTCATGTTTTCTGGGCACATCATCAACAGAACATTACTGTTAAAGTTGCTTTAACTTAACAGCTTTTCACCGGTAGGTTCAATGATAAATAGGCTCCTTTGACCCATTTTGAACAAGTTACATTGCATATTCTAGCATCGAACTGAGAAGCTGCTACAAAAGCACACATACAGTATACAGTACCTGTGTCGTCATCATCATCATTCCTCCTAGTCTGCATCTTCCTCTTCCTGCCCCTGCGACCCTTTTTGGGTGTGGGGTTTCCATTTTCTTCATCAGCAACCTCACCATTGCAGTTCTCAGCATGACGCAGCATAGTATTCTGTGGAGCACATACATAACCATCAACACTCAGTGACATGCTGTAAAAACACATACATACCTTCATTACGCCAAAACAAAAGGCACATTTTACTGGAGGGGAGGCTACATGTTGGAGGCAGTGTGGACACCGGGAAGCCAATCATTGGCATATCTTTTGGGAATGCCCGGTGGTTGAATCCTTTTGGGCAGAGCTTCATAAAGTATTAAATGGTCTATTTAATACTTTTCTACCTATGCAGTTCTCCACATTATTTTTAGGAAATGCTGATTTACAGGTCAGGAAAGCTGCTGAATATTTATTTGATATTCTGATAACTGCTGGTAAAAAAGCACTTACAAGACGTTGGTTACTCTCCGATCCACCCACAATGCAGGAGTGGATAAGTATCGTAAATGACATTTACCTTATGGAAAGGATTACCTCCTCCCTCCGCCTTCAAAAAAATCACATTTACTAAAAGGTGGGCCAAGTGGGTTAAATATGCTGGTCTTGAACAGACAGAAGTATGGAATGGGTGACCTTGCAATTACTGTTATATAATTTTATTTTTCTGAATGTTTTGTTGGGCCTAAGGAATACTCTGTATCACTCATACTTCACTTCAAAAATACCTGGTAACGTTTCTTTATTTGCTCTTTTATGTAGATCTATCTTTCCTAGTTTGTTCAAAGTTTCCAGATGTAATTCATTTAACTTTGTGTGTTTTGTTTATTGTTTGGCACACACACAAAAAAAACTAATTGTGAGTGGCAGACGTAACATTGTATATTTTCTGAAAGTAATTACTGTATTGTAATGCCCTCACAAAATAAAAATAAAAAAATGATAAAAAACAAAAACACATGCATACGTACATAAGAGTTGCTCAATGTGCATATGCAAAAATAAAGTTTCTACTTCCAGGCGTATATAGAACTACAGAAATACTGAATACATGCAGAATTTTCCGTACTGGCCCTTTTACAAATATTAAAAAAATCTTCATGAATCAAAAGTTAATGATCAGTCTCATTTGTGGATAGAGGTAATCTGTTAACAGTTTTGCAATACATATGGATAAGGGGCCATTGGGCAAAACTGGAACGAAGGCTGAGCAACAGTACTGTAGCCAGCTTGTTATTATACATAAAAGAAAAACATAATTAAAAACAGAACTCATTCCTACCCTGCGGGTGAAGGTTTTGCTGCACTTGCTGCAGACGAAGGCAGTGGGGATAAAGTTGGGATCATGGTAGCGCTTGAAGTGCATATCCAGAAGCTGCTTCTGCCGGAATGTTTTCTCACACTGGCTGCAGGCGAACGGCTTCTCTCCAGTGTGTGTGCGCTTGTGCATTATCATGTGGCGTTCCTAGGTCAGACAAAAATAGTAATTTAATAAGTATGTAGAATTAAAAAAATATATATAAGCAATATATAGGTGTTCATAGTCCACACACACCTGTCGGCAACAGTAGTCACACTGTTCACACTTGAAACGTTTCTCATTCTTGTGGGTCTTCTGGTGTTGGATGAGAGCATATCGCTCATGAAAAACAGCATCACAGTAACGACATTTCTTTCCTGTCTCAATGAATGAGTGTTGCTTCCGCAAGTGAACACCTGGAACAGGACCAGAAAGACATGAAAATTAGTTGGACATATGTTACTCCAGCCTGTTGTATGGTTGAAAACAAACAATTGTCCTTAAGATGTCCAATTTAATAAACACCCACATAAACACAGGCATTGCCAAAACTTGTTCTACCACATCTTCTCATGTTAATGACACAAAGTTTGAAGTAAAAATGATGACAAATAACTAACCAAGGTCACTCTTGCGTGCGATGACAGTATCACAGTGTGGGCAGTGGAACTTAGCCACATTCTCAGTGTGTTTCTGCAGAATATGCATCTTCATGGTGCCACTCTGTGTGAAACGGGCATGGCAGATGTAGCACTCGTACGGCTTCTCACCTGCAACAAAGGGGAGAGAATTTAGTAACTGGACCACTCTTCTCAAACTGGGGGTAAATTGAATCTTTTAGCCAGTAGATGGTGCAAGTATGTTACCCGAGTGTGTCCTCATGTGTCTCTTCAGCTTGTACGTGTCCCTGCTAGCATAGCTGCACAGACTGCACTGGAAGGGTCGCTCTCCTGTATGAGAGCGGATGTGCCTTTTCAGCTTGCTGACCTAGAAGAGACAGAATTATTTAAATAGGAGTCTATCCAGGGGAATAGAGAGAAGAATTACAGATTGGCTGATATTGAACACAGGTCAACTTGTGATTACTTGCCTCCACACTGCAATAGTCACACATGGAGCACTTAAAGGGCTTCTCATGCGTGTGTTTGTAACGACGATGACGCACCAATTCACCGCTGGTCACAAATGCCATGTCACAATCCGTGCATTTGTGTGGCCGAGTACCTAAACAAATGGAGCACAGTTTGAGAATGATAAATGGTTTAGTAATACAGATATTTCTATGCCTGCTTTGTCTCAATGTAACAGGAAGCAAAAGCAATCATATTATGGATGAAAAAATAATGCCTTGACAGAATTGTGCCAAATAACACAAGTAAACTGAAGCTAGACAGTTCAATTCTGTAGATTCAGTTCTTCAATCACCAGTTTATCTGAACTATTCAGTCAATTTAAAAAAAAAAATGTTTTAAATCAGTTTTTGCATTACCTGTATGTGTGTTGAGGTGGTTCCTCAGCAGTGTCACTGTCCGAAAAGCCCGTCCACACAAGTGACATTTATGCGGTCTCTCGTCTGTGTGGCTCTTCATGTGTCGGTCCAGGTTGGAGCGCCTTGGGCAGGTATAGCTACACAACTCACACTGGAAGGTCTTCTTTACACCTGTACAGGGGAGATCGTGGTTAAAGCACTACAAGTGTATATACCACTTTGGGACTGTAAAGAGGGACCTCACATAGCTAAAGTACAAACTAAGTTTTCATATATAAATAAAAAAAATAATAATAAAATCAGTGTCAAACCTTTTTTCTTGATCTTGGTGGGCTTTGGTGGCTTCATGTTGCCTACAACCTTCTCAGCATTCACTTCTGACAGCAGCCCCTCCTGCTGCTCTTCTTCAAAATCGTACACAGAGACATCCATGTCACGATTGCCCTCCCCATACCGCAGGCGGCTCTTCTTTCCTTTCTTTCCTTTACGCAAGGTGGTGATGGGCTGGTAATCAGGGTCCTTGGACCATTCTGCTTCTTCTTGCTGTGGCACAGCCGTTTCTATTTCTGCTGGCTCTTCTCCTTCCTCCTCTGCCATTGATCCTTGAAGCTCCTCATGGGCTGCCTGGAGCTCCTCCTGCTCTACAGTCTCTACTTCACCATTGGCCCCGACTTTTACCACCTAAAAAACATCATATTTCATCTTAATAGGACCAGGCTATTTTCAGTAAGCCAAATAACGACACAAGTAGAAAACCTGATCTTGTTTAACAGCAACCCAGTGTTGTTTCTCACCTGGAAACCCTCAGGCAAGGGAAGAGTGTGACAGATAACCGGCTCTGCATCTTTGTTTCCTGCTGATGCATCAACATAGGTGGCCTGGAGCCCTTCCACAGTTGCTGTTGTGACAGGTACCTGCACCAGCTGAAGCTGACCAAGACCTAATGCAGCTCCAGCCTGCTCCTCCATATTCACCACCTAGATTGAAAAAAGACAACAAAACTCTCCAATCGGTAAAATTATAAAACGATTTCTCAAGAAGTAACATTATTGGTCATCCAAGAAAGGCTTAACTTGTGTTCTATACAAACCTGGAGTGTGATGATCTGACCATCATCACCACCAGTAACAGTCACGGTGCCACCGCCCTCCAACACCTCCGTCTTCATTTGCAGCAGAGTCGGATCAAGAGCATCCATCACCATCATCTCCATGTTACCAGCCACCTCCCCCTGTTGAGCTATGGCTGCCCCTTGCATCAAGGTCTCTCCTCCTTCTGGTAGGGCCTTTCCATCAGCCTGGGTGGTTTCCATGGTAACAACCTCACCCTCCATGGTGATAGGCCAATGAACACCCTTAATAAAAAAGACATTTATTAAAATTCTGATAAGTTCCTCCATGGATGAATATTCACATGGTTTTATTTACTAATAAACATTTTATCCACGTTTCAAAAATAATTGGCAGTACATTTTTGCTCAGTTCAACTAGACTTGAAACCAATATAACTAATCACTCTTTAATATTAACTGAGCTTTAGCTAGTAGTGTCATTGTAAACAATTTAGCTTTGTGATGGACCAGTGTCTTGACATTTGCAGTGTCTGTCAATTTAAAAGATAATTTCTTAACTTAAGAAAGTCTCTGTTTGTGGTAAAACTAAATCGAGCAAAGGACTGAGTATGCATAAGTAGAAAGACAACACACCCAGCTGTTGCGGAAGAGGTGTCGTCTCAATCATTACTCACTGAAACCCATAACCACTCTGCTGAGTTAGCCCACATATCAGCGAGTTCCCAGAACTGACTAACTCTCCTTGTACATAACTGCATCTGCTAATATGGCCAGAACTGAGTGTGTCCTTTTATTTTATTTTAAGTTTTCTCTGCCTGGTGACTGCCATGTTGGTGAGATATGTCGACCTGCAAGTACATCTTTTCAGTTGACAAGCAGGTGTCATTCATGGCACAATTCAAAGGGGGCTTTAATGGAATCTATGCACCCCTCACCATCAACTACTGCAGATATTTTTTCTGGAATGTGGGAAGCTGAAGGGAATGGGACTTTGGCTCTTGACAGGGGTATTGTAGTAATATCAGCAGAAGATATCTCAATGGCTCAGTGTGAGCTTTTTGTCATTTTAATGACCTGAACCTGTAATCGACCATTAAAAAAGGGCCACTCATTAATTTTGCATGTATTGACATAATCAAATATTCTCTCTGAATTCATGGCCATTAGTATGCTCCCTTTAAAACGCTGACCAAAAAAATGCAACAACAAGGTCAAATGTGTAAGTAAACTGTCTCCATATGTCGAGGTAGTTGAAAAGCAAGCAGATGCAGTGATAGAAACTGGTTAAGACTTGTAATTTAGAGGCATATAGAGACTGCCTCTCTATCATGGCCATTCCTAATCTCTGTTACATTGTGCACCAAGTCAAAATATATGCCATACACACACGAAAGTACAGACACACGACAGATTGAGGGTAGAGTTGAGCACGAGTCAGATAAAGTGGCACCCGGGGCTTAACGTAAAACTCAAGTGAACAGTAGGTTGCGAAGACGCAACCCGTGAGGGTTTATCGTGCCTAGTACCACTATCTGTCCAAAAGTGAGGTTAACTCTCAAAAAGTGCTAATTTACTCCTTGCTGTGCTGGTCTGTCATGTTTAAACATTGATGCGCTGCCTGTTTGTCATTTACGGAATTGACAATCAGTCGATCAATCAACGATTCAGTTACACGTTCGTTTGTTATACGAGCACCTCATTTTGCAACATTTCGTTATTAACTTACAGTCTCTTGGTCTTTTAAGTCATATATTGTTAAAACGGTGCAAACTACTGAAGCGTCAACTCGTGTTAGTTGGTTTGTTAACTCGAGAGGCGCGAGTACGTCTGAAAACAGGAAACAAAGGGCACGATAAGATGGACGTCAGGCCTGAACAAACTTAAAACAGAAACACTCATAAATACAACCATCCCTCCGCAGATACCCAAAAATATCAGCCAAAAACGACCAAATCGCTCAACTGAGACCGGGAGTTGCAGTTTATATACGGATTTAGTGCATTTTGGACAACGATAGAGGGAGACAAACACCCCCCGCCAGCCGCCTGGCCGGTAAGCCCTACCGTGACACCTAGAGGCCGACGACGGCTCCTACAAAAACGTTTCGTGTTTGGAGGCAAAGCGACGTCTTCACTTACTCCCGGCTGTTTCTTTTCCTCGTTATATTCACTTCGAAGCTCTGCGTCTGTGATCGCTCCCTTCGATCCTGCTGTGGCCGTCCGTGCGTGCTGAGCGCCGGACTAATAATTTTCTCCCGCTTTGGAAGAGTGGGCCTAACACAAAATGGCGGCCCTAAAGAGCTAACGCGGCTGCGCAAACACGGCGCCCGAGGGTGTAAAGGGGCGTTGCCGAGCCGTGGCTGTGGGTGATGGGCGCCAGATTTGAATTGAGGCGTGGGCGTGGCGTCTGGGAACACTATCAGGGCGACCGAAGGACACGAGAGGTTTCTGATCAGCTTTCTGAGGAGGAGTATCGGTCATTTTTGGTCAAGATAGAATTATAGACCCCCAACAGCTTCGAGTCACTGTTAAATCAAGGTTACAAGTATTTCCAGAATTAAAGCAGTTCATAAAATCCGTCACCAGAGGGCAGTATGAATGTTTTAGGTGTAGGGCGGGCCTCACAGCACACAGATGGTCGTGATTGCACATCATCCTTAAGGGTTTCCATGTAGAGTTGTGTCAGTGTAGATGGACGGTGGCATCTTCACATCCAGAAAGTGCCTTGCATTAATGGCATAGGGTTGACAACTAGGAGTTTAAAAGTGGTAGCCAATATTGTCCGAAATCCTGATATCAGCACCATGATCAGATAAAACTGCTGGGAGGGAAAATGCTAGGCCTATCATTAATCCCCTGTGCAGTGTGTCCTTACAGCTTTTCTACAGTACTTCCTGGCCCCAGATGTGCTGTTTTGTAGCAAGGTTCAACATGTCAGATTTGGAATATGCAACATTTAAGGGCAAAACTGAAACACTGTGGTTTAGGAGTTTAACAACCCTGATCATGAACCTCAGTGTCCTCAGCTGAAGTCTGGCTAACCATTTTTGATGTATATCAACCTCCTGTTAGCCCCCTCTAAGGAAATCTGAGCATGAGTTTTCCAGGTGAAGCAGCTCATTTGCTGAAATTTTAAACTCACCTGATTTAAAAATTTCAGTCAGCCTTCTTTTAGCTTTATTGGTCTATCACACAAACAGAATTCACCATAATCCTTCACTGTGCTTCCATGTACAGTAACCTTCTGTCAGTCTATTACACCTCCACCTTTGCACTGAAATAGCTGATGTCATATTGTTCCATGTGGAAAACCTGACATGGGTTCATAACCGGAAAACAAGTTATTTATGGGTTGTTATGAACCGCTCAGAGTGGAAACAGTCCTGAAATATATTAGTACTTTCAGAATCATACAGAAAAGATAGACGATCCATCGAGCAAAACTGTATGTAAGTGCATTTAATCAAACTGCTACAGTCATAAATCATGTTGAATGATATGAAGCACTTTCTAACCTATGACAATGGAGACAGTGTGAATTATACATTTATATTTATCAAGTTTCAAACCAGAAATTCATTTTCTTGGTTTTATTATTTGATATTTAAATTAGGCAACACAGTTTTCATAAAGCTTGCCACACATACTCCCAGAGGAGGTTGTAATATAATTAAAATACTGGTTTCTGAACAAGTCTCAGTTCTTTTTATCTTTTTTCTATAACCATCCTCTTCAGACTATTAGAGACAGTTTCCTGTATTAGTGGTGAGACGGCTCACTTTGAAATTTAAAAGGACGCAAGTGTGTGTAATTGTACACCAGCTCAGCCTGTCATTTAATGCATTTCAGCATCTTTTCCGCATATAAAATAAATTATTAATTTGTTACATAACCAATAGAACATTTTGTTCATTTCACTTCTTTCCATGGCAGTATGTTCATACATTTGTACTTGTCGTGGACTAGGATGCATTGATGAAACAAATCTGAGTATGGTCACTTTATTCCTCCCTCTCTCTCTGCCTCTTCTTATTTTATCACCATCTTTTTCTCATGGTTTTCCTCTCAGAGGGGAGGGGGCAGATAAAGGCGAGGTTCTGTTGTCAGATCTGTCAGTCTAGCCAGCCTGGCCCCGCCCCCCCCCCTCACTGGAGGCATTACATACTGCTGGTGCTCGTGCTCTTAGCAACGGTGCCTCAGCAACAGAGCTCCACAGCAACAGCGTGCCGTGTCTCCCCAATGGAGCTGCCATTGGGCGGACCAGCTCTCAGGCACTACACCCAGAGCAGACCGAGACCCCACCGACAAAAACTGAACTACCGTCCCAGCAGACCGCAGGTACTGTGAAGGAGGATCAGAGAGGTTTTGTAAAAATGGAGTGTGAGGGAAAGGTGGTGTGTGTGTGAGGAGAGAAAATGGAAGGGAGGCAGAGATGTAATAGGGTACAGAGGGGAGAGGCAGGGGGAAGGGAAGGACGGAGGGGGAGTGCTGTGAAAGATGCCTAGTCCCTGCTTGATTAAGGCAGTCCCATTGTAGCGGTCACCGGCTGTTTGAAGAACCCACACTTGGTGTTTGACTGAATGTCTTCTTGTACTCTCGCCGACAAAAAGCCTCTGTAGTATGGTTTTTATTTTTTCACATGATTGTACGAGAAGAGTGTGTGTGATCATCTCCATTTTCCACTGAGCTGATCATGTTGTCACAGAGCTATTAGGCTGTAGACATATAGTCACTCCCTCGGAGCCAGTGGCCAGGGAGACAAAATCCAAGCAATTCCCTTGATAGGATATCATGTAACGTTGACTTCTGCTAAATTTGTATTCTGCAGTCAACCTCCTGGCTTTTATTGCTACTTGTGTGCACAGATGTTAATATGATCAGGATGATGCAACGCTGTATAGCTGCAATTTCAATATCAGATTACCTACATTGGCAAAATGAGTTATCCTGCCCTCATTCCGCATGTAAAACCCAGTGACGCCCCCCTATTGTACGTTACTGAGCAACTGACTCCCAGGAGGCTGGTTTGTAGCATGACTGGATGAGCGATTCAAACCAAAATACACCTATAGAGGCAGAAGAAACACTTGTGCCAGAGTGTGTGGGTTTTTCAGAGGTGATGCTTATGTAATGTAAAGTTTCACGTGATGCAAGTTGCTCTTCAGTATCTGTTTGTTTGATCTTTGGTGTGAAATGTGTTTTCTGTATATGTGTGTGGTCATTAGGAGACAATAATTGAGAGTGAAAATGAAGTCCTTGAATTCATGGGGAGGGTGGATGAAGGAGTTGAAGAGTTCTTTACTAAGAGAGTGCTGCCTACTGATACACTGTGAGTATCACCAGCTGCCACTCAGCTGATCTAGATCCTAACAATACTGCTTTAATAAACTTGTACCACAGACCCGAATGTACACAGGATTGATCTGGCATATGATCCTTTATATAGGAAAAAGCAAGATGAGGAATCTATCACAGTTCACGAAGTGGCTCCTGCCAGCTCCGTCCCTTGTCCACCCCCGACGAAAACACTCAGGAGGAAGCTTGGCGATTTCTTTACTCTCAAAAAGAGACGAGGTCTGAAATCAGAAACAAGCCAAGAGGGGCGTCCCAAAAAGGCCTCCATCGCTGATTTCATCCGCCCGCTCAGGGAGGTCGCCAGAGCAGAGAAAGAAAAAGACAAGGACCGAGTGAAGGAGCAGGACAAGGAAAATGAAAAGGAGAAAGCAAAAGAGAATCCCAGCGCTGTTACTGGAGAGTCAGCTGCTCAGGAGACACCTGTTTCTGGTGCGCCACCGCTGAGGGGCGAAGCGGTGCCTCCCCGCCGAGCTCTCAGAGAGGGGAAATCCCAGTCTCTTATTTTGCTATCTGGATCAGCAGCAGGGAGTACTAATGCCAGAAACAAGGTGAGCGTGTGTAGAGTTTTATATATGTATGTATATATGTTTGGAAGGGTACTCATTACTCTGCTGTTGCTGGTTTCAGAAACAGTTTGAAGGACAACATAGCTTCGAACAGAAACTCCATCTCATGCTTCAGCGTATTGGAGTTTCCAAAGCCCAGCCAGGGGAGACACAGGTGTGTGGATGTTTTCATTAAGATATATATGTAAATGTAAAAATCTTCAGCAGTTTTAAATACCTCCTTTGTTCTTATAGAATCAGGAGGGAGAGATGAAAAAAGCAGAATCTGAAGGTATGTCCTCTTATCTATGTGATGGCTTACATGATCAAACTCCTCTCTGCTCCAGATTAGTGATAATGAGGCAAATGAATCTTCAAAGTTGAGGGATTTGTATGAAATGGACTTTATGACATAGATCAGTTCTTCATTAAAAGGATTTATTATCTCTTTAGGCTGATAAGACTGTTCTCAATCCATTATAGAAACATTAGTGAATTAATTCCTCTAGTAAAATAAGATCTTTTTGCCTTAGGTACCATCATTGACAGTAAACCTGAGCCACCACCAACTTTCACAAAACCTCGGACGATGTCTGCTTCATCAGGTAAAACACACACCCAACCACAGATCAACTCTCCCATCTGTGTATGATAAGCTTAACAATTCGTGCAATCATTTTTGTCTTCAGATACAAGGCATCAAATTCGCCCAAGTGTGTCAGCACACGAGTCTGCTGGGAAACCCGCTTTGCTTCCAAAGCCTGTTCTCAAGCCAGGTCCACCCCCAACAACATCTGGCCGCAACACACCTGAGAACGAGCTAGCTCAAATACAGGAGGCAGAGACAAGCACGCCCACTAAACAGAGTCCAACTGCAGCTCCGTCTACGCCTACTCTTGCCCCCACTGCTACCATCTCTCCTACTGCACCGACAATCTCAGACTCAGTCCCCGACTCAACTGATTTTATTATTTCCCCTTCAAGTACTGTACTGCCCTCTGACACAGATATATGCACTGACTCTGTTAACCCCACCGCAGCAGCTACAACAGCCACGAATGTTACAGAGGTCGACAGCAAACCCTCAATCCCTGAAGCTACCACTGAAATCCCCACAACTAGCTTTCAGACTACCCTTACAAGCACCACTACACCGACAGAGCCCCCAACCACTGTCTCAGTCACTTCCTCTGAGTCCATTACTCCTAGCATATCTGTCACTTCCAGCTCAACAACGACAACTACGCCTTCCACTACCACTTTGGAAATGGTTTGTGCTCCCAGCAGTCCGGTTTCCACAGCATCCACAAATTTGTCAACTAAGTCCAGTTTCCCAGAGCCAAATGAAATCCCAGTTGATGCTCCTCCTGCTGCTGGTGGTGATGCAGCTATCACTGTCACCACCACAGCTTCTGTACCCTCTACCAGCACATCAGATATGACTACTACTACCAGTTCAGTTATTGTAGCTAGTGATGATTCCACTTCAGTCACCTCCGTTGGCTCCGTAACTTTAGTTGCAGCAGTCACTACTACATCTCCACCTCCTGACTCGAGTGAAACCATTACACCTTCATCCTCTCTGGTCTCCTCTGGACTTCCTCCCACCAGTTCCACCTCTTCTACCACTACCACCACTACAAGCCCAACATCCAACGACTCCATGGACTCTGTCTCCACTTCCACCATTACTCACCCAGCCACCTCTAGCTCTGCTGATATCTCTGCTCCCTCCACTTCATCCAGTGAAACAAACCCTACAGACACCACTACCACCACCACTACCAGTCTAAACTGCGCAGATACCACCTCCACCACCAGTTCAGCTGCGGCGGCTGCAATTAGCTCCCCAGTCCCGACTGACTCAGACACACCTAACACTGACGATGTCAGCACTACCCTCACACAGACTGTCTCTGGCCCCGTCACGACTGAAAACTCAAGTGCTACTTCTCCCCAGTTGACCAAGCCAGCACCTGTTAATGATAGAGCAGGCCAGGATAATAATTTACAGACATCTCCTGAAGAAAGATCCAGCGAAGAGCCTGCAGTGAAGGGTGCAGGTAACTTTTGAATTCTGTGAATATTTAAGGTTGAGTTCACATTAAAATGAAAAATAGTATCTATTATCGCTCATGTCGATGGGAGTTGGGTAAAGTTTCTGGAGCATCATAGCAAAACAGTGTTGCAGCATTCTCTTGCTCTCTCTTGAACAAATGAAGTCTTATATTAGACGAAAAAAGACACATTACCGCTCATCTGGCATAATCCAAGTCTCTAGAACTCCTGATATCCCAAACTGATTTGAGAGAACATTATTTAAAGCCCTGATGGGTGGTGGAGCTAGTTCAGGGAATACTAGTATGCTGTGAAGCTTCAGAAATGTTTTTGGGATACAAACCTTCACACAGATTTCCATCCACATGGGGCTGAGTAGATAATGGTTGAATTTTCCTTTATTGTATGCCTGCATGCACTTGTGATTATTGTGATTTCCCTCTCTTGACAGCAAATGAGGTGGCTCAAAAAAGCGAGGAAGCTGACACAGATGAGAGCAAGAAAGTCGTCGAGGGTGAGAAGGAAAGCGAGAATGAAAATGAGAAGCCTGTGCTGGACAACAGTGAAGTGATGAAGAAAGAAGCGCAGGAAAAAAGTGTGAAAACTGAAGAAGACGCAGTGAAAACAGAAGTGGCTGAACCCGTATTAGGAAGAGATGGTAGTGATGAGGGAGTGAGAGATGGTCAGAAACAAGAAGAATCCAAGTCAGTGGTTGAGAAGTAATTCACAAATACAGAATTTACTAAACACGGGACCAACTACTGTGACGGGGGCAGGAGAGGCCACAGTAAAGAGTAAAGGGTGGGGGGAGACGATCCATGGCACTTCCTACAGGGACCACCACATTACAGCAGCACACCACAAAGGGTAGGCCACTGGACCAAAGAACTGAGATCCCCTTGGTGTGATGTAATTAACAAATCCAGCAGTGTCTTTGTCCTTTTTTAACTTATGTTAAAATTTTTGCATTGCACGTATGATTATGTACCATAAGACAACTACTGTGGTAAAATACACCATGTTTACAATAGATGGATAAGAGACATAGTTATGACTATTAAATGGATTATTAGATTGACTGAGTCATCCCCTCTTGTTTTTACTATGTATGAATGCGTTATTTCTAAGGAATTTATGGTTTTTGACAAAGAAATCTTGAATCAAGGTCCGCTTGCTCTCTTTATCTGAAGCTCATGGACTTCCTCTGTTGCCACTGGCATAGATTTAATGTTATAAACGTGATAATGTCTCATTGTCTCTGTTCAACAGGGGTCTTTGGAACCAGATTTGAACAACCTGGTGATAGTTGAACTAAGTCCATGTGCAGAGAAAGAACATGAGGTGTTGTTAAAAGCTCCCGAAAAAAACTAGTAAGCACACTTTGAGTTATACACTGTTTCCAAGATTCATTTGAAATCAAAGTTTGTGTGATGCTTTATAGGTTTAAAATTTTGATAGACATATTTATTATATTTCATATACTTGTAGGGACTATATACAACATGAAACATCAATGCCAACATATATGCAGTATATATTACCCTTATCATACCCATTTTTAAGGTAAAATACTATTTGTAGCTGGATATTAGTTAAACCATCATAGTTATGATGTTGGACATAATCCAAACTCGCAAGCCACATGAAGGCTTCCATAGATGTAAAATTATATTTTTTCCATTTGATTTAAATGCTGCCAATACAACTGTAAGGTAGAATTTGAATTAATGCCAAAGTTATGTTTTACATTACAGCACTGCAGTATTATCAAGGATGTGTAAGTGAATGCAACACATAGCTTATAATACTCTTGTTTATGATCTCTGTGTCTAATACAATCTTATGAAGACAATGGACCAAAGCCTCTAGCACAGGGTGCAATACAGCTGTTAGGGAAATGAAAGAGGGTATTTACTTAAGTTGTCAAGCAACATTTCTAGAGTGGGATTCATAAAAACACACCACATCTTAATCTGGCCCAAATGCCTGATATCTGATCACGAGAAAGAGAATATGTTTTTAGAAACATACCTGCAGATACTCTGGCCTCTCAATTTTGAGACATCCTGGTAATTCAAAGAAAGGCCCGCCTGAAGAGGAGTGAAAAGGTTAAAAATTAAACTAGTGTTGCTATTATTTTGTGGAAACAACTATGTGTGAATCACAGAAAGACATACAATCCACATTAGAATTTCCTCTCATAATGCTACATTTACCAGAAATGTGTTGCTCTGCTTTAGAGGTGTTAAGCCATGTTAATAATAATAGTCTAGAACAAGAGCTCAGCAGCTCTCTGCCATGCAGCATGAAAAGTAGAATATGAAACATCTTTTATACCTGATAAAAGAGAAGTTTGCAGTTGCAGGTGTAGTTGATAAATATTCACACATCTGTAAAAGTGACCTTCATCAACATGAACATTTGTTGTTGATATAATGTTGATGAAAGTTCTCAGTCATCCAGGCCTTGGTTATTCTAAGTGCTGTATCAACAGGGCGTGGACTGGAAAATGGACGTGTTTCAGTTTCTTGAAGACGTCTCACCTCTCATCCAAGAGGGTTCTTCAGTTCTAACTAGCTGTTGAAGAGCTGCAGGCTTTTAAACTCCCTAGAGTTGGGGAGTTTCCTCCCAAGACAGTTTGACAGCCATTCACACCTGGGCTCACCTAGCCCTAGCAACTCACAAGAAGGCAGGTTAAAGCAACAACCCATGAGCGGTCCTAACAACTCTGAAACTCAGAGCTCAAACATGTCCTCCATAAGGACACTCCCACACAAAGTTTAAAATCCTGCAACTCCGCTCCAGTTTGTTAGAACTGAGAAGCTTGTTTCGAAATTTAAAGCAAGTAAATTTATAAAGTACTCTCCTGACACAAGGCAGTGCTTCACAGAGGCATAGAAATGAATCAATAAGATAAATAAGATATTTAGGTCAATGTTTAAATGGTATTCAATAAACAGAAAAAAGCACAAATGAACAGATTAAAAAATGCATTTTAAAGGAAATAAAAACAAAAGACAAAGAAACATAGATCTTGAATATGCACACAGCAAATAAAAGGTTTCAGATAATAAAGTTAAGCATCTGCTTCTTTTGAAAGCCACAGTAAACTAATGTTTTAAGCTACGGTGATGACTCCATAGTGTACTCTAATTTAGAAAAAAATCTCACATCTGTAAAAGCGACCCTCATTAACATACACACACAATATGTACACGAACACATATACTGACGCAGCCACACTCAGGTGCATAGAGACGTGAATCCCTGGCGTTCAACATCCAGACCAGCAGGGGTCGCTGGCGATGACATCACCCAGAAAACTACACCTCACCCGGAAGAGGAGGACCGAGGGAAACGACGGTCGAGGAAACTGTTGTGGACTATCCACAGAATTTCTTTTGCTACCAGTATTTAGATACTCAAACTACCTTCAGGCCACCCACCAGCAGAGGTAGACTTGCAGGAGGATTTCGCCTCGTCGTGCTCACGGTAGAAATGTCGGTCGTGCCTCCCAGTCGCTCGAATGCCGGTTGGCCGCGCGGTGGTGCCGTTCAGTTTGGGAACAAATACATCAGCGGGCCCGCTAAACCGCTCACACTGGAGAGGACCATCAACCTGTGAGTTCATGTGGGCTGATAATGCACATGTAGCTGGGTTCAGTATCAGTGTGTGCCGTGTAGTAAACATACACCGACGACCGACAGTCAAGTCAGACGTATTCAGAGTTAGCTCAATTAGCTAATTGTGTCTGATGCCTGCTACAACAGGCTTCTTAGATCCAGGAGCTACTGAGCATGATGTGTCTGACACAATATATTAGTACCTGTGATGTGGCTAAGTTTTGGGCTTGAGTGTGTTTGCTTTGCAGCCAGTCAAAGAAAAACTATCATATGATGCTAATATAATAATGGCCAGTTTTGAAAACCAGGCAAGTGTATTTATAAAGTTCTTAAAGACACAAGGCAGTACTTCATATGGACATGCATTAAACATAATATGTTTAGATCAATGTTAAAATGGGCAAAATTGCATTGACAGGAAAATAAAAATGAAAAGCAAACATAAATGAATAAAAAATGCATTGAAAGCACAATAAAACAAAAGTAGTGAATCAAAAGTTACATGATAAAAAGTTTTGAATTTACTCATTTGAAAGGCATGTCATTTCATTTATTGTTTATTTCACTGCACAGTCTTATCATTTCAGAAATCAGAATCAGAAATATTTGATTCCCTATGGGAAATTGCTTCCCGTCCATGCTCCCACTCAAGACTCTTAGAAAATATGCAGAAAATTAAAAACTATATATAAGCAAGAATGATGATAATAAAATTAATGTCTTTTTGTTTGTTTTTTGTCAAGTAAACATGCAAAAAATCTGGTTTCAGTTTCTCAAATGGACATTGATTGTATTGATTAATTGAATATTCGCTGGTATTCTTTGTTTTCTGTCAGAGGGAACCTTGGCTCATTACTTTTGGACAGGCAAAACAAGCCATCTCCACATGTCAGCTTGGACTTTGGGAGATTGTATTGTACATTTTTGATTAGGCTACTTACATGACATTAGATTTACATCATTTTAGGTGAAAAGTGTTCATCAGCCCTAATCGAGAATAATCTGATGTTTTTATACTAGCTGTGTGAACCAACCTGATGTTCCGTGGTCATGTTTAATAAGATTAGTAATGTGTATTTTACCTCAGATATCCTCTTACCAACTACACATTCGGCACCAAGGAGCCTCTCTATGAGAAGGACAGCTCAGTGGCTGCCCGCTTCCAACGGATGCGGGAAGAGTTTGATAAGATGGGAATGCGGAGGACGGTGGAAGGAGTTCTCATCGTCCATGAACACAGGCTACCTCATGTGCTACTTTTGCAGCTGGGCACCACCTTCTTCAAACTGTGAGTATTTAATGTTCAGAGGCTCCTGCACTATCCAGCAGTATGAACGTTTGTGGTCTGACAGTCTGCTTCTCTCCTGCAGGCCTGGGGGAGAGTTGAGTCCAGGAGAGGATGAGGTGGAGGGTCTGAAACGCCTGATGACAGAGGTAGCTATTCCACAGCACAGATTAAGCTTCTTCTGTGGTGATGGTGGATTTTATGTGCTTAAACTTTTGTTTGTATGTTAGATCCTTGGACGGCAGGATGGTGTGAAGCAAGACTGGGTCATTGACGACTGTATTGGCAATTGGTGGCGCCCCAACTTTGAGCCTCCACAGGTTAGTACACACAGATGACGACAGTAAGAAGAATTTAAGCAGATATTAAGAATGTTAAAAACTGTTTAGCATTTACAGATCAGTTGGGTCGCAACTACCAGTTATTTTCACAATTAATTGAATAACGGTTAAGTCTAAAAAGAATTCTAATCATAATTTCTCAAAGCCCAGAATGACATCTTTTAAACGGTTTCTTGTGTCCAACTGACAGTCAAAAACGCAAAAAACTTTTAATTTATTAATGTATGATAAGGAAATGTTAATATTTTAATTATAATGACTTCAGCATTTAATTCTTTATCAAAATAGTTGTAGTTTGAAATATGTCAACACAAACACCATTTATCTTTCTGTTTTAATGTTTAAAATACAGAGCTTAACTTAGTTTATTTTCACTGTTAACATAACAGTATGACTAATGTGCGGTAAATGTCAGATTTTCAGAGATAATGGAGGGAAAAAAAATTCAAAAGGGGTGCTGGGTCCAAGTGGTGTGTTTGTGTTTTAGATGACTCACTGTCGAGCAGTGTGATGTGAGTGTACTTTACAGCATAAATCAGTTACTGACTACAACACACTGTAAACAGTTTTCAGCTGTTTCTCACTTCATCAGTCCAGAATACAACTTGAAATTGATGGAGTTAAATAAGTCATGATGTTGCGCACCAATGTGAACTCATCTGGAGTTGTCTGTCTTGCAGTATCCCTATATTCCAGCTCACATCACCAAACCTAAGGAGCATAAGAAACTGTTCCTGGTTCAGTTGCAGGAAAAAGGTCAGTATATCACAATACAACTTGTGAAATCGTTCTGTTTTTTAGCTTTGAAGTTTATTAGACAAAAAGACAGAGGTACAAATAAAAGTGAAGGAGATTCGTGAAAAAGTACCATTGTTTCTCTTTTTGAAACCTGTGATTCATGTTTTCTACAGCGCTGTTTGCTGTCCCCAAGAACTACAAACTGGTGGCAGCACCGTTGTTTGAACTGTATGACAACGCACCTGGATATGGACCAATCATCTCCAGTCTACCGCAGCTATTGAGCAGGTTTTTTTTCATATTTTCTGTAATTGGATGGTCATTGTGTATGTAGTACTGCTAAAAATGAAAAACTGAAGGGATGAATTTCTAATGAACATTGTTTTTCTTTTTATAGGTTCAATTTCATTTACAACTAACCCGGATGAACTGAAGAATGTGGCTGTCTCTGTGAGTGCAGCCCCGTCCGAGTGAAGATGTGGTGAAAATATGTCTCAATCTTAAAATCAACTTTCACAAAACAAAAGCTTGTCGTGTAAGGTATATTGACAGTCCACAGGGGTGTTTATACTGCGAAAAGAAAAAATGAAAATGTCATGTGTCTTTCTTTTTTTTTTTATCTTGGAAAAATGCTAGTTTTTGTAGCCTACAGGTCTGTAATCCAGTGTGATAAGAATCTGCTTTTATGTCCTCTTGGAGGAGGCCAATGTTTGATTAAAAAAATTGCATCATTGAGTTTCTTGTTTTAACCTGTAACAATGTTGTGTTTTTTTTTCTTTTTAATAAAGCAGTCCTTTGAGTATGTTTTTATAAAAATGCATAAAGCAAGTGAGTGGTTTACTGATCTGTATATGTTTCAAAGTAAATATCAAGCTCATTGGTATTAGTTAAAGACTGATAAGAGGACTGTATTATGTGAAAGTGTCGCATAGTCAAAACAGAAAAAAAACTACTAAATCAAAATGTCAGACACTCGCCTACTGAGATATTTGCCAAATCCGATTAAAATCTCCACTGAGTTTACACAAATTGAATGTCTAAAAACTACCTCAAAATGCTTCACTATATAGATTTGCCAGAATTGATGTTTGACTTAGTCCTCATATATCAAGTGAGCAGCCTACTCTTTCAACGCCAGCTTTGCCTGGTGGTTTACCCCATAGGCAGCTGAATACTGCCCCAATTAAATTCACTTGGTTATGTTCAGATTAAAATAAATCATAGATATGCACGAGTGAAGCACAATGTTTCCTTGATACTATACACAATAAAGACTTTTATTTTTTTGCAGGTTTAGGGGGGAGAAAATCAATAATTGATTTAAACTTAATCTGTAATGCTATTATGCTGCAAATGTGCCATTTTGCACTGCATCGCTATCACAAACGAGCAATCAATTGAACCCTAATTTAAATATGTTTGTAATTCCTTATCTCCTCGAAAGCTATATAGAGTGTTTTTCCAATATAACGAATAACATGCACTACATTTCTAAAAGTTAAAATGAACATGAAATTGTCATTTGTAGTGGTTAGTTTTTCAATGCTGCCTGGCAGTCTTAACTCAGGGCGCAACCTTCCGCCCGTCGGAAACGTCATTTATCCGCGACGCACGGGCCGTTTCATACCTCCCCACGTTTACTGAAAATGTTGTAAAAGCTCTTAACAAACTGCACCATCACATGAGTTAACACCCGCTGTTAGTGTGTGTCATGGCCTCTAAACGACCGCAGGGAGACAGTGAGAGGACGGAGAAGAAGAAGAAGAAGAACTGCGAGGAGACAGCTGAACTTTGCTCAGTTGTAGACGACGAGCAGGTGAAGAGGGCTGTGAGGGAGGCGTGGAGCCAGAAGACTCACTACAGCCACGGTTAGTCAACCAACTGCAAATCTACATCACAACTGAAGTAACACACAAGGCAGTCAGAGGTGAAGAGCAGATCTGCTGGCAGATGTGTCAGATTATCGGCTATGAAGCAGCTAGCCTCAGTGTCTGGAGAACTTCCTGTCCTGCGAGATCAAGGCTTGTTGCATTATAACATCCCTAAATCATGAAGACAGCAGCAAAGCACATATGTGTGAGACGGGTTATCTTAAAAGAAAGTAATGCACATAGAAAACCCGGATTAATCTGCTGAAAAAACAGCCTCAGTTTGGACATTTAGCCTGTAAACAACTCTGCCCAGCTTCACCACCAAGACACTGAAATCCATTAGCAGGAAATTGTTGATATCCTTTCCTACAGCCGCACAACTTTATAGTCATTATATATCACAATATTGATCTAACAATACAGTGATTCTTATGTGACTTCTGTTTTAGGACCATTACTGCTAATTCTCTCATACATCCAGAAGTATTAAAGGGGCGCTATGTGGTTTTGAAGAAGACATTTTCACACAGAATTAAAAACGATTAATATTAATGAGGTAATAATACAAACTCAGATATATTTATTGTCTTTACCATAACTGAATCAACAAGCTGTTCTCAGAGGATAATAAAATTCCCAGAACAATGTTTGAAGCTAGAAAGGTGGCAGGGTCCGCCATATATAAACCAAGTAAAACGGTATGAAATTGTGTTTTCGTTGTTTATTCAGTCATGAGATGAAGGTAGTTTGCTTAGGCATAAATAGTTGTTGATGAAGATCTTTCTCTTCTGATTTAAATTTCATCTCCTAAACTACATAGTGCACCTTTAAACCTTTTGCAACAGTATAAACAAAAAAGGTCAGAATCTCTAATGGTTAATACATTTATATCCTTTCATGTTACAACTGTCTTATTGGGTGCCACTTAACGATAACCATCACTAAATGTTAACTTTGTAGTTTGTTATACTTTAGCCAATAGTTCACTGTTAGTACTTTGCTATTGATAAACACTGAAGTGCTTTATAAGCCATTAATTAAAGGTGCACTGTCTTTCAATTTCATACTGTTTTGCTTCATCTACATGTGGCGGACCCTGCCACCTTTCTAGCTTCAAACAGTGTTCTGGGGACCTTGTTTTCTTCTGAGAATAGCTCAGTGATTCAGTTATGGAAAAGATACGTATTTCTGAATTTGTGTTATTACCTCATTAGTATTGTAAATATTACAATTCTGAGTTTGAAAATCTTCTCCTAAACTACATAGTGCCCCTCTAAGTAATTGTAAAAGTTTTTATGAGTTGGAACTGTCTATGGTCCCTTAGATAATGTTTAAGATGAGCTGTACAGTATTAATTAACTGTTTAGTATTTAAACATTGATTGCAACTTTACAACACACACTTGCTTAATAAATTGTTTATAATTGTTTAATTGTTTGTTGTCAATTACATAGTTAATATTAAATATAGATAAAATAACCTCATATTGTCCAAGATATAATGTGAGTTCCAGTATTTTGAAAGATTTCATCTGAGTTGAGACTATGTTTTTTTCAGGTTGTATTTGATCTCATTTAACCTAACCCCACTTGAATGAAAATTATAATCTATATATCTATAATATTCCATCTTTCTTGTTTGTTTGATAGTCCAGATAAGTTTAGCTTGTGCGGCTGTAGCTGAGACTCTAGTTCGTGGTTTGTTTGGCAGATCCTTTACTTACGAGAAGTTATTTGTCGCCATCTCGCACAGGCGTTTGATCTTTCACTGTTCATGTGCAGGAGATCTGGAGCTGGACTGCCACCCGTTTCCTCACTGCATCATCCGGAACTTCCTCGACAGGGAGACCTTCGTAGAGAACCTGCAGACAGAACTGCTGGGGCTCAACTTCCACGAGAAGTCAAACGATCTGTACAAATTTAAACAGGTCGTCCATCAAACTCACCTTCTCGCTGATGTATTCCAGTTGGTTTGAGGTCTTGTCTTATTATTTTCTTTGCTTTGTCGTTGTTCCCCTGCAGTCAGATGACTTGAAGAAGAGAAAAGAGCCACATATTACAGGACTAAGGTAAAGAAATAGTTTGTCTTCCAAGAAAAAACGCTCAAAGTTATTTACAGCAAAGAAATGACCAGCAGTGAGTGCCTCACATAAAAACAAGACAGAATTAACATAAGAACGGGGATGAAATGCCTTAATTGTTGTAAAATAAGGAGAATAACCCCCACTTGATAATTATGGTAAAAATAAGATACCAATGCACAACATGAGATTGGAATTGAACAATAATAAGTGAAAAAAAAGATAAAAATAGAAAACACAGAATGCATAAGATCAAGTTAGATACAACAGTTTAGACAAACTTCACGTTCATTCTAAACAAACATTTTTTTTTTTTTTTTTTTAGATATTCAAGACAGATATACTTACACATCCATTAGTCTGTATCTGTCATTGCTGCGCTGAATAGGTTAAAAGCAATTGTTTTGTTGGAGCAGCACTAGAATCTGATGGTTTGCCCTGTGGTTGGGAGACATGTTATGGTTTATTCATGAGCTCCACCAGGTGGCGCCAGAGATTGCATCTGACTCCTAATTAGTATGTTTCCATCATTTTGTGCTCTGAGGCTGAAAGGTAGCATTAACATTTGGCATGGGAGGACTGCACGCTGAACTTAATGGAAAATGGATTCAGCTGCAGTTAATCACCTGAGAGCACAAGGTGATCCCTGTTAGAGCGCGTCGACTGTTTCTTATTCAGTACACTGGTGCACTGAGAGTTATTACAGCAGTGTAAATGTCGGGGCTTTCAAACAAATGACTAGAAACAAAGCTGTGATTGTGGAATTACAGAGCGGTAAGAGCTGCCGAACCTGCCAAGAGGTTGGAGTTTTGATCCAAGTCCAGGAAAAAAATAAGATCTCAATGTGTAAATCAAGAGCAAAATGAGCTGAGTGTCAAAACTGAATCCAGGACAACACCTCTGAGACTCATACAGCATCCAGACAGCAAAATAATGCACACAGGACCCCTTTATTTTGAAATAATGTGCCTTTTTTAATAGGATTATGAAGAGCTGTGATTACAGCAGGAAGAAACATGTAATTTCTTCATAAATACCTACTTATGATTATACAGTACCTACTGAAGAAATGCAGCCCTTGAGAATAGATACCATAATTAGATGCACTGTAACGGCCTCCTCTTGCGATCATCTATTATGTATGTCACAACAAAATGTCATGGTAGGTTTGATCGGTCGAACATGCCGTCTGTTTGGTGAGGCTTATAGAAGGTTAAAGGTGCAGCTTTATTCTCACCATCAATACAATTCAGCGAATTAAATGCAGTTTGCATTAATCCGTGTTTTTGTTTTCAGGGCAGCTCTGTTTGGGCGTTTCCGCTCCTGGCTCGGGGAAGTGTTGGGGGTCGAACTGGAGCCCACGGTGGATATTTCATGTGCCAGATATGAATACACTGGTGAGATTTCTTTATAATTTTTGGGCCCTTTCGATCAGATTTTGCCTACTTGTACGCTGCATGTTTTCCTTTTTTAAGCACGAAACCTTCTGTCTTCTTTCTAGATGTTCTTTTGTGCCATGATGATGAGTTGGAGGGGAGGCGCGTTGCTTTCATCCTGTATCTGGTGCCTCCGTGGCAGAGCAGCGACGGGGGAACCCTCGATCTCTACTCAATAGACAGTGAGTATCCCATTGTTTGTGAGAGTGTCTGTGTGTATGCTTTAAGATAACAGAGGTCTCATACACTCTTCATCTCTGTCATCAGGTGACTTCCAGCCACAGAGCATAGTAAAGTCGCTCGTACCGTCTTTGAACACGCTCGTCCTTTTTGAAGTTTCTCCCGTCTCCTTTCACCAAGTAAGAATAACCAACCGGGCCCTTTTTCGTCACTGCTACACCTGTGATTCCGATAACGTACGTTGTGTTTGTTCAGGTGTCAGAGGTTTTGACAGAGGACAAGTGTCGCCTGTCGCTGAGCGGCTGGTTTCACGGTCCGTCTTTGGAACGTCCTCCCCGCCACATAGAGGCCCCCATCTCACGGAGCCCACACTTACCGAGAGATGTGAGTCTGGTCAAACATGCACACAGGTGATTTTGATGGTGTTGTAGCTCTTGTTTCTGAGAGGGTAGGATCAGTGCACCACATACATGTTCACTTAAACATTGTTATGATGTAATGAGTGTCGTTCGGAGTAAACAACTACATTATGTCTGACAAATTGTTATAGACATGGGATTTGAATTTATGACAGCGGTGTTACACTGTGAGGGGCACCAAATCGCACAAGATGCCGATTTCTACGTCATGTTTCTTTATCTATCTTTATAGGAAAGTTAGCGGGGAATACACTTGGGTAATTTCTTGTCGGGAGTTGGATGAGAAGATCGATGCCACTCTCATAACTATTTGTTAGATATAAAGCTACCACCAGCAGCTGATTAGCTTAGCTTAGCTCATTTATTAACTCATGAAGTCTGCCGCATTTAATTTATTCAAAAACCAAAAAGAAAAACAACCTACACAATAATTTATACTGCATTGCACAGAGCGACCAGTCATCTCCTTTAGTTATATTTCCTAAAATGTAAAACTATTCATCCAACAGACAGCCTGCGCTCCCGCTGACATGTGTTTGTTTTGGTCACAGGAAACGGTGCTGCTGGAGTGGGTCAATCCAGTCTACCTGGACATTTCCTATCAAGAGCAGATTCAAGAGGAGTTTGAGGACAGCTCTGAAATTCAGCTCAAAGATTTTCTCAAGGTAACTTCTCAACTGTTTTCAGCCTTGCACGGGTCCGAATGTTTCTGCAGGCTGACTGTGCATCTGTCCTCAGGAGGAGAAGTTCAGGGAGGTGAGTGAAGCGCTACGAGTCGCTCAGATTCAGTGGACGAAGAGGGGTCCCCCCAATAAGAGGTAGGTCATGTGTCTGGGTATACTTTGTATATGTTCTGTGCTTAAGAGCATATTTTAAGACTACTGCATTTGTGTGTGTTTAGGTGCTATGATGTGGCCTCTCTGGATACCCTGCCGCAGTGTGTGGGTGAATGTTGGGAGCTGCTGCGTTCAGAGTCTTTCTTCCTGCTTCTCTCCAACTTCACCGGCCTTCAGTTGCACTACCTGTGTCCTGCTGATGATGAGGATGAGGATAAAGAGGAAGATGAGGATGTACCAGAGAGTGGAGAAGCCACGGGGTCATCAGCCCAATCACAATCAGCGAATACAAGCAGAAAAAAAGGTGTGTGTCAGTTTCTACAGACAAAGTGTTTATTTGTGAGTGTGTGTCTGTGTTTTGACCTTTATCTTTGTTTTGTCTAGAGCCAAGCACACCTGTATGTTGTGGTGAACTGCGTCGATGGTCTCATGGCGGCTATACTCTGTTGCACGATGCAGAAGCAGCACAGGCCGAGTACGCTCTGGACCTTGTTTTGCCTTTTTGCAGTGCTGGTAAGTCCTCGTACACACACACACACACACACACACACACACACACACACACACACACACACACACACACACACAAAGCATAGATCTACACTGTGATTGTTCCAACATTTGACTTGTCTTTGGTAGAGTGGCAGTCAGAGTTTGGGGGCTACACATGTTATGTTGCCAATGAAGAGGACGAGGAGGTGAGTGTTGATTATTGTGATAAAGTCTAATTATGCAAGTGTGGGTAATACTTCAATGCTTATCATAATTGCTTTGGTTTCCTCTTCGTCGCAGCTTCTCACGGTGTATCCAGAGAACAATTCCCTCGCCCTCGTCTACAGAGACAAAGAAACCCTCAAATTTGTCAAACATGTCAACCACAGAAGTTCCTCTGATTCTGGCAACAGTTCAACCTGCAGAGCATTGTATGACTTCTCTTTTGTATACTATGAATAAATCTATATATAGTACATCTATTGTGTGGGTTTCGTATCATCTTTGTATTGTACTCCTAGGGTGTTTTGTTTACAGATAGTTGACACAGAGTAGTTGTGTACACATTGGCACATGATGATCTCCCTAGGAGATTGAGTGTTTTGCTTGGACGTGTGGACAGAAGGAGCTCGGGATTGAACTACTAACCCCTTGATTATTTGATCAGCATTAACTTCTCTTGGAAAACTTGAGTGAACTTTTTCTGTTTTAGTAAATATTGTTCAGGCGTGCCCATTTGCAAACTTAAAGTCCCTTTAAAATCTGCCCAGGTTTTTCAACTACATAAGATATTTTACAAATTGAACAATTGCGAATAACATCATTGTTGCCCTATGTGTGTGAGATGAGAAGTGAAAGTAGATATGAGTTTTCCTCCCATTAATCAAACAGGAAGCATCCATTTTTTGGCTTACTGGTTCCCTTTTCAATTGTGAGATCACTGAGCATAATGTGAAAAATAACTTTAATGTAAAAGAATGACCTTTTTCTTCTGACACAGTGCTGACATTTGTGTCATCATACATAAACAAGTACACAAACATTTGATAATATTTATTGAATATCTTTTTAAAAAGGTATCAATTTTGACAACACATTTTCCTGAGCTTTTTCATCATATATCTTGAACTGATCTGGGAATAACTCCTCTCCATGAAAATTATTATTTTATGTCTCCACAAAAAATGCATGCAGAAAAGTAGCTTCTTGGGCTGTAACTGATCATTGTTTTTGTTACTGATTAGTCTGTTATAATTAAAATATTACAAGTGTTCACCTCAGGTAATGTTTACCAATTTGCTTGTTTTGTCTAACAGCACAGAAACACAAAGATAATTAATTTATAATGAAAGGAAAGCAGAAGAAAACTAAAGGTTCTCACATCAGTAAAATGACTAATCATGTCAGAGGTAGTGCCAAATATTAACAAAACAGAGGCTCCTCCTTGGCATTAGCTGTTGTCATTTAAGCTACCTGGTCTATCAGTGCAATATCTATTATCATGCTTTATTTTTTTGTGGGTGAGAAAAATCAATGTAGTCACGACATCTGACAGCATTATGTTTCCATAAATTACAGCAGCACTGATTTGATTACTTGACCAACCAAGTTTCTCACCCTGAACCACTTCCTTGTTTCATTTCAGTCATAATTGTAACCCACAAGTTTTACCACTTATGTGAACGATTATGTTGCAATCGTACGGAATCATGGCAGGAAAATGTTGATTTTCAACGAGTTATTGCCCGAAGTCTTGTGCCCTACATATGGATTCCTACATCAAAGAAAAAAAAAACTTCCTTCCTGTCATGATTTTTTTCCCCAGGCTGCGTGTTGATTTCCACCAATCAGAGTGCGGTTTGATTCCCGCCCAGCCAATGGGAGGCCAGGAAATTATTACTGTGTCAGTGGGTGTGATCCCGCAGGAGGAAGCGTCACCGAACAATGTCACAAAGTTTTAAGGTAAGTTTGAGCCGACTTTAACGAAGGATTACTTCACAGTGAATCGTGTAACGAGACGTTACAAATCATGGGTCCTTTAGCTGTTCAATAAACACTTCAGCAGTTCGTTTGGTCAAACTTTGGCCGAAGCTTTACGGCAGTTGTATCTACTGTACATGAGGATTACCAACACGAACTGTGCTCTCATAGCAACCCACCGAACTCCATTCATATTTCTGTGTTTTTAACGTACATCTTTACCTTTTGTGCTGTACAAAATGGACACTCCGTGTCTCCTCCTGGCTGAACGAAAGTGCAATGCTTCTGTAAAACTTTTGGTGAATAATTCTCACCTGTAGCAGGTACAGCTAACTTCACGTGTTGTAGCCGAAAATCACCTGTAACGTCCCATGTACGTTGGCTTTGGATCGCTTAGCAACCACATCTGTAGCTTAGCCTGCTGTTTGAAAGCATTCAGGCCTTTGACATTAAAACCACGTGAAATTACGGTACAACCTGGCTGTATTTGCTTTTCACTCGAACAACAACAACAACAACAACAACAACAACAACAAAAGTCTTATCTCCAGCAATACTGCATGATTTAATATATCCAAAGTAAGTAACTGGATTTGTTTTGGAGAAAAGATACCAGACAGGCTACTAGATTGATACAAAACATGAGTAGAGTTAGAAAAGCTACACACTTAGGATAGGTTTTTACATGTTATTGTTGTCTGTCTTAAAACCATACACTCCCATGTATGTACAAAAAACATTAATATTCACTGTAATTGTCTCTTTCTCTTTACTAATCCATTCTAAAGTTCAGTTAAAGTCAGTATGATCTGGTGACTGTCCTGCAAGGACTGGATTTTGTAACACATCCTTTGCAATGTGGATCCACGAAATTTAGGCAATTGTGCTTTTGATCAACTGATTATTTCAGCAACTTACAGAGACGTTCCTTTCTGTAACGTTCCTTGTTGAAAACTGACACCTATCCACTAAGCTTCTGCACATAGTCCTCCTTCACAGGTGTTTACACTTTAACAGCGTGTTTAGACTCGGGGAAGACAATTGTTGGCCCCGGCCAATATGCAGCATTTTATAATTATCGATACCAGTGTTTATTCTGTCAGATTCCTGATAAATTAACAAATTTAAAAATGTGCTTAGTTGGCTCTGATGCAACAATCCTTTAACACAATGTCCCACCCACAACACCATATGATAGGTAACACACCAAAATGAATAGCCGATAAAAACTGAATAATCTGAATCTTCAAAGTTACTAGTAACTACATGGAGTATTATGTTGCAGAAAAAGGAAATACTCAAGTAAAATTCTTCATATTTGTGCTAAACAACATTACTTGAGTAAATTGTACTTAGGTTTATTTCATAACTGTCTGTTTTAAAATTTGACAAAGATTCTCATTTCTACTGCAAACTAATATTGGTCCGAAATATCATGGTCGACCCCTAGATTAGACCTCTTCTAAGGACAGTGTGCTTCAGACTGTGCTTGACTGCAACAACAAACATACACCTTTGTGATAGTAGTACGCAATGTTTAATGGCACCCTGTAATACTAGGAATAGTTTAATCCAACTTTAACCCAATTCTCATGTTTATGACTTGCAAGGATTCACATTACATGACTCAGGGTTCTCTCAGGCCAATCACCGGGATACAGAGTTGGTTTTGTAAGCGTTACAAATACTGTGCAGTGACAGTAGCACTGTATTCATTTCAAAGGATTTGAACAATGGCCTCTAGCTGATGTGAAGCATCCCTGTTTGTATGGTTTTCAGGCACTTTGTGTTATATAATTAAGAGATGTACATATAGTGAGCATGGTGTGTCCTGAGATTTAATCAGTCAGTACAAATGGAAACAACTGTGTGTGTTTGTACAGGCCATATAAAGTATAGTGTAGTTAAGTATGGATAAGAAGTGTGTTTATTCAAGAATGACACATTTAGTCTGTTTTGTTTCTTTGGATTTTTTAGAAGTTTTATTGTTACACGAGAGGGAGTGACGTCATGTCAGCATTTTTAAATTTTTGGGGGGAGAGATGTGTTTACTGGCCTCATGCTACCAAATATTAATCAGTAATTATTAAACAGTTTTGATGATAGATTTGCAAGTAATTTATCAAGAAAAACCAGTGTATAGATTTTGGTGTGGTGGTCCGACAAAATTCAAATATTTTGATAGCTATCCGTCTCAAATTGTGATGGCAAGTTGTTGATGAACCAAAAAATATCAGATTCATTGACGTAAAAATAATCGTTAGTGGTAGCCTTCATTTGCTGGTGAATAGGTCTCTTATATTTCAAGCCATTATCTACAGGTCTGTTTAGATCTGGAGCTGTAAAGTGCCAAAGATGGAAGTGCACCTTTTTCTGAATCAGATAATTGTTTCATTTATCATCAGATGAGCTGTCCAGGGAATACTAGAGGTTGCCTTTTGGCAGCAAAAGCTAAATGATATATTTTAAGCTCCTGATGATCACTTAATCCTCATACAGCTGGTGAACAAATCTCACAGTGTACTTCCAGAGTACACGTAGATAGGATCGCATATAATTACATACGGGCTAAGTTGTGGAGATTCCTGTAGACCTAGTGGCCAAGCATACTGTGTATTAGTGAAATATGAGGATATGTATATAATCCAGCTCAGAGGATGCTCTTTCCATGCAGAGCGCTCTGCATCCTGTGCATGGAGACAACACCAAGGGAGAGCTAGTGGGCCTCGGTGGTTCATTCAGCACACAGGAGTCAGGGGCTGAACTGGGGGAGGGGAGGGCTGAGATTAAACATGTTTTTATGTAATGAGGGTTTCAAAGGGAGGCTGGGGTAAAAGGGTAAAGTGGAGTGAGGACACAACAGCCAGGGACCACTAGGAGAGAAGTGGTTTTAAGTCCAGGAGGAAACATATTTTTGGCTGTCACTCACTGGTCCAGGCAGTTATATTCAGTTTATGATTTATGTTGTGCAAGTAAATCGAACGTTTCATCAAGCTCAGAGTCTGGAGAACATTTCACTACAATAGTTGTGCAACTGAGACAATATCAACTGTTTCGGACACCGTTAATAATTTTGCAGATTGATTAACAAGTGCATCATTTAGTCTGCAGCATATCAGTCCAACACAACTTCACTTGCACAGACTAATTAAGCCTTTTATAATATTGTATTTTGTGACCTGCATCATATTCATAACTGAATTGTATTTTTCTATCAACCTCTTGTTTAGCTACTTTTAATTTTTAATAAGTCTCCCATGGCCAGGTGTTGTAAATTAGCATCTTATTATAAACACTGAGTGCAGTGCATCTGGTGCTGGTGCATGGCTGAATGTTGCAGCACTAATGTTACTGTTAACATTTATGTCAGATGAATAAACTTAATTAAATTAAACGTAACAATATGGTGAATAGTGCCATCGCCATTCAACAATATAAAGATTGAATAAATGGTTTGCAGGGCTTCAAAGTCCAACTACTTTGGTTGCATACTCTCCCAAATATTTGTAAAGTGCAACTTTTCATGGTTGTGACAGTACACCTGAAATTTAGCGGTTTATTTTTGGAACAATTGAGACCTTGACTTTTTGTTGTTGTTGTTTCTTGTTTTGTGTAATTTATATGAAGAAAAATTGCCTTAAAAAAATTCCCCTCACAAGACTTCTCACTAACACACTGAACATGTGCTCCATAAAAAACGCTCAGAAGTCTGAAATGATAAGTTTCTTTAAAGATCAGCTTCAGCTGAAAGGAATAATGAAACTCATTACTTGAAAATGAATTAAGTTGTCATGCTGCCATAAAATATTGAATATAATCATTAATATTGTGAATTGTTCCATTTCTGATCTAATCCTTTTGGGGTTTAGTTTTATTTAGGTCTCATGATATCATCATCTGAAAAGGGTGTAGTATTATGTAATAATGGTCCTTCTCAAAAAAAAAATCCTCAGAACAAAAAAGCAGTCACATATATTAAAATCAATTCTACTGATTAATCCCACTTTACAAAGAGATAAATGGAGTAAGGCTATGCAACAATATTACAGATGTTACAAGTACACACAGAGAAATAAATTACATTGTCAGTCAGATCCATGGTGACTGATGGATACTCACTGAAATTGAAATAAAGAGACAGTGCTGAAAATATACACATTACAAAGGACAATCCACAGAGTTTAGTATAAAGGTAATTTCTCTTTGAATACAATGGAAGCTGACTTCTTGACCTTCACAGCTGCCAATGTTATGAGATGCTGTTTGGTAACTGTTAAACCTCTCAGACTTTGAACTTGTGTGAAGTTAAAGGATGTTAGTTTCTTCAAGTTTATGAAATAGTTCATCTGTCAGAATAGCTTCTTTTTGTTGGACTATATATCGTCCCATAAATAATTGCAATTAAAGATATTTGTTAATTCCTAATATTTAGAAATTGGAATTAGAAAACAATATTTTACAACATAAATAATTAGAACATGAATTAAATGAAACCACACAACCAAAGCAATAAAAGTAAAAACAACATAAAGTCTTCTGATGGAAGGGAAAATCATGATAGTTGTTTTGGGAAAGCTGCAAATGCATAACAGAAGTCATAAGCATCTTTAGCTGCAGTTAGTGTTATAATGTTTGTTATGAGGAAACAAAATGGGGAGAAGGATCCTCTTATCTTTAGATCATCTGATGTCGTCTGCATGATATGCCGGAATGATAATTTTTCTTTTTTTTTATACATTTTTTAATTAATTTAAACCATGCGCTGCATATCTCCCACTCTTTTCAGAGAATGGCAGACAAGACTGTGGATCGTGGGCCATGTGCAGGATGTGCGGTCTTGTTCCTGCAGTCGCTCTGTCCTGATGTGAACCTGCTCTCTGTCTACAAAGACCAGCAAGAGGGAAAGTTCATCGTGTTCAAGGTCATCAAGCTGACACTCACAGGTGAGCGCCCCAGTTAGGATCTATTAGGCGTGTTTACCATACTAATCAATATATAAAACAAATGTGCATTTTCTTGGATGTCACATGTATTCATGGGTTTTCTCCATGGTCAGATTCTGCAGGAGGTCTGGGTGGTTATGAGATACTTAAGGTCCATGATGCTGATCCGTTTCTGGGGGTGGAGGTGAAGTTTGTGGACGTGGCAGCCTGCCAGCAGTTCCTGGAGAGCTACAGCTCTGGAGCGGTGCGTCAGTCCCTCTCCCAACACGCCTGCCGGCTTCTTGCACTTCCCGAAGAGCTCACAGTGGAAACACAGCTCAAGGCCGGCACACACATCCTGGATCTGTGTCTGGACAAGCTGGAGCTTTGCCTAGAGCACATCCACCTGTCACAGGTAGACTGGATGTTTCTGTTTGTTTGTTCTTTGGTGATCTGAGATGGAGCTCCAGTGTTTCAAATAAGCAAGTAACCGGTACTACTGACATTCCGATCATGTTAGATTTTAGTTTTGATATATCATGCCTTCATCATTTTCAGTTAACACAGAACCTGCAGTTGAACTTTTCCACGTTATAAAAGAAATCAGTCAATTTAAGTGTTGTTATTGCTGTGAGTGAATCACAACAACCTTCATAGCTGCATCAACCTCATCCATGCTTGCTGCTATTTTTGAAGAATGTAGCAAGCTTGCCATGTGGAAAGATGACTTCCCCATTCTTAAATTTGATATTAGGCTCGGATTAGTCAGTCATTTCTCCATCTGGTGAAACTGCCATCATTGAGTACAGCACCAACCCATTTGCATCTCTGATTGAGCTCATTTAGCAGAGCCAAGAAAACAGTTTGAATACCAACACGGGTTGTGAACAAATACTCAAGAGGAATATCCCAGTACTACAAAAATAGAATAAGTCAGAAATACTTTTATTGCTTTATTATTCCATTTTGTTTGGCTAAATATTTTCCCTTACTGACACAACATAATACAGCTTACAAGTTAAAATATTTTTTTGAATACCTACACAAGGTCATACTTCAGCTCATACCCTAAAATATGCAAAAGCATATAAATAAATTGCAGATAGTGAGACTTCCCCAAGGAGATGTTAAAAAAAACAGCAAGGCAAGAATAACATCTTTAGAAAAACTACTTGCACCAATTTTATAAAGTTTCATTTTCATTCTAAATTCACAGTTTAATTACATGATATAACATTTTATACATTAAAATTAGATAAAACTAAAAACGACTAGACCTTCGTCATTTACACTGTTGTGTATTTATATTATACCAAGTGTTCCCAACAATGTTCAAACCCAAAGAGGCCTGTCATTTTATTCAAGGTTATGTTGTGTTTAATTTGGTCCCCTTTTAGTTCATATGACTTCTAGAGAAACGACAAAAATCAGATATGTCAGCCAGAGAGGAAGAAACTTGGTATAATAGCACCTCTATTGTCAGCTGTTGATTGTTTGATTTTTCATTGCAGAATGCTACAGATTCTGTTTAACAATGAAGACAACAACTCCCATGATTCCACACTACATCACACCGTCATCAAACATTGTGTTCTGTCATTGTTTTGATTGAGAGACCACTAGCAGCAGAAATGACATACTGTGCATTTGATTAAAGGTCCTGTTTGTAAGAAACATTGATTTTTGAAAGCTCATTCTCAACTCGTCAAATACTGATGCATTGAGATGGCGGGCGATACATCCTTGAATCTCAGAGCATCAGTATTTGACAAGTTGTGAATGAGGATCTTAAAAATAGGACCTTGAATTTTAAGGTTGATCTTACTTTATTGTCTCCTGTGGGAGAAATCTGTCTTGGATTAAGGGAATTGCAGCATCAAACCAGGCATTATAATTTAAAAAATACAGCAAGAAAATATGCAAAGATAGCCTGAGATAAAAACAACAGAGCTCGCTGATCACAAAATTCATTCATACTGTTAGAGCCCATAAAACTGTCCTGCTTCTCAGAACACATACTGTTGTCATCTTTGGACATGAATTACAAACAACACAGCACACTTTACATTTTGACAAACAAACAACAATACAGTAGGTGGAATAACATTTGATGCTGTATTGTATTAACTCTGTTGGTATAAGATGTTAAAGGATTTAGATATTGTGTTAAATAACTGCAAATTGATAGATTATAGTGCAGATTGTATACATATGTCTGTTGTTTGGAAATAAAACAGTAGCTCTGCTAGAGAGCTACAGCAGAGTGAAGAGCAGTAGAACCAGAAGAAAACTTTACACTGACGCATTAAAACTGTTCTCTGTCACTTTGTGTCAGCCGGAGCGTCTGCGTGATGAGGAGATTGATCACCTGGAGCAGCTGCTTCGGAGTCAGGCCCTCCGTCCTGCCCCTACGACGACTGCCGTCACACAGGAGGAGTCTCCTCTCCCCAGCAACTGCTTCAAGTTTCAGAACAGAGTGTTTGGTGAGTCAAGGCGACCATTTCTAGTTTGAGTCCTCTGTAGTCTGTAGATCAGCCAGAAGAGGTCACAGTACAGATTAAAATAGCATTTATATCACAAAAAGACTTTTTTCATTTATTCTGAGATGCTTATTGCCTTTTATTAGATTCACCATAAGCACATGGTTCAGCGAACAGAAACATGGTGGTTTTGTTTTAGTGCATTCAACAACGTGTAAAAGTGAAGTTGAAATAAGGAACTTGCTTGTTAGATATGATTTGTCAGAATTAGCATCAGCACGCTTTCATTTATTAATTTTTTTAAACCAGTGTGTCAGTGCTGCACAGCTGTACAGTCGAGAGGTCTAGATTTGTTGGCCTGCTGTCCAAAATGACAACTTTTTTTAATGTGAGAAGCTGCCAGACTCATGTTATCATTTTCACAAAATCCAACAGCCGATTGATCGTCTAGTGTTGGATTGTCTGACAGCATATGAATTCAGTGCTGTTTGTCAGCTGACTCTCTAATCTGACCTTTTATAAATTGATGGTCAGTCTTTGGGAAGAGATTAGAGCCTGCAGATAATGTATTTGTTTTACACTGATTTAAATTTGACGACCTCGTATTGAACTGTTGAATTAACATTAACCAATGAGGCTCTACAGTGTCTTGAAAGTTAATTTAATTTTGTAATTGTGTTAATTCCAGATTCAATTTCAGTTCGTGTTAATTTAGGTTCGCTTCCGCAGACACTTTAATGTATCTGGGCATTAGGGACTTAAGTTCCCAGAGTGTCTCCTCCAAGGCCTCTAGCAGCACCAGCTGCTCTGGTTCAGTCTGAAATATAAGAACTGCTTTCATAATGAGTGAACCTAATGTAAGAAATGAGTAATTACATATTAATCTACTTAGATTTACACAGTTTATGTCTGGCAAGTTCACATTTAAGCAATTAAAAGGCATTTGAAGGTTGCACAAGTCTATTTTATTATCAGTCACTCTCTTGGTGACCACGTGTAAATGCTGCAGTCAAATTTAGCTGCTAGTATATAAAAGCAGCTGCCAATAAAATGTTGTGGCTTTTCTTTTAGATAGTGCTTCAAAAGTCAAGTTATACAACTCTTCAAACTCCCTCAGTATTGTGAGCAAAATAGAGATTATGGTATACTTCAGTGGGATGCTGAAACAAAAAAAGTAGCTGCCCAACAATATGAAACCACCTGTGATATTTACTGATATTTGTAAGCTGATTTTTAAACAGAGCAGGCAGACATATTAGTCTCTTATCCTTATCAGAAATTACAACAGCTGTTAGTTTTGTGTTCATTCACACATATATACAATCAATAAACTGATATTGTGACACAAAGGTAGAAGGTGGAAAGCACACAGGCAAATCAACGGAAGAGCTTTGATTCAAAATAAGCCTGAGGAACAGGTAAACAGAACAGATGACTCGACAAAGACCTAACTGCAAACTTGACTTGAATACAAACGAAACTCACAAGGGGATGAGGTGCAGGTGGAGAGAGCTCAGGTGAGCGGAATGAGGTAAAGAAACAAAACAGTAAAGGAGCTGATAGGCTGGGAAAAACAGCTGGGACCAACTGGGAACAGGGCAGGGCTAACGAGGCCGGCTCAGGGCAGGTGTCGAGGGGGAAAGACCAACCTGGGGAGGAGTACAGGAACACAGGAGGAAAACATAGTGCAACTGCAAAGACACCATGCAAATCCCCAAATAACACAATACAATAAAACAGAAATGACGGGACCACACGTAGTGTGAACGTTCCACGTAGCTCTAAGGAGCATTTCAGCACAAGGAGTGAATGTAGGACACAAACAAGACTCGAATAAGATGTTGTTCCTTGTCTGCTGGCTGTGTTAGAATTTTACATGTGGTAAATTATAAATATTGTGCTACAGCTTGTATCACTGCCCCAAAGTAAGTGGCCAATAAAAAAAATCAGTCGGTGTCCCTTTAAAGAGGCTCTGTGGAACTCCTGTGTTGTGCTCAAAGCCCATAGTGAGTTTATGTTCGCAGTATCTATTTTTGAACTAATGTTAACTACTGTTGCTTCCTGTTAATGGAAAGTAGCGAGGAACTAAGATGAGCTACTCGAAAATGTGTACAAAGTGTCATCCTTTAGACTCGAGTCCATCACAAAGAAGTCAACAGTCTGAAACAAATCATCCACAGACTTGTTTAGGCAACCGCAAGAGACGGGGAGGTCTTATTTCTTACATTCGGCCAATAAATAAGTGATTAATACATGTAAACTGCTACAAATTGTTGCACAGAGCCCCTTTAATACCTCAACAGCTTAATGTGCATGTATATAAACAATCCTGTTGATATCCTGCACATGTGAGATGCACAGCAAGTCCATAAGTAACTCTGGGAAATGCTTACTGTTTACACACATATATGCTTTCAAACCAAAGGTAAGTAACCACAATTAAGTGGTTTTGACATTAATGTATTTTCTGTCCTTCATCCTTTATCCTTCGGCCTGTCAGAGGACCGAATGCTATCAGCGGCAGATGTTCAGAGCTTCTCTAACGGAGTGGGCCGTCAGTGGAAGCATGTAGGGAGGGCCCTGGGAAAGAGCTGCCGGGCTCTGAAGAGTCCGGCCATAGACAACCTGGCCTATGAGTACGAGAGAGAAGGGCTGTATGAGCAAGCCTATCAGCTGCTCAGCCGATTCATCCAGGCGGAGGGGAGAGCAGCCAAGCTGAGCCGGCTGGTCAAAGCACTGGAGGACTGCAAACTCACCAGCCTGGCTGAACATATTCTGGACATACAGCCACGAGAGTAACTCTGTGTGCTTTTGTTCTGCGTGTACGAGTCGTGAAAACTGAGGAGGACAGGTCCCCTCTACCTGAGGAGCTGCTGACTTTGTCCTGCCTGCTTTTATATACAGTATGTTTGTCCTCGATTGACATTCAAAATCATTCCTGTGTGTGAGTGTGTGAGTGAACGTGTACATGTTACAGACAGGTGAACACATGCTAACATCTCTGTGAAAATTGATTCAAATCTTGATTTTCATTCATTGGTATTATTGTTTTCATTTAGATGAAATGACCTGTCATCACTGTTTGAAAAAAATGTGCTTGGGTTTTGAGTTTAATGCACTGTTACACCTGTTTTTTCTTTTTTTTAAAAATCATGTTTCTCTTTTTATTTTTCTGATTTAGAAGTCAATTTACAGATGGAACCTGTTGTTTCTAATGAGTACACAACTGAAGAATATTGATTTTCTAAAAAATGGGTTTGAACAAATTAAATGGTTGTAAAAAAAAAAAAAAGTCTTCATGTTTGTGTTTGATGCATTAGTGTAATTAAAACCGATAACATAATTTTCTCAAAATTCCCTCAGGTATAATTTGGTGTTAATCCTCCCCACCATCGCTCCCTGTCACTCACAACCGTGCACATGCTCATATGATTAAACTGTGCTGATTACTGATATTGTGGCTGAGTGTATGTATGTGCCTGCATGTGTCACGTTGTGGGAGCTTCGGGGCAGAGAGGTGGAGATTGCAGCTGAGATGTGTGTGTGTGTGTGTGTGTGTGTGTGTCGGGGGGGTTATCTCAGCTTGGCTGTCAAAGAGGAAATTCACTGATGGATGGAGTCTCTTCAGGTTGAGCTCCTCTGCTGGTTTTCATTCAGGGTCCACTGTAAAAGCCCAACCCCCCCTCCTCTCTCTCTTTACTCCACTTGACCATCCATCCAGATGTGATGTGTGGATTAGAAGCTTTTATCAGACACAAACATTATATTACTGCTATATGGTGCAGCCGCAACCCCCAACATAGACATACACATTTGTGTAAGTTATGATTGACAGACTCGTGTGTCTTTACATCGGCTAAAAGCAGGGCTTTATTAACTGCCACTGAAGACGTTATGTGCTTGGTAATATTTCTGGGAATATGTGGGTTTATGACATATATGGATGTTTATGTTCTACACTTATACAAATATAGGTATTACACAAAAATCTACTGTTATTTAAAGAGGGAACATGTAAGAACTTTAGTTGAAAACATTAAAAAATTAACTTCAATTTAAAACAGAGTGTGAATAAATAGGAAATTTGACAATATGATGTCTGTGCATTGTATTAGCATGCTAACCAGCTACCCCCATACCAGTGAAAAGCTTCTGTGCTAGTTTTATAAACACTAAGGCTGAATCCAAATGTCCACCCTCTGGAAGTGCAGACTGAGTGCTCAAGGGCTTCAGTAGTACATGCTGTGATGTTTCATTGTCATCACATCAAGTCTGCACATGCGTGAAACAGTAAGGCGAATATAAGCCTCCAATAAACAGCCCCTAAAGTCTACAGGAATAAAATGCATTTTGATTCCCTCTACTTACTGTACTTCTAACCCTAAGCCTGGCCTACATGATTCTAGTAACGTTTAAAGAAAGTAATTGTTTTACACACAAGTTCTACAATGTCACGTCAGTATTGCATTGAAATGTGTGTAATTCAATCAGTGCAGTCTGGTGGAGACTGCAGCCCGAGCTGACTCCCTGTGAGCCTGCAGAAGGTCTGCTCGAGTCTGCTTGTGGACGGGACGAAATGTGAATCTGGAAAACCCCTTGAGACTCGCAGACTCCCTGTGCACGCTTTCTGAACTTCTATCTTAGCTAACTAGCGAAAGACATTTACTGTTAGCAGCAGTTAGCAGTTACTCTGGTGATACCCTGGCACTTATTTGTTTTGAATATGAATTTGACCAATTCATACATATTGCACCTTTAAGATTAATTTTCTGTTTTAGAAAATAATTACATAACTTGCAGTATAGACAAAACTGAGACCATAATGAAGGTAATGAATTTTTGTGAATAAGTGGGACAGGGGTTTTCTGGTTGAATTTGAGTGACATGTCCTGTTTTATAGCTGTAACTGTACAGAAGATGTTGACAAATGCTGTCATGCTTTTGTTTTAATAATAATAACCTAACCAGACAGTCGACACCAAACACAAAAACTCAACACCCCAGGAAGTCTACAGCACATACATCATATACCTGGTCCAAATACAAATTATGCTCAGGTGAGTAACCTTTATATTGAGTAATTAAGAAAGGCCATTTAACTTAATTGCCTACTTCTATCCAATAATTTTTTACTTTTATTAAAATATGATTTTAAGATTTTATTAGTGATAGAATGTAACTGAGTACATTCACTCATGTACAATTTTGGAGACACTTGATGACTTCTGTTTTAATCCTTCTGCTGCCCTACATTCAATAAACATCTGTAATGTAATTGTTATTATGCACATCATGTTAATATCAATACAGGTAAAAATGCTGAGCCTATACAATACAACTATATACATCTGATAATTTAAGTAGTCTACATTTTGCTGCTAATAAATGCTGTTTAGCATACTTAAAGGGACGCTGTGTAGTATTTGAAACTCTGATTTTTACATTTTTGCAATATTAATGAGGTAATGACACAAACTCCTTTTTCATAACTGAGTAAACAAGCCATTCTCAGTGGACAGTAACATCTCCAGAACACTGACTGAAGCTAGAAAGGTGGCAGGGTCCGCCACATATATACAAAGCAAGACAGTATAAAAAATATCTTTTTGTTTATTTAGTCATGAAAACAAAGAGGGGCAATGAAAAGAGACCTTTTTCTTCTGATCAAAATCTCCACACAGCGCTCCTTTAAGTCACATATAGACTCCAGTCTGTTTTTGCACATGCACAGCTCCTCTTCTCCACCATGTTTCTGCTATAGGCTGCATTTATATTGCTGAATGTTAATCCTAGAACAGGAGAAGAGTCCTGCCAGTGTTGTGGCGTTTTAATTTTTCCACCAACGACAACAACAGTTTGCACTAATACCGAGAGACAACAGGGCAACATTTGCCATTTAAACGGCTCTTTCATTTGAATAATCTTTCATAGGACGTGATTAAAGCTCGGCTGCTCTGACGTCAGCGAGATTGTGCGCGTTTAGATGAGTCTCGCGCGAGAGAGAGAGAGAGAGAGAGAGAGAGGAGAGAGGGAGAGAGACATAAAGAGAGAGAGAGAAAAGGAGAGAGAGGGGGAGAGAGGCAAAGACGTAAAGAGAGAGAGAGAGAGAGAGAGAGAGAGAGAGAGAGAGAGAGAGAGCTCCAGGCCCCCCCCTCCCCACCTAACAACAACCCCAACCCCGCAGGCTCGAGCACAACGACCCCACCCCCCAATCCCCTCTGAGAGAGGAGACCGAGCGAGGAGGCAGAGACAGAGTCACGGAGAAAAAGACCGCTTCGGGATCCCGGCTCTGTTCTGCCCTCAATCCGGGCCTAATGCTGTAGCAGACCGCGCAGGAGGAGAGCCCGAGCGAGAGACAGCGCACTGATTGAGAGTCGTTGAGGGACAGGGCGGACCGGAGAGACGACGGGATTGCTCATTCGCCTGGAAACATGGGATGTACACTGAGCGCCGAGGAGCGCGCAGCTCTGGACCGGAGCAAGGCCATCGAGAAAAACCTGAAGGAGGACGGGATGGTCGCCGCTAAGGACGTCAAACTGCTTCTGCTCGGTAAGAGAAGAGCCTCTCCGGCCGCGGGGCGGCTGCGCCTCGGCGCGGCGCGGCGCGTCGCGGCTCGGTTTGCTTGTGGTGGGACTGCTTGGGGCGGAGGTGCTCTCCGTGGTACTGATTTCACTGCCGGCTCTCACTCTGCCCTCCGTTCTTTTCAGGCGGCGGAGAGTCCGGCAAGAGCACCATCGTCAAACAGATGAAGTAAGTGTCTCTCCCCCTCTTTTTTCTGGCTCGATTTAACCCTTCTCGGCACCGCAAGAGTAAAAGGCCCGAGATTGCGCCTCCCCTATCTGTGCTCAGGCAGGTTGAGCCGCCATGTTTCGAGAGGCCGTTGCCCCGGAGGAGTGCCGGTGACTCGAGCACCTCCTGCAGACCGACAGTGAGGCTGCTGAGGCCGCACCGGTGCGCCCCAGGGTGCTGTTCGCAGCCTGGGTGCTGAAATGTAGTTAACGAGGGTTTTACTTGACTACAGGGAGTGCACGACTGGGAATATGTGGGTGTTGTTCCTCTGTGTGTGTGCGTGCATGCGTGCGTGTGTGTGTGTGTGTGTGTGTGTGTGTGTGTGTGTGTGTGAATTACATCGAGGTCACTACAGCTCCATTAGTGAATACCTCTGCTTTTAATCTTAATGGCTTTAAGTGCCCGATATCGCCGGGGGTACTTTGCCTATAAAGCGGATTTACGCAGAAATATGGCTTCTAAAACCGCATCTAAACCTGCCCCTGTCTAAGCTAAATCACTCTTTGATGTTTTTAAATCACTGTTGTTTTTTTTTCTAAACCTCTTAGTTAAGTTTCTAGATGTTCCAGTCGGGAAAAGGCACCGTCCATCCATTGTATATTGTGTCTTGTGAAGCATCCCTCCCATTTTTTTTTTTTTTTTTTTTTTTTTTGTGTATGTGTGTGTGTGTGTGTGTGTGTGTGTGCGTGTGTGCGTCTCCGTCCTGCTCAGCGCATCCCGGCCTGCAGTGCACTGACTGCACCCTCCCTGCCTCCCTCCCTCCTTCCTTCCCTCCATGCATGCCCTGCTTCCTCTTCTTCCCTCCACCTCATTACCCTCCCTGTGGTATCTGCTCGTCTGTAACTCACTGCTCTGCCCTGAAACACAAGACACCAGGCCCGAATAGTGTTTACCAACACTTTTCATGGTTTGCTTTAGCCTTAGCCGGCAGCAGCTGGGTGGATTTTTACCACTCACTTTGGGTCATAAAGTTCAGACACTGGTCGATGAATTTTGGTGTACATAATCATCATCATCACATGCTGTGCAGGTTGGCATGATGGCTGACAGGTCTCTGAATCCTGTGTGATCCAGGCCTGGTTGTGGTAGTTTCATGACTGGTAAGACAAGTGACGATACACCTGATACAGAGTCACTGCCATTGAAATCTATAAAATGATCTTTAAATGATCTTAAATGTAACCTGTCCCACAGCCGAAAACATGCTCACAATAAGCATTGGTGTATGGATATGAATTAATAAAGAGGGAACCTCACTGATGGGTGACCTAACCGGGCTCTCAGTCTCAGAAATGTCAGTGGCGTCTATTTTTACACTTTTTCTGTTTTCGGACTCTGTGATAGGTCAGTTAACTTTTCATCCGTAGCACGTACTGCAGCCTATATGGAGCTGAAATGATGAGTCCGTTCAATTAAAAATTCATCTGGAACCATTTGGGTCATCTATTAATCGTTAATCATCATTTTTTGAGCCAAAGTGGCAAAAAAATGTTGCTTTATTAAATGTGAGTGTGACAGATTTTCTCTCTCTTTGTGACAATAATTGGAATTCCCTTGAGTTTTGAACTGTATTTAAAGATGTTACATTAGACTCCCTTGGGAACTTGTGTTGAGCATAAATACCTTTCAGAAGAATTAATAAATCCAATAATAATTGATTAATATAACTGTTAGTAGCACCCAGAGTTATACATTCATTTAGAGGTCAGTCTTTGGCCATTTTGCACACAATGAGATTACAAAATACAGATTAAAAGCACCTCTTTTAGGGTTTCCGCCAAGAAAATGTGCGAAACCATCGTCATCATGTTTGATTAATCGATGAGTTGATTGACAGACAATTAATAAACTCCTATTTTGAATTGTACAATAATTTCTTTTAGCAAAGATACCAAATATTTTGAGGTTCCTGCTTCTTAAATATGAGACATTGAGGATTTTCTTCATCTTGCGTAACAGTAGATTGAACATATTTGAGTTTTTGGACTTATTGTTTGGATGAATCGAGACATGTGAGGGCTTAAAACGTGCATTTTTTAAAAACAATCTGATATTTTAAAGACAGAGTGGTTATTTGGCAGGTTATTCAATAATAAAGAATAATCTTTGGGTGCACCTTTAAAGAACTCAATGGCCTTTGCTTAGTGAAACTGCATCTCTACCGCTTGTCCCTGGAGGTTAATGTTGTATTTCATGGAAATGTTTTTCTTTCGCGTGAGTGGAGGTGATGGAGCGATGAATATAGATTTAAAAAAAAAAACCCCAACATCTTCTCTCGTTTATTCTGCTCATCAAACATTAACGACTGAACTCAAAAGAAGCTGCTGATGTGTAATGTCGGTCAGTTTTCGGGACGTTATGACTGATCCTTTATAGATTGAGTGTAGGTGAGGTCAGATGAGGGAGTGCTGATGGATAATTTAATGACGACCAGATTAACTGTGTCATACTAAATGTAACAGTAGAGTCCCGCCTGCTGTGATTGATTAGTGCTGTGACTGATTCCACTCCATTGCCCGTCATAAATTATAAATGGCTTGGATATCACATTACTGACCAATTACAGATCACACTGAGAATATGATCAATTCCCATCCCATTATACACCGACACACTTAAAGATGCATTTTAGGTGGAGATGGAAGGAAGAGACTGTGAGATGTCTCGTGTTTGATCGCCAAGTAGAATCGCCTGGCACACGCTGTTTATTGTTTGGCTCGGCAAGAACATACGGATGCGCGTGCCTTCTTCGGTACGGCCCATGCTTGTGTCTAATACCTGTATGTGCATGCAGGATTATCCACGAAGATGGTTTTTCTGGGGATGACGTGAAGCAGTACAAGCCTGTGGTCTACAGCAACACCATCCAGAGCTTGGCTGCCATCCTCCGAGCCATGGACTCCCTGGGCGTCGAGTTTGGAGACAAGGACAGAAAAGTTAGTCTGACATCCACCCTCCAGCTGAAATTTGAGATTTTATTCATACGTCCTTGAAATGTAGGGAGTTGAAATTTGATTGTAATCTTTTGACAGAAGAATAAAATAATGATCAGATTGTTTTAATGATGTAAACATGAGACACTATGAAGTTTGGGTTAAGACGTCTGGTTGATGTCCCTCATAGATTGGATGCTTGGATATATTATATTTGTAATGGACTGTTGAAAAATCCGACAAAATCATGAAAACAGGTGATAAATAATAAATGCATAGATGTCATTTTGTTCCTTCTCCCCTGATCTTATGTAATGTGTTGTTCCAGGCGGATGCTAAGCTGGTCTGCGATGTGGTCACTCGTATGGAGGACACAGAGCCGTACTCTGCAGAGCTTCTTACTGCGATGAAGCGCGTCTGGGCCGACGCCGGGACCCAGGAGTGCTTCAGCCGCGCCCGTGAATACCAGCTCAATGACTCTGCTCAATAGTGAGTGGAGCAAGACGGACTTTAAGAACCCCCTATGTGCACCAGAAAAAGAGAAAACACCGGTTGTCTAATCCACTTTCTTCTTGTTCTTCATCAGCTACCTGGACAGTCTAGATCGGATCGGGGCAGCAGACTACCAGCCCACAGAGCAGGACATCCTGAGAACCCGAGTGAAGACCACTGGCATCGTCGAAACCCACTTCACCTTCAAAAACCTCCATTTCAGGTAGCTTTCATGGAGTCGCTGCTCCGTTGTTCTGCAGCTCGTGATGACTCGCCCTTTGTTGCTGGCATTTTATCCAAGATGAGCTTCAGGGATTAAAGCTCTGTGTTTGAATTGACTTATTGCACATTCTTGCCAGGCTGTTTGACGTGGGAGGTCAGAGGTCAGAGAGGAAGAAGTGGATCCACTGCTTTGAAGATGTGACGGCCATTATCTTCTGTGTGGCTCTCAGCGGATACGACCAGGTGCTCCATGAAGATGAAACAACCGTAAGTACGACTCAGTTAAATTAATTCATGGTGAGGATCTGACTGATGTTAAAGGCGTCCTGGTGGCTTATAGTGGTTAAGATTGAGGACCCTGGGTGAGGACCTGTTGTAGCCTTGGTATCCTTACTTTGGACTGTTGACTCTAATCTGTCAAGGCAAAATGGCAAAATAAAAATGTATCTTAAAGGTTGATAGCTACAGATTGACGATGACAATAGATTTGAAATCACTTTTACAGTCTGTACAACACCCTCTATCATGAAACCCTTAATGTCATTTAACAGAGAAACCACAAGATCCGTCTTTTACTATCTTCTTCTTTGGTATAAATTGTAAACGTTTGTGTTGTACATCAGCCAGCTACCTGGTGTTGGGTGCACTATGTAGTTTTTGAACATATTCAAACGTAGAAAGGTAATATTTATGATATTATCAAGGTAATCATCTAAACTCAGAATTATTTATTTTCATGATTGTATTTCCATAACTAAATAAACAAGCTGTCCTCAGAAGAGAATATGAGCCGTTAATTGTTTATTTGTTCTGCTCGTAGTTGATATTCAATAAATAACAACCTCTGAAATATGAACCTACACAATCACAATTGTTTCCAAAAGATATTTATCAGTTACACATTAAAGGACTGGTATGTAAAGGTATCTAGGCAGATCGCAACCAATTTAATAAAAAGCCAAAGGGCCCAGTGTTTGGTTTGTCCATTCTGGGCTACCATAGAAACATGGCAGACTCTTGAGACGAGGACCTGCTATGAAGCCGAATCTAAGGTTAAAAAAACACAAAGGTTATTAGGGTTAGGGTTAGTTTAAAAAAACAAAAAAAACATTAAATCACAGTTAAGAGTAAGACATTTAATTTCTGTTGATAGAGCCCCTTCAATCCTGCACACTGGCCCTTTAAGTAACCAGTGAAACGTCACTAATTCAGGTGATGCTGTATCCCGACGTACATACTGTGAGGTGCTCTCCACAGTGTAGCACTAAACACATATTCATCCTCCCGCAGAACCGCATGCATGAGTCACTCATGCTCTTTGACTCCATCTGTAACAACAAGTTCTTCATCGACACCTCCATCATCCTCTTCCTCAACAAGAAGGATCTGTTCGCTGAGAAGATCAAGAAGTCCCCGCTGACGATCTGTTTTCCAGAATACACAGGTGAGTCCTCGTGACCCTCGTGCCTCAGCCAAGCTGCTCCACGGGCAGAGTGGTGATCGCCCGTCTCTCACGCTCTCTTCTCTCTCTGTTTCCATCTCCAGGTGCTAATACTTACGACGATGCTACTGCATATATTCAGGTTCAGTTTGAGAGTAAGAACCGCTCTCCCAATAAAGAGATCTACTGTCACCTGACCTGTGCCACTGACACAGGGAACATCCAGGTAGTGTTTGATGCCGTCACTGACATCATTATCGCAAACAACCTTAGAGGGTGTGGCTTATACTGAGGCCTGTCCAAGCACAGAGGTTGTCGTGGAGAGTATGAGGTGTTAATAATGATAATTTTGATGATACTTAAACACATAATATGTAATTCTACACGTCCAAAAAGGACCCAAAGAGCTGCCGTCAGACACCACACTGATTTATTGCCATGATTTGTTCCCTTTTTATTTGGATTTCAGTACACACAAACACACACACCCCAGTTTTGTCTTATATATAAAAAAATGTGTTCTTGAGCTGAATGTTTCATGTTTTTGTTGATGACTGCGTCAACAACTTGGTCAGGTCAGAAGCGGCAGCACCAGGGGTATATTCAGCTGGAGCCAAAACTCAAAAAGCGTCCAGAAAATGCAACCCGAGGATTGTGCAATGTCATTTTTTAACCACGGCGTGGAATATGGTCCCATCTTTTATGTGACTTTTTTTTTTTTTTTTTTTGTGCGAGCCTCGAGGCATTTCTACCCCGTACTGAATATAGCCTGTTGTGCTCCGTTTGAAGAGCTGCTGTGTGTATGAACGTGGAGATGGTGATGTTGTTGGGGAGGTGCTGAACTCGTGGCTGAGGGTCATGGTTGGGAAAGGAGGCTATTTTAACTTTCAGACGGGACAAAGCTCCCCTCTCCTTCAGACCCACACATGACTGAGTAGCCTGCAGGTCTGTTCCACTCTCTGATGTCTCCTTTTACTTTAAAACATAATGAAAGAGGGAGCTTCTTCTGTTCAGAATGGCTGCTGCCCATCGCCATTGGCCTCCTGTAAGCGTGAGGAAATGCCTATCAGCCAATGATATATCCCAAAAAAAAAAGGAAAAAAGGAAAGAAACAAACGTCATATCGGTGCCAACCATTTGACAACGGATAGGGGATTAGTATCAGAAATCATAGCTCATGTTCATACTATCAACTAATATTATTTAAGTGAGATATAACATTTTATTATCATCGAATGATTTATTTATTTGAGCCTCATGCCCTACATGCCTCCTCCTACCTCCTGAAAATCCCGTGCCACATATTTATTTCCTGACATGAAAAACTGGGAGGGGAACACCGTCACCTGTCTATGGTTCAGAGGGTTAGAAAGCAGCCCTCCAATGACATCTTGTTCTCTGTGTGGTGCTTTATCCTTTTGACGTGAATCTGTGTAGAAATAGAAGACTGCACGAGGAGAACAATATCATTTGAGGCAGCCTCTGTCTGGGGAGGTTGTGGGTTTAAAGACCCTCTTCTCCCCTGATCAGTAAACAGGGAACCATTTACTCCCCCCCTCATCTGTCACATTTCTCTTCTCACAGAGAAAAAGTACAGCTCTCCATTTTCACCTGTGCACCCTGAAATTCATCCTCCCATCCCCTGTATACTCTTTATCTATCACATATCAGTCCCCATATCCTATCTCCATTTTCACCTTAAAAGCACCGTACTGTATATATATTATGATTATACCAATTTTTTTTTACTGTGAATGTTTTTGTGCTGCACCCCCATCCTATTTGGTAGTTTATTGGTTGCTCTCATGTGGAATGTTTGTGCTGAGCCAATCGAATGTTGTGTTTACATTAAAGCCACACTTTTCCTAACTACTCCTGCATTTGTGGTCTGAGTCTGATTACACGAAACAAAGAAGAAGGTCAGAGGGTTGATGACGAGCTGTGACACCACAGTGCAAAAGTTTAAATACACACTGACCCGCTTTAATCAATGGAGAGACTGAAGGTTAGGCCAGGAAATTAGGCTGAACATTATGAAAACGGACCACTTTTAATGCTTCATTGCCTGGTGAACACAGCTTTGTATTTAGTGTCAGCAACATGTATAAAAGATTGGGAGCAGGTCCTCCGTGGCAACAGGGCAGCACTTCGTGAAATGTGGCGGATGGCAGGGATCAGAGGCGTTTTCACAGCAGCTCTCAATTTATTAGGTTAAAAGTGTTCCATCATCACAGACAAGGAGCTATTCATATATTGAATGACTAGGCTGGATCAGCTGTCTGACCTGCTTCTGTCAGTTTAATGGGTAGGATGTTCATTACTGCTCTGTTTCACCGACAGCCGCAGAGCGCCGCTCCTCAGTCCCAGTGTGTCCTCGTTTCTCACACGTAGTTACAGGTTAAAAGGTTGGAACTCCCAGTGTAACACATTTACACTTTTTAATTATACATTATACAGAATATTCTCAGATCATTCATATCAAACAGTTCACTGTGTCCAAGTCCCTAAAAGCTGAGCTTGAACTCTGATGCAGTCTGACATCAGCCAGGCGTTGAGTCTGGAAACCCACTATGAGCAATGTGCACTTTTGTTCCAGTCAAAAGGAAATCCCCGGCCCTTTGCCTGCATCCTGCCCACGTCCATTTACAGAGACGTGGATTAAACCTGGATTGAGCTCTTTAGTGAAAAGCATCACAAGGTGAGTATGCTCGGCAGTCGCTGATAAACAGCGTGCTGGTTCCTGAGTTACAGCCGCAGCCTCTTGATGTCTTCACTTCTGAAGTCGATACGCAGTGCCAGAACCTGACGCACCTCCGCCGGGGTCAGCCGCCATGTCAGGGGCCCCGAATTTGGGCCCCAGTAATCCAAGATCTCGGTTACCTGTAGGAGAAAAATGCACGTTATGAGCCTGTGTAAAGCAAAAAGTACAAAGAGAACGTATTTATTACAAAATATTTCAACATGTTAATGGTTAAAGAAGCTATAATGGCTTACATTACTAATTATTAAATCACTGGATTATCATTAATATGAATAATTATCATTGATTTGTAAATGAGTCATCATCATTTTACTGTAGTTGTTTACATTTGGGGCAGTTTTGCAAAGGTTTGACCTAGTACTGCAAAATTGTAATTTCCTGGTCAGCATCTATAGATCTGAAGACTACATGGACGCCAAATTTTAATATGTAGTTTGTAGAGGTGAAACTTATTTTACCATTTTAAATCTTGCCAGTAGTTATGTTATAACAATATTTAGCACCATATTTTATAAAATCCTCAAATCTTTTGTATGCAAAATCTTAAATCGGTGAAGTAGCTGTGAGATAAATGTGATGTAAAAACAAATGTCATTCTAATCATTCTGATTGAAAGTAATAAGTATCATAAAATGGCATCAGACTGTTTTTGATAAATGCACTAAATAAATATTCCAAGTGCTATATCGAAGGCAACTGGATTTGTTTCAGTTTCTTCTGAGCGCCTTGGACGAGAGGGGAAACGTCTTCAAGGAACTGAAACAAATCCAGTTGTTTACGATACAGGACAGAATTACCATGACTGGATGACTGAGAACCTTCATTATCATGCTATAAATATTAAGATAAAAACATAAAATGAGCTTTCATACCAATTATACTAATTACTATATTCTGTATAGGTGTGTAGGTTGATCTAAATTACCCGCTCCAGGTTAAGGATGGTGGCCATTTGTGTGAGGCGAGCAAACTTATCCCTGATGGTCCAGGTGGTCACGGTAGTGAGGTACGCCACCAGAGACCGGAGCTCTTTATCAAACTGCAGCCCTCCGAGCTGCAACAAAAAGATCAGAAACAGTGAGTGGATGAGACGTTGTATAAGAATTCATTTGGAGGCTTCCTGTAAGGAGCTCAAAATAGGAGGACGCTATCGTGCAAAGAGGAAGCAACCTCTCCTGCAGGCCTTTCTGGACTCATTAATAAATCATAGCTTGAGGCTTTTCGCCACATGTGTGTCAGAGATGTGATGTGACGTGATGCGCAGGGCACCCGGTGCCACCTTGTGGCCGAGCCCAGCTCCTCACCCTGCTGAATGAGCATTTGAGGACAGTCTTCTCCATTTCAATCGATATCAGGCTGGTCATCAGGCTGGTCAGTGTGTCATAGATGACAGGAGAGAGGGCCGTCTGGTGAGAAGGCAGGGAGAAGTTTAAAAAAAAAAAAAAAATCTATATTTGGAGTGATGGCTGAAATGTTGCTCAGACAAGATACCTTGAACTCTGCCATGAGCTGCTCCAAGTTAATGATGAGCTGCTGCACCCAGGGATCATTAGCTTCGTAATCATTAAACTCCTCCTGTGAGGGACAAAGGCAGTTACGGCAACGTGTTTCATGACCTCCGATTTATTTCTGGTCACTGTGCTGATGCTGTTACCTCCTCTATGTTGTGTGAGATGGACAGGAAGCTGCTAATCCAGGGTTTGACTTGGGGCTTTATGGCTGTTGTGTTCAGCTCAGTCAGTCCCTCCTGTGAAATAAAATCACATCTGAGCTTGAAACTTTTACCACAAAAAGGTCCTATTTCCAGACACTTACCCTGGATACATGTCTCCTATGACCTCACTCATCTTTACCCTCTTTATAATGATACAAGACTGCTGAGTGAGTAAGTATCTCAATAAACTTTGCATTCATTTAGGAAAAAATATGACCAGCAACTTTCTTATTGAATAAATACATTAGACATGGTTTCTCTCTGCTGTTGACACTACGCTCTCATAATAATCCCTTACAAGCACACAGACAGAATTATTCCCAGTTGCTGAGTTCCTACTGTATGAAGAGCAATGTTCAACATGTGCACATGTCTCTAACCTGCAAGAGATCCTTGAACTTTGTGGACGTGTTGACGAGGTCAGACAAACAGCTTTCAATCTTGGCCTGCTCACCAGAGCCGGCGCCTTGACTGAACAACTTGGCGCAGTCGTTCTGCAGAAGGGAATACAAGAATTGAAAGAAAATGAGAAACAAGGTAAACTATAAACAATGAAAAGAGACGCAAAGCTGTGAATCTTACCTCAAGGTTCCTCTTGAGAGTCGTGATATTCTCACTGCACACCTCCACGTTATTCAGAGTCACCTGAGGTAGAATAAAAAGACTGAATGAAGGATTTTTATAGCTGATGTGATTCAATATGAATCAGTCTTATTCCGTCATTCTGTCAAGGTCAAACTGGCAGAATGACACCACCTGAATAAATATTGGCAAATCTACTTTTCTGTAAACCACAAATGTGTTCATTCATTTCTTTATATTTCAACTTTGTGTTTCTTTCATAGTCTTTATGCTCTGGTTAGATTTAGGCCCCCCAATAAGCGTGGTTGAGGTCAGGAAAAGATCAACTTTTGGCTTAAAATACAGATCTTGGTTTGCTATAAACACAGCTAGAGATGAACTGATTTCCTATCAAAAATATTCTTTTTTTGTCAACACAAACACAGCTGAAAACTGTCCGCTGGTCTACTTAAAAACATCTAGTGTCGACATGCTTATAAATGCTGAAACGCCATCTTGGGTGAGGATATTCATGATTATCTCAATTCACAATTGTCCCAATAATGAAAATTCACCACAGTCAAGTTGTTGACAGTGTTTTCCATGATTTTTTGGCCCATTCCTTCTGCCAACATTTTATCCTGGTGACAGGACTGATATATAAAACCTTTAAGTATTTCTTTGATCCAAATGTACCTTTCGACAAACGGGTTGAAAGGTTTTTGAAGTAGTGCTTCCTTCAGCTGTGAGCCATTTTAAAAATTTGCGGCTGTGTGTGTGTGTGTGTGTGTGTGTGTGTGTGTGTGTGTGTGTGTGTGTGTGTGTGTGTGTGTATTACCAGAAAAGCAGCCTTGGCGTTCTCAGTGCTCTCGATACCCAGTGTGTTGAACTTGCCCTGCTGTAAGCTGCTCTGCATCAGACTGACCGCGCTGCTGACGCCACGCTGGATGTCCTGCAGAGTCGTAGCTGGGAAGCCCTGCCGCAGTTTATTATACAGCACCTCCCTGACAGGTGAAGAGAGGAAAGGGCACACGGACACAAGACATGAAAAGTGTAAACAAAAGGAAGTACTGAAAATGTGAACAGAAAAGAGAAAGAATGAGTACCTGAAGTCAGACTCCAGCACAGAGTTGGCGTGGTTGATCATGGCACAGAGGCAGTCGATGCTGGAGCTGGATAAAGCTCTACTGATGCACTTTTTAACAATGTAGAAACAGTCGTCCACCATGCTGGAGGTCAGCTGACCCTTTTCATATGTATCCATAGTGACAGCCTGGGGAGGAAATTTTGCTCATTTAGAGGGAATTGAATATAATACAGTGTCATAAACCCATGTTCGATGACAATAACTGTTCACTATCTTATTTGCATATATTCAAATAGGTTCTCAAGAAAGGCCACACTTGTTTCATCTTACATGTACTTGGAAAAGATATAAATTAATTTGACATAAGTATATATTTGCGTGAAATATAAGTTGTTATTACGCATCAAAGCTTTGATGATAAATCTCTGTGACAACTAAGCAAAGTCTGTTCATTGATGAAGAATGCGATGTGTGATCTAAAGAGAAATCAAAGTGAGTTGAAAACATCCTCCACCAACTTATCACTGTGCTCCTCAAATATAGTCACTCTCATGATGAAGGAGAAAAACGCAGCAAAACCAGAAATATAATGTTTTATTAATTTCACGCATTGTTCCTCTGAAAAATCTGTTGCCTACACTACCCACAATGCTATTCTAACTGCTGACATTTTGGTCAAAGATTCTGGTTCATTATGCTAACAGCGGCTAACGTAACCTCAAGTTCACAGGCTCAAAATGAGATGAGGAGTGGTCTACAGAGGTTTTCATTGTCAAACTTGTAGTCTTCAGCCCCAACTGATGCTGATTCACGTGACATCACTCGAGTCACTGTATCTCCCTCTGGAGGCAACAAAAGCTTTTTCACACAACTTTTCCCATGTATGCAGAAGTAGGCCCCAACTCTGATACTCACAATTGGTAGAGTTCTCAAAAACTGTAAATAAAAATACTTGAGAAAACAGAGTAATTTACCTTGTTGACAGACTCTCTCATGTAGTACTCTTCCATTGGAATATAGTAACCAATGAGCTCCTGCATCGTCCTGCTCAGCATGCAGTGTTTCAGGAGCTTCTCCACATTCTGTTGATGCTCTGTCCAAAGAATTAGGAAAAATCACAATCCCAAATCCAGATGACTTATTTCAGCTCTACATTCTCAAAAAGGTATCAGTGTTCTGTATACATCATCACACGTTAACATTAATCTACCTTGTGTGACGCTCTGAGCATCCCCAACTTCAAAGTCGGCCAACATGCGACGACGTAAAAAGCGCAGGTAGAGCTCAGACCGTGCGTTCATCAGGGTTACTTCTGTCAGTACAGGGTCCAACTCCCTGTTTATGTGAGACAGGTGTTATAAACAAAACACCACAGAGACAAATGTGGAGGAGACGCAGGACACTGCTGAGACAAACACAATTACCTGGGCTCGATCCGCTCCCCTGGCACGCTCTTCATCATGCTGCTCTGAACAACCTGAAACTGAAGGAGGATAAAAGTTCACAGTGTGTACAGGTACGCAGTAAAAACGATCATGCAGCTCCGATGTCATACACACCTTGTTGTGGTATCCTCTCTGCTGGATGAACTTGTCGACTATTTTCTGGGCCTGCTGGTCACACTCCTGCTGCAGGTGAGTGATGAGTGTGTACAGATGGCCCGGACCGTAATACGTCTCTACAATCACCAGATGAGTCTCAATGACAAGAGCAATACCTGTAAACACACAAGAACATGTTAGTTAAGTCGGCTCCAAGCAAATAAAGGAAAATGCTTGCAGATGCAGGCAGAGCATCAGGCCCGTTATCTCACCTTCCAGCAGCAGCGTCAGAGTGTCTGCAAACACCAGCGGAGCTCTCTTCTCGCCCAGGTCTCCTCCCGTAGCAAGGACCAAGTTCTCCTCAGCTTTGGAGGCAAGCTGTGTGAGAATATGTCAGATGGGAAATTAAAAATGAGACCAAGATATCTTTGATTATTTCTGATCAAAAAACAAAGATGACAATTGAGATTGAGTTTGGTGGTTTGTAGGCTGGATTATACAATGGAGATTTCCATGAATAGATTGAGAATAAAAAAGAAAAAAAAGTCTCCACCCAGAATAGACCCCAAAAGGCAGATTTTCTCACTTCCTTTAACATTGCGAGACAGGATGTTTTCAGACATTATCCTTAATTTCTCAAAGAAATGCACTGCACTTGAAAATAACAACAACAAAAAAAAAACACGAAAAAAAAAACAAACCCCAAAACGTGTCTATAGGTAGCTTGTATCTATGAGTGATAACAAACTGGGACTGTTAAGCCTTGGCAGAGGTATGCACTCTACTGAGTGTCACTGTAGTTTAAAAATGAGTCTAAAATGTACCACCATAAATTTTTGTTTAAGAAATGATTTGCTTTTTATGTAAGGTTTTATTCTAATGCTGAATGTAACAGATCAGAGGGGCTCAATTTAGTTTAGGGCATGGTGGGACATGATGCCATGTAGTGATGTCACGGGTCAGAACCAACATTGCTGCAGAGGAGCATGCAGCTCCAAAATAACATTATTCTACATGCGGTCCAAGAGTCGCACATGGTTATTGTCTTTCATATGTTTTGTCTTTTTTATCTATGCATAATGTTTGTTAACATTTTACACGAACAAAAGTGAGACATTTTCATTAATCCTATTTAATGCCAGCACATTTCTGTTGTGTTCACGTGTTTCAGGCTGCTTATCAATGCGGACTTGCTTGAGATACCTTAACAATGAATGGTAGCTGTATGTCCTGAAACCTTTATGTCTTTTATTATATTGTAGTTATCACAGTGTGTGCTGAAGGAACAGAAAGTGAGAGCTTTATTAAGAACCTGTATGATGTGTGGCCATTCTTCCATGGGACTGGTGTAACTAAATGCACTATAAGTGACTGCTCTTTCGACCAAAAGTACTCACAGATGTCCTTGTACAAAAACAGGACCAACAACAATACTGACCTGACTGCAGAGATATTGTCCAAAGCGTGCAAGGCCCTGCTGGTGGAGGCCCAACAGAGGAAAGATCTTGAAAAACCTTTCCACTTGTGCGAGGTCGACTGCTGCTACAGCTTCATCCAGCTTCTCAGCAACAATGACCTTCAGTTTCTGCTCTGCCTCCTGAAGCATTACCAGACTGGCGTCCACAGCACTACCTGAGCAAACATGATGCATCAACAAGCTCACACATACAGTACATAGCTCCTATTTTGCAGCTGATTTACTGCTACTTTCACTGCAGTGACAAAAGTATTAAATCGTTTGGTGGATCATAGTGCTAAAGTATTTGGTGTTTTTCCATGATTCTTCCCAATATTGTCTGAGTGACTACTATCATATAATAATCTGACACATTTGATCTACAAAACATAAAGAAAAAAATCATTAAATCAAATTAGACTACAGCATTCACTGCTGCGCAAGACTGGAGAACTGGAAGCCTCGTACTTTCTTCTCCCTGCCTGCTCAGCTCAATAACCGACTGGTCCAGAGAGAGGTATCGATGGATGTGGGCAGCAGCCTGTTCATAATCTTCGTTACGCAGAGCTGTCTGGACACCGTCCGTGCAGAACTTCAGATCGAGGATATCGTCGGCACGCTGGATGACATTATACAACCGTGTCTAGAAAAAGATTAAACAAAATAAGAAATCAGTGCGATCCACTGCAATACTCTTGAAATAGATACAACCTAAGATGATCAGAAAATGTCAGCAAAAGTTAAAAATCATACGTGGTGTTTTTGTCATTGTGTCAAAATGCTTTTAAATCTATTATATTATCAACAAATCCCCCCTTTTAAACTCTCTTCAATGAATATAAAGGTTAATAAAACTGCACATAAATGATATTGTATCTATGATAGATATATCAAATGTGTGTTTTAACCTTTGCAAGGTCCAACTGTCTGACTTTGCGGCTAACGTTTTCGGCCAGGCTACATGTGAAAGTGATCATGCCTGACAGCTGACTGGCATCTCCCCCGATCAACTGTAGGTTGGGCCTGTAAGAGACGGAGACAGTTCACAGAACACAGACTGTCATGACTGGAACTCAAATAAATGTTGAGTTTTTGATACTACACTAATCTGCTTAAACTGTACCCCATCCTCTGTAGTGCCAGCATCTTTGTGTGAATGGCGCCCTCCTGTCCAACCAGTCTGTCCAGCTCAGCCTCCACTTCTTTCTGCATTAGAGGAAAAAACAATACATCTGATGAGCAAAATGAATATGAATTCTATTTTGATTTAAGCATCTTAAACTTAGTACAGATTCATGCAGTTCAATACATCTTCACATTTTCTATCAAAACATACCTAATTAATTGACAGAAACCAAATAAATTTGGTAAATATCTAGGCATGTAGTTATCTGACAAGGAAAGCGGGCATGTTAGTATTAGATAATGTGGTGTGTAAGTAGTTTAAAGCATGTAGGGTGAGTTGAGTAACACTACTGCATCAGTATGGCAGTATATTACAGGACTCCATATAATTTTAAATATGGGCTTTAGGAGACTTAGTGCATAGGTTTCCTGCTCTATCTAAAACACTTTCAGGACTTTTCTGGACAAATTGACAATTACATTTCTTGCTGTGGTTGATGACACATTGCAAACCCACCCTGTGAACATGCCGTTACCATTTAGTTTGCATGAATGGCCCATGAACTACCATTTTTCTTTGAACCCACTGGTACATTTTTCTTCATTTGACTGGGTGATTGTGTTTGTGATACTGTCAGGCAGATCTGACAGGGCATTTAAGATATTCAAACTCAGAATGTTGATGTTCACATTGTTAATGAGATAAAACAAACTATGATTTTTTTCCCCCACAAGTGAATAAACAAGCTGTTCTCAGAGAAAAATAAGGTCCCAGAACACTGTTTGAAGCTAGAAAGGTGGCAGGGTCCGCCACATATAAACAAAATAAAACAGTATGAATAAACAGACAGACACAAGGACACGATTTCAGTCATGAAAGCTAAGAGTTAGTTTATTTAGTGTGTTTTGGCATGAAAAACCCAGCAAAACTACATAGTGCACCTTTAATAAGTCTGACAAAATAATTAATTACATAAAAACGATGTATACCTCAACATGAGATACATTGTTACGGCAGCAGGGTGACGCTATGCATCTTCAAAATGGTTTGCCAGTTATGGTAGCTTTACTATGCTTGCCAACACCCTCAGAGAGACTTTAGAGTCGAAATCTTGACAGGTAGAATCATTTCTATCACTTTCATCACTTATCACATACTAATATTTGTGTTAGCTAGGTGTTGTGGACAGCTTTGTGCCCTGGCAACTCAGATGCTAACGTTACCACTGTTTTCCACGCACTGGAGATTAGTTAATGGTAAACAATAGCTCTAGCATGTTCTGAAAGTCATTAACGTAATAGCTTCATTATTTTGTTGCATTTATTTGGTCTTATTCCATCAAAGTGGAGCCCTTTCCCTCAGTAGTGTTTTGGGCGAGCAGCGTCCCGGAAGTTAAACGGAGGACGTGTCAACGTCAAACAAACTGCCGTTAACAGCCGTTTCTACTGACCTCCTGTGTGCAGAGCTGCTGATAAACTTTCTCCAGATCCTCCAGCTCTGTCAGGGCCGATATAGTCTCCATGCTCACGGAGGACACTGAGCCAGAGTCGCATCTTTTCGCTGCCAGGGGTCCACTGTCAGCCATCTTCCGACACTGACAGGATTAAGCGGCCACGTCACAAGGGTTGCTTTTTTCCCCGGGTTTTGCCTGTCAGGCGGCGCCTCTTCGCAAGAAAATACCGCTGTCAGAGAAGACTAGAGATCCGTACTAAGAATTGTTCTCTTTTTTCGTCAGCTGTCCCGGGAAAATATAAATCTCTCCCGGGACAAACTTTGCCGTCCCGTTTTTTTTTTTTTGGGGGGGGGGTTGACACCTTAATTCGGTTCCATGGAACATTTTCATAGGGGGGCCAGATGGGGCCAGTGAAAATCTTAGGGTGGCACACCAAAATGGTCCTTGTTGTGGCAACTCAGATTCAGCTCCAGTCTGTGGCTATCTATTGTATTCCCCTTGACACTTTTTCATCAAAAAGACAATATGCACCCAATACAATTACCTCTGAGTCTGAGAAACACACTAGCATTTCAGAAAAACACAAAAAATGTTGTTGTTTCTTCTTCTGCTTCTTGTGCTGACTTCCCATCAGACTGCACGCCTTTCAGCACATTAGCACCCCCACAGGTGGAGATTTAAATTACAGTTCCCTATTGAGCCAGCGCCTCAGTCAGTCAGGGAAATTGGGGGAGCACTGGGGGGGCCAGCGTGTGGCCAGCAATTTTCCAGGGGTAACACTGGTGTAGATCAGTTGTTACTTACTGATCTCCAGTAATAAGCAGGTGATGTTCCTTCATATATCAGTGAGCTCCACATAGTAACTACCTTCATGAGTTGTCTAAGCTCAGTAAGTTCTAGTATGTGCATGTTAAAAGGGAGCTAGCCTCCCTCTCATGTCGATGAAATTTGTTTTTGCCTCAAGGGTTTCTGAAATAACTCTGAAAACGAAGGTGAAGAAGTCTCATTTAACTGTTAAGTGTTGAGGGAAATTCTACATCCAGTTAAATGCGTCATGGCCATTTTGCTCGTGCACCAAACCTCCATTGTGATATTGGTCGTTATATATCTGTGGTGGTTATTACATGAATAATGCACAATTAATTCAACTGAGTCATGGGAGAGTTACTTAAAATCCAATCTAATTGTTTATTAACTGATTGAGTGTGGGAGGAAACCGGAGAACCCGGAGGAAACCCACGCAGACATGGGGACAATGAGCAGGCTACACAGACAGAGAAGAGGCCTGGAAAAAAGCCAATACCTTCTGCTGTGAAGCCACAATGTCCAAATTGACCACTAAGCCACCATGCTGCCCTCGGAAGATCTGTGAAGGTTTTGATTGCACAATTTCCCAGAAGCCCAGGAAAACATGCAAAGAAACCCTACACAGCTTCACACATCCCTAATCAATGCGGGAAACACAGCAGCCTCAACCAAGAGACAATGCATCGGAAGCAATTCTTCTTCTTCATCTTCCCCTTCTTCTTTGGCCCGGTGTCTTCTGAAAATCAAAGTACATTTAAAACTCCAGTTGCACATCAGAATGCACAACAATTCAGACACAAGTGGAGGTGAATGTTACTTACCACATGTGGTTGTGTCCTCCGATGTCTTCCTTTTACTGTTGGTGTAGCTCACTGAGGACTGTGTCGTCTTGTTCAGTCCAGACTGAAAACTAAACACACACAAGAAAAGGTTAGAGCGTTATACGTGTAAATGTGATCACATCTCAAAGCTGCAACTTGGAATTTAGAATTTTTGTTGATTCTGGTGGCTTCTGAGGACCAAATCGATATGATCCTTTAATTCATAACCAGAGGAAATAATCTCACCTGATGGGAGGGAATGTGCTGTAGCTCTGTTATAGGGCATTCAGGTGATATGGGGACTTTTCCAAGCAATTATTGACAAATGATTGTCTACATTCAGATCTGTCCCTGCATGAGCTGCATCTTTTTTTTTTCAAACATATTTCATGTTTATAGGAAAAACCGGAGCGCCCAGAGAAAACCACGCAGATGCAGGGAGAATGAGCAAACTATGACTATTTTGATTGGAAAACTCCTGAAAACCATGCAACAGAAACCCTACACAGAACATATCTTCACACATCCCTAATCCTCATCAGCACAGGAAACACAGCAGCTGAAAGTCTTCCTCAGCCAAGAGACAACACGTCTGAGGCACGTTCTTCTTCTTCTTCCCCTTCTTCTTTGGCCCGATGTCCTCTGAAAATCAAAGGACATTTAAAACTCCAGCCGTACTTCAGAATGCACAACAATTCAGACACAAGTGGAGGTGAATGTTACTTACCACATGTGGTTGAATCCTCAGATGTCTTCTTGTTACTGTCGGCGTTGCTCACTGAGGACTGTGACGTCTTGTTCAGTCCAGCCTGAAAACTGAACACACAAAAGAAAAGGTTAGAGTGTTATACATGTAAATGTGATCACATCTCAATGCTGCAACAAGGAATTTTGATTTTTTGTTGATTCTGGAGGCTTCTGAGGACCAAATCGGTATGATCATTAAATTCCTCCTGTAATAAAGATCAAAATCTAGCTATCGTTTGGATTTGATTTAGAAGTGAGTAAAAGATAAAGGCGACAGATTGTGATACTATTTTTGATCATCTTACCTAACTGGAATCTCCTGATCTTCCAGCTGCGTTGTGTTCTCGGCTGAACTGTGGGGTCGAACCAGGATCGCACCTGACGGAAGAATTTCTGGAGATGGAGTGCAGTCATCTGGTTGGATGTTACTGCTTTCTTCATCCCTCAGTGGAGCAGCAGTAGGCTCACTGACTGTACTCTTCTGATCTTCCAGCAGCGTTGTGTTCTCGGCTGAACTGTGGGGTCAAACCAGGATTGCACCTCCTGAACTAATTTCCGGAGATAGAGTGCTGTCGCCTGGCTGGATGTTACTGCTGTCTTCATCATCCAGGGCAGTGGCAGGAGGCTTGCATTCAAAGTCCTCACTTAAAGTCTGGACACTAAACATGAAAACACACACACACACACAATTGTCTTGTTATTGCCATGAGGTACTCGGTCATCCAGGTCATGGTACACATAAGGGCTGTATCATAGGTAACAGTTTCTTGAAGATGTTTCACCTCTCATTCAAGAGGATTCTTCCGTTCTTCACACACACACACACACACACACACACACACACACACACACACACACACACACACACACACACACACACACACACACTTACTTTGGGTAGACTTTGGTGATGAATGGGTGAGAGAGGACTTCACGGGAAGTGATCCTCTTATCTGCATCTAAGGCCAGCATGGCCTTCAGGAGCTTGATGCACTGCGCTCGCTCAACAGCCTCAGTCTTGTTATCTTCCTCCAGACGCACCTAGTTAAAGAAACATCAGTCAGATTCACCACCAGTCATGTCATCCTCATGATCATGAAAAGACAGTCAATCATAGTGACAAAGAAAATTAATTCACACTTACTGCTTTCAGTTCATCCAGACATTTCAACCCGTGTTTGTTCCTGGTTAGACTACGGCGCCGTTTGAAAAATTCCAAAGGAGTCTAAAAGAGGAATCAGAGTGTTTGTATTAATGTTCAACTGTCGCATGTTACAGAATGTAAGACAGATACAAAGATAGCTTTATTAATTCCCGAGGGGAAATTAGGTTACCATAGCAGCATGCACATCCAAGTACAAACACAATCAGAATATAAAGGCAAATATAGAAACAGTAAGAAATAGTCAAGTACTATATACAATAGGCAAAAAATAAGATGGCAATGTGTTTTTAGCTTTCCTGCTTGAAACATATAGACTGATAAAAGATTAAATAACTTCTGTAAAGGCCAGAAAAGGTTCATTGCTGTACCTTGATCCTCCAAACTCCTTTGTCAGTTTTTGTGAAGTAAAGCTTTGCCTGGGGGCTCTGTTCAAGAAGATGGTCCGCTGGCTTGCCAAAGAATTCCACAATTTCCAGCATCTGGAGATTAAACAGAGAATTACATCAGTATATCCAAGAGCAAGCAAAATATTGTTCCCATGAGGGCAAAGTAATGACCCGCCCTGACAAATTGTCTGACTATAGTAGAAGACGTACTGTTTCATAGTGACCCTCTCCTGCGAACAGGTTACAACCATAGATCATCTCGAACATGGCACAGCCCAGGGACCACATATCAATGGCCTCATTAAATTCACCGCCCAAATAAGTTTCCGGGGCCCTGAATGTGAAAGAGAAAAATTAAAGGGTGTTTACACGAGAACATGTTACAGGGAGGAAGCACACAGCTGATTCTTCATGGTAAAAATAGTAAACTACTAATTCTTTCCATTATAATAGAACAAATAATCTGACTTACGTGAATGCAGCTACTCGAGGTTTGATGGTCTTGGCCTCTGATGTGAGAACGGACACCCCGAAGTCTATCAGCTTCACTTCAAAGGGTTGTCGGAAGCGGTTCACTATCATGATGTTGTCTTGTTTGACATCAGTATGGATCACCCCGATCCCCTTCAGCGCATCAAATGCTGTGGCCACCTGAAAGTACAAGGTAGGTTAGAACGGACTCAAGCCTAAAACTGAGTGTATATTGCTTTGCTCTCCATCTGATGGTGCTGTGTTCATACCTGTTGGATGATGGTTCTGATGTCACTCAGAAGCATTGGGGGAGAATTTTTCAGCATCCTGTAGTCGTGTAGGCTTATATCCAATAGTTCAAACACAAGCGCCTTTCCATGTATGGTCCAAAAACTTTCGATATACTTGACAACGTTGTGTTTGTCAAGGTTGTGGGACATGTTCCTCTTCAGAATGGGGATCTAGAGACACGGGCAAGTTGATTGATGTCTTAGTCTTGGAGAGTGCTGAAAGTTAGAGCTTCATCTTGTGGTACTTAAAACCTAGTGTACAAATAATCACTTTATCTTTGCATATTACGTTAACGCTTTTAGATTGCTTTACATTTCAAGGTCATTTAAGTATAATAAGTTAGAGAAATTGTTTTGTTTTTTTTTGCGCGAGGCACTTACTGCATCTTTGACTAAACAACTTTATTTTATACCACAATGTTTTATGATCCTTGTTAGTTAACATTCTTTAACAACTATCATTAGGAATGGATGGATTATAATGAAATAAGACATTAGTCATTGTAGTTGTAGAGCAAAATTTAATACTGATTTACAAACGTTAATATTTATTTTAGTGTAAACAAATAATGAAATACTTTATAAACCATTTATTAAACATTTGGAAATGTTTGCAAACATCAGTTGGCCGTCCAGACAGTGTTCACAGAGGAGCTCCACAGTGTTCATTAATCATTTAGAAAGTTTTATAAACATCACTTGCAATGTTAGAATAATCAATTGCTTAGGAAATGCTTTATAAAAACATTTCATTCTTGACAGTGAATTCACTGTTAATTAAAGTTATATTAACTATAATTTGACAATTTGACAAAAACACACTTTATGATAACCACAATTAGTAAATGATTTATTAATTGTGGTTATTATTAAGTTTGTTTAGAAAGGGACTATATATATATAAGTGTTTTTTTTATCATTGATACTATCATTATAGTGTAGTATTGTTTATTTTATTGTTATCGCTTGTATGATCTTGTATTTATCATCCCTTATTACTCTTACTAGCCGTGTTTTATTGCTGTCTTGGAGTGAATTCGTCTCTTAATCCAGTTTTGTTTTCTGAATATCTTGTGTTTTTATTCATTGACTTTATCACTTGTTGAGCACTTTGAATTCATTCTGACTTGTTTGAAAGGGGCAATATAAATAAAGTTTGTTTGATTCATTAGTAGTATTACCGTTGCTTGATAGAAGCACATCATAGTTTAATCTTACAACGTATCCTCACGTCTATTCAGATGAAATGACGGCTGGGCTAGTAATGGCTGTCAGTTCACTTTACGCAGCAAAGGTTCTGCTTGTATTTTTATCCATGTCAACACTGCATGTTGAGAAAATTACATTTTGATTTGATTTTGATTTTTTGTAATTCTGTTAACATGACACATAGTTTAAGCAAGATCTCCTAAATATAGCTGTTCCATGGTTACAATCTCAGTAACTCTGGACCCCATGCTTTGTTGTAAAAAATGTATATGTTACATCATGTTGTACACTTCAATCTGTGGTTGCTTCTCAGAAACTTGGTTGACAACACCATTACCAGCGCCAGTTGCTCCCCACCAAGTCAAGATATCCGCATATTGGCCCCCTGGCACACCCAGCTACAGCTACATGCCCCCACAATGGTGAAGAGAGAAAGGCTTCAGTATGATGTTTCAGTATTTATAGGCTGTTAATCAGTCTGAAAAGATTTTTTTTAAACGTGTCTTTATAAACATCAAATGGACTTTAAGTTGAAATTTCTGCGTGTCGTTCTCTCTGCAGGTCAGACAATGGTAGATATGCATCCACACTCAACTCTAGTGTTTTTTGGGTTTTTTTGCTTGTGGTGAAGACATGTGCCGCCAGTGTCTGCAACCTCTTACTCTTCTTCCAGCATAATGTGAATCTAAAAACCCAACTACATAAAAAGAGGCCCATTTTGGATAGGAGGAGGTGAAGAATAGGCCCATCCCCATTCCATGTCACACCCCAGTGCCAGCACCACGTTATTGTTCACAAATCTGTCTAAATCTGTTAGTGAGCACTTCTCTTTGCCGAGATAATCCACCCCACCTCACAGGTGTGGCATGTCAAGATGCTGACGGCATGATTATTGCACAGGTGTGCCTTAGGCTGGCCACAACAACAGGCCACTCTAAAAATGTTCACTTTTATCACACATCACGATGCCACAGATGTCGTGAGTTTTAAGGGAGCGTGCAATTAGCATGCTGACAGCATGAATGTCCACCAGAGCTGTTGCCCGTGAATTGAATGTTCATTTCTCTACCATGAGCTGTCTCCAAAGGTGTTTCAGAAAATTTGGCTTTAGTTTTGATTCATTTCTTAATGGACTGAATTCTATGTAAATAAACTTGTGTAAGTGAGGTTTTATTTGACTGAGCCGTTCCCAACAGGTTCTCTTAGCCAAGGCCCACTTTCTGTTTCACGCAGCCGAAAGACACCAACAAGAGCAGGGATGGTTGAGAATAAGCTGCTGATGTAAACAAGAAATTTTGGAAATTTAAATATGTATGATTATAGCCTGACCAAAACTGGACTTTTGAGGCCAATACCAATATTGAGATTTGTTTGTTTCAATCAGCCTTTAGTATTTTCTTTTTTAACATTAACAACCAGTCTTGATACAAATACTTTAGATTTTATCCAGGCTAGTAGAATGACTATGAATGGCAATGTTAGTCTGTCAGCTGGTCAAGTGTCACCTTTTTTCCCACAAATCCGAGGTGGCAACCCTGAGGAAGACAGGAAGCCTCTTCTTCGTAAAATCTGGTGAACAAAACTCTAAGAACATCTGTAACATTTTACTTAACCACCTTAAACATAAACCAACAGACTGCTGTTTAATTATGGTGAGACTGGCTGTGGCAACGCAAGAGCTCAACTTGAGAAATCAAACTCTGGACAAAATAACACGATTTACAACACGTGCTAGGTCTATTTAAAACTGTCAAAACAGCCAATGTACAAAAAACAGGCCAAAAACCTCTTCTCCCAATCAGTGTCTAGCCATTCAGATTATATTTTGGCTTAACTGGATTGACTAACTGTAACAGGACCAACAGAGATCTTCTGCCTAAACAGCCCCCTAACTCAGGTGTGTCCCCTCGTAGATTAATTTAAGTACATGCACCCCATAATAACCATAATAAATACCCCCCAGAGTGTCCTGTCCTGTTGCCCACAATATCTGCAAGCTTTGGTTTAATTTGTGGCATACTGGAAGAATCTGCCTCAGAAACTTCTGTCATCACACCAATACACTGGAGGTAAACATCAGTACTCTTTGGTGTGAAACGCACACCAAAAAATGTCATTTTTAAACTTAACAGAAGTTGCAATCACTGGGGGTGAAACTGACCACACTACGTAGGAATATAATTTTACTCAAACTATAATCTTTTTAATATAATTTTTGACAGTGTTCCTTTAAATTGGATAATCCCATAAGGCTTCAGTGGAGTATAAAAGCATTTTGAATGAAAATAAAACTGAAATCTGTTTTGGTTTATGCTTTTATTAGATCCCTTCCAACATTACATCTTTCCTAAATGTGCTGTTTAAACAAAATGGTCTAATATTGAAAAAATGATGCTCTCAAGATGGCTTTTTGATCTGAGTTGAAAAACCAAAAGAACAACTTGGCCAAATTTGAGTGATTCAGCATTCATGTCATCTTACCAGCACATCTGATGCTGCTCTTGTTAGTGACATGGTGTATTGTAATGAAAATCACAAACCAGCTAAGATGCAAGCTGAATTGGCAGATCATTTAAGGCCCTCACAGTGATCAGAAAAAAATATTTTTCACATGTTGTAACTACCATCTCTACTGGCAGTGTAAAAAAAAAATCAACTGTCCATAGATCTTTTGCAAAACCAATTTTACTAGAAGGAGAATTTACATTTTTACATTATCATGTCTTAAAGTAAGCGTCACAGCATTTACAGGAAACCTATAACAGGTGATAACACGACAGTCTCGTCACGTAGTAACAGAATCAACTTGCTGCTCACTGGTAAACAAAAGTAGTTCCTCTCTTTCCTGCTGAAGCTCTTCCCATTTCTTCCGCAGCTCTGCCCTCTCCTTCTGCAGCTCATCTTTCTGTTTGTTCAAGTCTTTGGCTTCCTCCTGCTGTGCTTTCCTCAGTGACTCGATTTGCTCCCTCTCTGCAGCTGCCTCCCTGGCATTCACTGCACGCAGCTTCTCCAGCAGCTCCCTCTGATGCTCCAGAGCCCGCGCCTCCTCCCTCTGCGCTCTCCTCATGGACTCTATCAGCTCCTGCTCCCTCCTGAAGAGACGCTTTTCTCCTTCAGATGCTCGTGAAACTTTCAACACACCTGTAAGGCAAAAGGCTACAGGTTTAGTCTCACTACCATCTTGGATGCAGACGGTAGGAACCGCTAAATGAAGCCATGTACTTAAATTAATGTTCACAGTTACTTCTTATTGAGTTGGAGTATAAAGGAAATTTACAGTGGATGATCAAAACATATTGTTGTGTTTTTCTGCAAGTTCCATAAACCATTTACCTGAAACTGTTCTCTTCTCTATCGCCCCAACAGTCGCTGGTGGTGTCGATGTGTCACCATTAGCTTTGGGGCCCTTTGATGAACACGACTGTGGTGGGTTCAGCCCGTTGGCCACTAGCTGAGAAAATACCTCCGGGTGTCTCTTTGACAAGTGCTGATGCAGCTGTCCTGTGCTGCCTCCTTCAAAGTATTGTAACTTCTTCATGCATATCCGACAACGAGCTGCAGACAAACTGTCCAAGTGCTCGTAGTGTCTCCAGATCAAAGTGCGTTTATGTCTAACAGGGCAGTGATCAGTTGCCTCTTCACATGTTATTTGTTCTGCTGGACCTCCTTTGGCAGCTTCCAGGATTCCATTAGGAGCAAAGTCAGCGTGATCCACTGGGGTAAGGGAGTCTCTGTCCTCCTGTGCCACTTCCACTAAAATATGAGGATAACAGAGCTATAATGATTGACTTTATTTGATAACTGATTAATTGTTCTGGGCATAAATTAGTTAAAAGATCAAATACACACACAGCAGTGATCATACAACATTACCTGGAAATGATCTCTTCTCTGTCATCACAACAGTCTCTGGTGGTGTCACTGTGCCACCTTTAGTGTGTGACCCCAGTGCCGAGTTCTTCTCATCGGCCACTAGCTGAGAGAACACCTTCGGGTGTTTCGTTGACATGTGCCGACGCAGGTTGCTGGTGCTGCTGCCTTCAAAGCACTGTAGCTTCTGCATGCAAATGCAGCAAAGAGCAGCTGCCAGACTGTCCAACCGCTTGTAGTGCCTCCAAATCAAGCTCCGTCTACGTCTTACACGGCGGTCATCAGCCGCCTCTTCACGTGTTATTTGTTCCGCTGGACCTTTTTGTGCAGCTTCCAGGATGCCTTTAATAGCAGAGTTTAAGTCAGCATCATTCCCCGTGGTAGGCGTGTCAGAGTCTCCGTCCTCCAGGGCCACTTCCACTAAATACAAGAAAAAAAAAGTTAGAATGACAGCTACAACTATCCACTTAATGTGTGCTGGTGATATGTTTACACATGTGATTCGTTTTTCAGTGTATCAAAAGTCTAAAAATGGGTTAATATGATTATTAGTAGTAACCAAACAGTTCTAATCCCAATCTATAGTATTACAAAAACAGCGGCAAAGTCATACATTTGAGAACCCTTAAATACCTTGATATTTTATTCAAATGTATCTAAACAATTTTTATTTCATTCAGAAGTATAATAAAAACCTGCTACGTTACTGAACTCTTTAGGGGTGAGAAGGAAAAGATGACAGTTACAAAGCTGAGTGTAACCCAAAGGAGTTTCACTCCTGTCCTCTGTGAACTGACATTTAATATAGTACCTTCATAAGACTAGTTTAATTTACCACAAACTGATTGTCATCAACATAATTTCCATATTAAAACAATAACCATGAAAGCAATGTAATATGTCATTATCAGACATGGGCAATGTGTCCTTAAACTACTATTGGGTTATTTTCAGACCATTCTGCTCTAGCTAAATTATATCTCAATATTTTGAAATCTTCAAAAACGCGCTTAATAAATGACAAGACATGCAACCAAATCAAATATCACAATTTTGTATTATTATGGTATGATGCTTGACGATGCTTACACAAATATCAACACAATGAATGGGTAAGGGGCAAGTAGAGTAGTCTGTTTACAGAAAATGACACTTGTTTCAGGTGTGCATAAAAATAATAATGAATATGAATAATGAATGATGTCTGGGTTGGTCTTGAACTAACCGTACCGGAGCAGAAGTGATCACTGTCCGTCTCCATGTCTTCATGACAGTTAATGGGGGCAGTTTCAGCCACACGACCCCTCATCCCCTTCACCTCGGCGGGGTGTTTGGCTCGTAGATGTCTCAGCATGTTGGTAGTGCTGCCCTGCTCGTATCTGATCATGTTGTTCGAGCAGAGCAGACACCGGACCGTCTCAGAGTCGACGGTTTCGAAGAAGTCCCACGCGACGCTCCGTTTCCTGCTGAGCATCGTTGAGTCCGGGTCGTCATTACACGGAACCAGTCTCCTCTGCGGCTCTGAACCTGCTGCTCATAGTCAACGCTGTTACCATGAGTGGCATTACTTATAATATGATTAACACCGCTCGGGGTTTCTTTCAAACTGTCAGCGTTTGCTCGACTGATAACGGTTAACTTAAATCATTAACGTTAGCTGTTGTTGTTAGCAGTTTACTCAACTTTACCCACAATGCATAGCTGCTGCCGAACGTGGCGTCACATCCGGGGCGGGTTCATAATATGCGTAGACGCCTCATGGCGTGCTGGAACAGAGATATAATATATAGTATACGTATATTATGTCTATGTGCTGGAACGTAATCCCGCGTCGCCGCCATCTTGGTTGGGTTTCCTCACTCTAGGCTAGCGCCAGAGTCAATCGGAATCAACGGAGAGCGAGCAACTATGACCGTATTTTCTGCAGCTAATTGCAGTAACCGGCGCAGTATTGTTACTAGATCGCGGGTGATTACCTTTCACAAGTAAGATTTTTTTTTTTTTTTTTTAATAATTTTTGTGACATCGCCCTGTATCATAACTAAATCTCCGCCGTTTGTAACCATGTGAAAATCCGGTAAAAATTTCGAAAGTTATGATTATTGTAGTTGGGGATACACCTTCCTCAGTAGAAATAAATGCGGGGGGGGGGGCGCGGCGCATTGGAGACCCATCCAAGATGGCGGCCGCACTGATACGTCAGCTCCAATAGGCAGCGTCAGTCTATGAGGCCTCTATGTGTATTATGTCTTTGGCTTGAACAGTGGCGGTTCTAGACCAGTTTTAATAGGGGGGCCAGGTTGGGGCCGGCTTTTTTGTTAGAGGGCGCATACAGCCCAGGAAAAAAGACAAATCCCTCATTCATACACAGGATAAATGGGACTTAAAACAGTGTTTACTATTTCAACAATATTGATCGGATAGTAAACTGCTGAGACACTTTATTTCTGCCTTTCCCTTCAGTGCAAAATCATTGCAAGAGATCTCTCATTTTAATATTGATGCAGACTCCTTGTCGGAGGGGGGGGCTGTAGCAGTATTCTTCCTAAAAATCCTTGAACTGAAGCAACCTAACTGCCACAAGGGGGAGACAAATAGACAACTGCTCCACACTCCAGCTTTAAATATAATTTCCTTGAGTGTGTAAGTACAAATATGAAATAATGGATTATATTTAAAATATTCAAATTCTATTTGAGTATTTAACTAGTCTTTGGGTATTATCTAAACAGTTTTACTGTAATATCTGAGTCTGTTTTTCTTTTACTGAAAGACTGTGTGACAAGAGACACTGGATGAATACAATTGTTTTTATTAAAGGAAATGTCTGTCAGGCAGATGAACAGATCAGTTCCCAACTTAAAGGCAACACATTGTGCTCAAAAGCCATATTATCAATTAAAACAACACTAAATCTAAACAATTTAAATATTACAGCTTTAAACAGAAATTCACAGGCTGAAAACACAAACACTAAACAGAATAAACAATGGGAAACTTTCTCCACAACAAGACATAAATAAATACAAAAAGTCTTCCTCATTCACACAAATGTTAAATTCATTTTTGCAGTGAGCTGGCTGGCACAAGCACCACACTGCATATTAATCATGTGGCATTTTAGCAGTTATCAGTGCAAAAACCCAGAAACAACTGTTAACAAGAAGGTGAAAACTCAGTTGGAATGTATTTTAATAATCTGCAAGCAAATATGATGTGTTTTATGAAGACACTTAATGTAAACTTGATGAATTTTTTTTTGTAAAGCACTGCTGGGGTAGTGTGAGGTAAGCAGGTAACATGTATGTATCCTTGTCTGCTGGAAACTGTGAAATACAAACACAGTTTTATTTTTTCCCAAAACAATCCTGCGTGTCATGAACAGACCGATCAAATCACCACTTCCTTTTCTCAGCATTAAGAGCAGTGAAGGTGAATATTATTTAGGATATGCAGCAGTACTGAGATGCAGTGAGTGACTACAACCACAACCAGTTTACATTTCCTTCTCTTGGTCTGTAGTACACATTTATACTCTCACACAAGTCAAATACAGTGATTGTACTTAATGATAAAAATTAGTAAGGTTTCACTCTCTGGATTTGAAAATCTGTAATAATTTTAAATGCATAGGTTGCATGAAAAAATTCTTGTAAAAAAAAAAAAATTACTTCAATTGTTAGCACTTGTAAACAAACCCTTCACACACATTTTAAACTAATTTAGTTGTCAAATACCCTCAGGCTTTGTGTCGACTTTTATCAGACACTAATCTGTAATAATTGTAAGACAAGCCTTTTTGCACTAATATAAGTTTTAATGTGATACTCCACCTTAAGTCAATCCTTTGAGCATCACCATGTGTAAACTTGACAGGGTGCTGTTAGAAATTGGTAGTTTCCTTCTTCACAGTCAGCGTCTGTGGTTGAAATTATTTATTGGTGGCAAGTTTTTAGAGTGGAAACCGATAACAAACATCACTATAATTTTTTGGGTGAAAAATATTTCAACTACATGATGATCGAACACAGTTAGAATATGGATGAACAAAGAAGGAAACTAAAAACTTCCTACACTTGTCTGGCCTGCATGGTAGGTAATAATCAAAGAAGACTGCAGATAAGATGCATCACTTTGATGTTTGGGCATTTTGCAGGGCAATGCTACAAATTAGACTTAATTCTACATAGCTTATTTTACTCAATCCCTGGTATTTTATGTTTGTCATAGTATCCCATGACACAAAACCTCTTCCACTTTTCAAATGTCTGCTTATCATTACACAAAAATTAAATAAAACTCAACTCTGTACAGCTCCATTAGTCTTATTCTAACACAACAGAGACTGAGCTCCACCAAACTGTCATTTGAATTCTGCCAGTCACCACACTGAACAGTCAAAGTGTTTTGTTAGTCAAATCATCCTCATGCTTTTATATTCATATTCATGTCCAAGGTAAACACTTCCTTTCAGAATAAGGTGCTACTGCTGGAATAAATTACCACAAAAATACATCAACATTGAAATGTTATGAACAATAGAGAATACAATGTTTTCTCCTATTGGACTGTACATTTACAGCGGGTTCATAATCTGAGCTGAATTACTAAATTGAGGCGTTGGAAAAAATTGTGAGGGACCCAACTGTTAACTTACTGACAGAAAAAGATCTTTGTAATTCTCTACATGTCCTGACCTCCATTAGAAGACAGTAAATGTGCACTTATTTAACACCTTTGATAGTGCTGTTGTCTAGGCAACATTTTTTTTTGCTTATCCTCATCTATACACTGATGGTCTGATGACCTAACTGCTAAAAGATGAATTATTCAAAATGATCTTGTAAACCTCAGGAAGAGCTGCGCTCTTTTCCTATATCAAGGATAAGGTATACGCTTATTTGATCTATCTCTAACTATCAATAAAATACAATAACCTACTTGATTTTGTACACAAAAATGTATCCAGAAAAACTGCTTAAAATGAGGGTAAAGACAATGGTCACACAGCCACTGAAAGGCTGGAATTTGGAGTCCCAGTAATTTTGCTCTTTTCCAATATTTGACATAGGTGTGGTGCCTTACTGAAAGGTGACCTCGATCAACCTTATTCAGTGAGAAACTTGCAGTCATGACTTCCGGCTTCAGTGAGAATAAGGACTTTGTCTACATTTTAGCAGGGTACAGGGAATAAACTCTACTCTAATATCTTTTGTTGAGAATCAGAATAATGGCGCTATGGTTAATGTGTTTCGAGTAAAAACTAATTACAACTTTGTGGGTACAAACATCCACAACATAGTTATGTTTTCTAAACCAAAATATTCTGCTCAAATTGAGACAGAATGTAAAGAAAATGCAAGTAGTCAAGGGTAAAGTAAACTGCCTCAGCAGTTGAATTTAAAGACAGACATTCAGAGCCCAGTTCTGTCAGACACATGTAGTAGTTGCACTGGGTGTATAAATAGATTTAGTTCTTATTTCTTTGCAGAGCCTCACACAGGTTTTGATTTGGATCTGGTTCCTGACTCATGATCTCAACACACTCCCATTCTCCACTACAGCTGGACCGTTTCACCGCCTCGACCACCGTCTGTACGTACAGACCATCCTCAAACGTAGGTGCTATGGCAACCGGTCCTCGTGCCCACAACCTGCGTTCCTCATGAGCCTGAAAAGACTGTCTCAGTGCCTTTACCATGGAACTCAGACCCTGCAGGTGAGGCAGGGGCATGTCTTTTACCTCTGGTCCCACCCATCCACTGTCGCCTAGCAACAGCTCTTCACCTGTGCTCCCATTGCGTTGCCCATACAGTTCTGTCCCCCTGGCAACCAGTCTCCCAGTGGATCCAACAATCATGACCTCATGCACAAACGACCCTGGCATGTTGAAGTTCAGGGTCACAGTGCAACACACACCACCGGAGCTCGACCCAGCTCCACCCATCAACATCTGGAAGAAACAAAAATCATCGCTGGTGACTCGGCGGATGCCTCGGATCAAACCATTTTGTTGTACGAAAGTCCGCAGTAAGCCGTGAACACGTTGGGCCCGTGCACTGGTTAGGTAACTCAAAAGGTCAATAATGGCAGAGCCAACGGTGTGCAGACCGCCTCCGCCCATCAGCTCCTCACATGTCCAGCCGTACGACTGATCCAGGAGGCTGGGGCCATAAACTCGGACATCACACACCTGCATCTCTCCAACATACCCCTCCACCAGCAGCTGGTGCATTGCAACAAAAGCTGGCAGGAAGCGCAGGGTATTACCCATAATGCTGAGCAGCTGGGGGTAGTATCTGGCTGCAGTCACCATCTTGAATGAATCCACAGCAGTTGCAGCTTTCTCACACACAACATTCTTACCTATACCTGCAGAGAGAAAGGCAGGAGTTATCTTTATGTGGATAAAAATGAATTAAATTAAACCAATGAAAAAGTAATAACAACTCTAAATTTCAAAGATACAATCTTGCAAATCTTTACCTCCCACATTAAACCCTGTTATGATTTTTGATTATCTTGTATTGTAACAGCAATTAAAAGGATAACAGTTGATTTTCTTCTTTGAATTAATCTTTGTTGATGGGGACTCTTGTGAGCATTTTGCTCAAAAGAAACTTGATGTTACCTTCAATTCAAAATAATAAATACATAACTCTCACTTGTTAGAAATTGATACCATAGATAAGTAAACGTGGTTTGAAATAGTAAATGTTCATACCATGGTAAACATTGAAACCAATATAATAGCTGCAACCCTCAGCAAGTTGCTACCTCCATTTTAATCAATCAGGGCAGACAACATTTTTAGAAACTGTTCTCAGAATAACTCTAAATGATTCTACAGCATCACAAACCAACTTTCAGCGTCCAAAAATAAAGCTGATTCAATGCCTACTAAAACAGGATTTATAATTGTTATAGTAGACTGCATTTGTTTAAGCTTGTTTATTAAAGAGGCCAACCGAGTGTATCAAATATGATTAGGAGATTCAGGGTGGACTCGGGGTCTCAGCGCTCAGACCCACGGTGGACTTGACTGCCTTAGATGGCATTACTGCCCAGCTTCTGGAGTTTGGTATGAATAAACAAGAAGTCACTCTCAAAGACATTCTCCTGCAGTCACATGTGATAACACAGAGGATGTGCATGGTTTTTATAGATGGAGATCGGTGGCCTTCAGCCCCCCTTCGAAGCAGTGCCAGGGATTAAATCCTTTGGCGCGGACACACTCAGGAAGTTGCAACTAAAACAGGAAGCTGAGGTCAACACTCAGGAATTCCATCAGATACAGTAAGTTAACTTTATAGATCTACTCAGATACGACAGTGTGTTGAATATGTCTGCTTCAGGGGGTTAATTATTGATGTGAGATGTGGGGGTTTTGTACTTTTTGTCTGTAAGTTTAATTTGGGGCTTTTTTCCATCAAATTACTGTGTTCCTTGTGATCATGGTTATGATTATCGTTAATCACATCTCAAGCATAAATAAACCCTGTGCAATACGCTACAGGAGTAGAAGGACTACTGTCGTTGCAGTCACAAAAAAATCAAATCTGTCCCAGAACTGACCTGCCACGCCCAGGTAGCAATTTGTATAACTCGGCTATAAATACAGTGCAAGTGAAAACTGGACTGCGAGAGTGTCATCTCTCACATACACCCAAACAATTCTGAAATGTAAAGAAAAAATATCCAGTTTTGAAATATGTTAAATATTAGGCTGAATGTTTTTAGCTTGTAACGGAGGGACTGCATTAACTGTATGTAGGCTCAGCTTACCCAGTGCTTTGACAGCAATCTGCCTCGTCATTGAGGGTGGAATATAGATGCAAACAAGGTCAACATCTTGGTGCAGCAGGACATCATCAGATCGGCTGGTGTGAAATGGGATTCCAAGCTCTTTTGCCAAGCAGCACGCTTCCTCTTCACTTCGCCCCCAGAGTGCATGAACCTCGAAGCCTTCAGCTTTCAACAACGGGACCAGCACTCGGGCTGTGCTCCCCGTGCCAAACACACCGACTCCTGGCAACATGTCAGTGCCACTCACTGGGACCTTTTACGTGTTAACCATGGCCAGCCTTACAAACATCCCAACAACCTATTATTCACAAGTCTGTCAAGGGCTTTACTGTATGGAGAGATGATGGTACCTGTGAAAATAAATGAACACACTAAGGAACATTTCTTAATGAATTTGAGGCTGTTTCCATATATTATTTAAACTTAAGATGGCAAATAATGACCATGCACATAAAAGCACTAACTGTATATCAGCAAAACTGTTCAGATGAACCCTTTACTGTCACGCAGGATGAAAGAACAACCATTATACCAAATTTATCTATATCAAAATCTGATCTGTGAGCTCTAATGACTGCACCAACAGACAGGACAAACATGTCCAACAGAGGCCTAGACTGGTTTTTCTTATCATCAGTCTGTGACAGCTACTCGCATTGTGTCCTGCTACATAGTTAACATGCCATTCCTTAGATGTTCCACACCCTGCAAAAAGTCAGCGTCATCTCTACCTCTGAAGCAAGTGCAATGTATGTTCATTATGTGACTTATTAAAAGACTTGTTAACTGATTATTTATGTAATAAAATTAAAAACCTTCATCCTTGCCTCAGTGCCACTTGTTCAGTAAGTTAACTCAGCTCAGCTGAGGCTCTCTCTTTACTCACCTTTTATGGCTTCCTTATCAAACTTTTATGGATGTATAACTGTTGGTTGCGGTCCTCTGTCACTGTAGCACCTGCACATAGTATTATCTATCAGTGAGAAGGGGGGTGGTTTAAGCAGCTCTTTATTGGCTTGGCTCTAATTAGTATGTGCAAGAATAAAAGTAAACATGTCTATTCATCTATATTCATGAGAGGGTATGAGTAGAGCTGGCTGGAGCTGACACTGTGCCTCACTGACCTCCCAGCAGTCACGACTATTCAACAGCTATGTGCCTGTGCACCTGTATTACCTGTGTAACCCTCGAAAGACAAGCTCTCTCTGCTTCACATTACATCACCTCGGGGCTCACATAAACACTGTGACTAAACATACATTTAACATGCAAGCAGCAGATGAAGCCCCACTCTCTCTGAAAAATAGCCGTGCTGTGCTGTGCTGCTCCCGGCTGGTCAGATAACAAAGCCATGCATCTAAATATTGTCACTGTCGAGGTTAATGGTAGTGAGGCATTCGTCATACTTTCTATGACAACACAAACTAGCCGAGGTGGCCACTACTTTGACTATTACAAGCGAGTGTGCCCCGAATAGCTAAGGTTCACACCACACACTAAAGCTAGCTGGACTTGGTTATTGATAATGTAGCTAGCACGTTAGCTAGCCGGCCAGACAGCCGCGAACTCAAAAAGCTCCAAATATACGTCGGTACTTTACAGAGTTAATATCCAAAGTTAATTGATTAAACGGTCTTTAACCTTGGTATAAAAAATAACCCATAATAAAATGTAACATTTACTACCTGCTAAGTTTACGAGGACAACATCGACAGCGGTTGTAGGTGCTCAGCCGGGCGCTGCCCAGTTGCTAATGGTTACTTCAGTCGCAACGACAGGACTGTGGGGAAATACGGAGACGCTAACTGAAGCTGGAGATGTGTCACCAGCGGCGGATCAACTATAGAGGACACCCATACCTTTAGCTAGCTAGACTAGAAAAAAACAACAACAACTTTTTAAACACCCGTGTAGTACCAAACTCCCCTACAATCGTTCCTGTGAAACATGTTATTTTGCAGATAAAGCAGAAGGTTATTAAAAAAAATCATTTTGATTAATTTGTTCCCCTGGAGCAAGTGCGTTCTTTGGTCGAGCATCGTGTTTTCCCATGATTCAGTGCGTAGCCGGTAACGTTGTAACTCCCCCAAGTTACTTAACATTTTTTGTCATTCTGTTTATTAAAACACAGTTTTAATGAGGTTGGTTTTAGTATATGATTGTGTGATGCCTACAGTGGGACCAGTGTTGCTCAGGTTATGCTTTTGTGATGACATGGAGCGATCCGGTAAAATTAAAGTTGTTCTATATTCTTTTGTCTCAGTCTCAGTTAATGGAGTTTTAAAAGTGTGTCTTGTCTGAGGGAATTGTAAGACAGACTGAAGCTTTCTCTCTGTGGCCATTCATAACCTTGATTGCGCAGTTAACACAGTATCATGTTTCCATATTGGACCTTTTACCAGACCATGCTGGGAGAAGATGAATTCTCAAAGAGACTTCAAATTCACAGAATCCCAGTGTGACAGATCAGGACTACGATAAGGACCGTAAGCACCATGAGAAATGATAACGCAGTGCATGAATGTCTGTGTCAAACCACTCTGCTCACAGCACAGACTTGTTTCAACAAATCCCAAGAATGCTCCCACATTTCTTTTAGTGTTACATTCAGAGACGAGCCAAAAGTACAACAGTGTCTTTCCTTTTTCGACCTACAGTCCAAACTCCTCCTGAACTTTGTCTCCATTACTGTCATCTGACGACAGAGGAGCATTTAGGGCAACACCACTGCTATTTATGAACACAGATGTGAACCTGCAGGATACAGTTATTTAAAACATGCCAATATAGATGAATATATGTCTTTAAATAGTTATTTTACTTTTTCCATGTTTCTCTTCTTACACAAGTGAACCTTACTCTTATAAGAAATTCTTATTTTTTTGTACACTGAACATTTTACTGAACCCTTCTGTATTTATACGATGGCTCATCTGTGATCGTGTCAACTGATTCTTTGAGGGAACCTCCAGTGAGCGACCTGCAAAATGAATAAGTGTATAAGATGAGGGTGGACAGAAAAATTAAGCGACAATAGCAAACTACTCTCAGATAATATTGTAATTAGCATTTTCATTAGACAAGACTGTTCTGTCAGTGGCTAAATTGTAGTCATAAAAACTGGAAAAGTGTTCATACCCACAGACCTTTGTGCAGCATACAGTACAGGGATTGAAGAACAGTTGTGATGATATATATTTGGACAAGCGTTTTTTTTTTTCCAAAGGATATTGGAGCCAGACCCGAGTTTACACTGTTCAGTTCCATGAAACACATTTTATGTTATGCATCTAAGGTGCTTCAGATTTTTTTTTTTAACCTAAAATTGATTGTTGAGGATTTAGCTTTGAAGTTCAGTTGAATTGCTTGTGCAAATCTGGTGATGGAAATGTCAGTGTGTCAGCTCTGCACTTCAAACTACAGATGTGCTAACATGTAGTGCTAACACTGTTTGACATGAGGATCAGTAGATGTTTGCCTGATGTGCAGTGTAGAAATCTTCAACCACAGACGTCTGTGAAATCCGACAAACAAACCAGTACATCCTTCATGGGGAGATTTGGGGCGGATGCTTCCCTGTGGATGCCAGCACACACTCAGTCACACAGGAGGAATCTATAAGGCCATCAGGTGGTGGATAAAGGTTACTACCACATGCAGCTAAGCAGCTCGGTGTGCTACAGTGTGCAGTATCAGGTGGCAAGATTGACAAAGGAAGAACACAGATTAAAAAAAAACTGGACTGGTTTCAAATCAACATAAATGTTTCTTTTAAAAATATGTTGTCCATGTATACTTGATATGAAATCAAGATGTAGAACAACAGCTGAACTTCTTTGCTTTGCTACCAGCACAAATGATTAGTGGAAAATCACCAATTCTGACCTGAATTTGATTGAAGAACTTAAATCAGACTCATAAAATAGGATTATTTTTATTGATTAGATGTATTAAAACTGTGCAAAACAGTGTTAGGAAAACTTGCTAAAGACATATATTTGTCAGTATGAGCTAATAGTGTAAATATCGGGAGTGTGTCAGCAAAATAGTGTGTGTTGTTTAAGAACTGACCAATATAACATAAAACCATTGATTGCATTTTGGTGGGTGAATATTGAACCTCTGATTAGGTTTAGATGCGTTCAGCTAGAGGATGGGGACATTAATCAGCTTTATTAGCAAATTCTTAATATGAAGCCCAGACAACTACTTTTTCCAGGATGTATTAGTTCATAGAGTTTGTTTACATGAGAGCTATTCCCAGTTTCCTAAAACACCTGTGTGGGTTCGCCAGAGCCCTAAATAAACCAGTTTTATTACACATGACAAAACAATCTGCATTAATACGAAGATATAATTACAGATAGGAGGTCATTTCAAAACTTTAAAAACAAATTTATCAATGCATTGCATAACTGCTGACATTGTTTCTGTGCGAATGTATTGCCAGTAAATACACATATTTGTATGGAAACAATCTAGTAGTCAATATCTGTCAGTTGAGCTCTGCCGTGCATTACCGCACATTGACCAGCAGGGGCGCTCGTTTACTGACGGGCTTGGACAGGAAGCGCAAAGGATTGTGGGACTTTTAGTTCCGAATGGATGACGGTTGGCTTGATAACACTGCGAAGAACAAACGAAGAAATTTACCGCCGAAAATAAAATAGTAGCCTCAGGTTCAGCATATTTTCAAGCTCTGTGTGCTTCGAGTCCGGATATTTTCGGGTGGATTCAGTCGTCGTATGAAGAATAGCGGGCTCACTTTTGGTGAAAAATAAACAGGAAGTTGTTAGCGTTGTGGGACGTGTAGTTCCGCTTGCAGGCCACTGAGCTTTTTAACAACGCATAGAAAAAAGAAACAACAATAAAATAAGCTAAACTTCACCCGAAGACCGCGCTTTTAGCCTCGGCGTTGAAGCAAACATGCCCGGGTTCACCTGCTGTGTCCCTGGCTGCTACAACAACTCGCACCGGGACCGGGACCTGCGCTTCTACACATTTCCCAAAGACACCACGCTGAGGGAGCTGTGGCTGAGGAACATCTCCCGGGCCGGGGTCAGCGGCTGCTTCAGCACCTTCCAGCCCACCACAGGACACCGAGTCTGCAGCGTGCATTTCGCGGGAGGAAGGAAGACCTACACCATCAGAGTACCGTCCCTCTTCCCCTTGCGGGGGGTGAATGAGCGCAGGAGTCGGCGGGGCAGAGGCAGGAAGGTGTCTGCGGCGGTTCCTGCCACCGCCGCTGCAGCCACCTCTGGGATCGTCCTCGCCAGCGTACTGGGCAGCACGGCGGAGGGAGCCGAGGGCACTGCTGGAGGTGAAGCAAGCGACGACACCATCACCGTGGTTCAGATAGGCCAGAACGGGGAGTACCTGGGCACGGCGCGGCTGCCCGCCCAGTCAGAGGGGACTTGTTACACCGCACCGATCAGCAACCCTGACGAGCTGATCGGCGACGACTCATCGGTCGAAACCGGGTCCACGGTACACCAGCCGGGCCTGCAGTATGTCAGTGTGACCAGCAGCCCACTGGACCACTCGTACTCCCTGACCACCGGCACCACGTCCGCCGAGCTGCTGCGGAAACTGAACGAGCAGCGGGACATCATCGCACTGATGGAGGTGAAGATGAAGGAGATGAAGGCGACCATCCGCCAGCTCCGGGTGGCCGAGGCCAAGCTGCAGGAGGAGGTGCGGGAGCGGGACCGCCTGCTGTACGGGAACTCTGTGGCTTTCAGCGTCCGGAAGAAAATCTGATGGGTGAACATCACCGGAGATGACCCGTGTCAGAGACTCAGACTAATGGAGGTGTTTGAAGACAGCTGACCCAGCTCTATTTTGTATGAAACTGCGAGCGATGACAATTTATTTTCAACAAGTAGAACCGATTTTTCGTAGGCCTGATGTAAGAAAAGTTGGCTGGCTAGTTATGTAGCTTGTATTAATAATCTCATTGATGATGACAGTATGTAGAAAACCCCACAGTTGGCCTGCAGTCCAACCAAGGTCAATAACACACGTTATTCATTCAACCATGGCTCATAGTTTGCACAGACTTACCAAGTAGACAGGCTCACACATTGATAAAGACTGATGGGAGGACAGATGAGGAAGATGCTCATAACTGCCTAGTTACATAGAGTTTTTCTATTAAAAACTTCTCTTACTGTGTTTTTATTTTGTTGCCTATGAATTCAAATTAGGTGGTTGTTCAGAAACATCTCATGATAGATTTGCAGTACTAAGTTGAAATATTCATAGGATTTTTTTTGTGAACAGAACACTATTCTTGGCACTGGTAAAGTGTTGCTCAGTTGATACATTAAAACTATCAGGACTCAGTCTGAGTTGCCGTAAAAGGAACCTTCAGTTGTTTTCCTTTATTTTTTTCACCGAGGACATTTGTGCAAAGAAAATGGACTTAAAGGAACTCATCAAAACTTGAAGGGGCAGTCAAATTATGCTCTTATTAAAGAATGTTTCTTGAAGACATGCATTAAGTTACATTTGTTGAACCTTTTTTAAGGGAATCTTAAGAGAATATGAAAAACATTTTGTCAAAAACATTATGTAACTTGAACATGTCAGATGCTTGTTTCAGTGTGATTTTGTTTCTTCATGCAGAGATTTAGTGGCTGTGTCTCTCTGTCCTGTTCATGAGTGTTTTGTGCTGCAGGATGTTACACACATTTCTGATTCTTGAACTTGATGCGACAGCTCTGCTCTGCTCTCATTTCAAAGTAAATTTCATTTTAAAATAGTGCTGCTTCACTTATCAAGTCATGAAATGTGTCCTGTTTTTGTCCACTATCACAAAGTAGAGATAGTCTGTTGGGTGTTTTTTTTTGAAGAAAAGAAAAAGAAAAAAAAATACTGGGCCGCACCCGTCATCTGTCAGGAGCACTTGTTTGACGAGAAGAGATTAAAACCAGTGACCAGAAGCTCTGTTATCAAGTAGGACTATTTTTTTTGTGGAAAAGGTATAACACTTGTATCATATTAAATCCACAATCGTAAGCTTTGTGGTCAGAGTGAAACATTAACTCAAACATGAAATCTGAACACTGCTGCCCTGTTTTATACACCTGTTGAATGAGATGGTGTTTAAAGCTTCACTCAGCGGTCACTATGTCAGTGTTAGCATCCTGAACAAAGTGTTGCCTTCTTAAGATAAATATTGGATGCTTGTGAACCATCATGTTAACTCTTCTGATTCGTTATTGGAAATATTCTCCCAGAACCCATGAGGCCCTTATGTTCCTGTTCAGATTTCAGTGGGGTTGTTTTAATGATTAATTCATGCTGTTATTAATATGTGTGGTTTATTAATAAATAGTTTCAGTCGAGGCCTTAAATGGTCTAAAACTAATGAAAAGTGGCCATTAAAAGATGAAATAGTATCTTTAATACTTATTTGTGTCATCAGCAAATCAGAGAAACCATTTCCAGCAAGTGATTCGCTATTTTTACTTCATTAATCACATTAGTTGATTAGAATGAATGAATTCTTTCTCTGGGTATTGACTAGTCATCTCAGCACCATAGTTTCAGCGAGCGTACAAATACAGTGTATGATAAATTATTGGTTTATGGACTCTTTAGACTTTTCACAGGTTGATTCCAGTATCAAAATGTTCTTGTCAGCGCAGATGTTGCAGCCTTATCTCCTCCCTCTAGGTGGCGGTGGAATAAAAGATTGAAGACCTCCTGTCTACGCAGCCTAATTTGCTTTATCTATCCGACTGTTTGTTGACAGCTTGGATGGTCGTTTGCTTGATCGTCTCTCTTATCAAACCGCCTAAATGTCTGACATCTTCCAATGAATGTACAGCTGTAATGCAATCACGCCAGCTAGTGTTTTAAAGAGTGTCATTTTGAACACCTAGCGTGATAATGTTGTTACATGAAACAGAGAAAGAGGGCGAGGCGGATGAATGGATAGACAGAGAGCACTGGAGAGAGTGAGGATCCAGATCCTAATCTCATCTGGATTTATTTTTTTTTACTCCCAACAGTGTTGCATAATGCTTTAATCCAGAGCTGTCTATCAAACTTACACAACTCTGTCTGCTTTTTTTTCTATGGCTGCTGCCATTTACAACAGCTGTCTTTACATTTTGACCAGACGACAGCATCCACTGTCTCATTCTTTGAGTGTAGTTATTATGTAATGTGTGGATGATGTGAAACAATGTGAGTTAGACGTGACCCTAACATGTGTTTGACATCAGAGTACACAGCAAAACCTTAGTATCTCTGTCTGGAAAGAAAGTTTGCTAATGTATACAGTTATTATTCATGGTATTTGCTGAAAGAAAGGTTTAAATGACAGTTATTAACAAGTATCTCTAAGAATAATGTGACATACTTCACATGCCATAAGCTTTTACTGAGTGTTTGTACGATCTATGCGTGACATTTTCTTCTGTGGTATTTGTCTGTTGCGGATGCCGAGTCTGTCATCATATTTGTTATTTTTAGCTTTTTTGTTTTTGTTTTAATTGTGTAAATGTTTCACTTTACATTTGCGTTCGCTATATAGAAGACTTGTTTTTTCTTATCAGTTTTGAACCATGTAGAAAACAGTCCAGTTTAAAGGGTTGTCACATCTGTCCTGATTCATATGGTATCAACTCAAATGAACTAAAGTCACAGCTCACTTTAGGGCCGATTTAGATATTTGCCAATTAAAATAAAAACAATTGCCAGTTACAGTGTTTATATTTTCTTTAGGCAAAGAAAAGCTGCCTGTGTTTTGGCAACATTTAGCAGTCTAAGAACTTTGTCTTATTTTGTTGAATTAACTTTAATATCAAAAACAATTGTATGCTTTTCAAGGTAACATATCTCAAGAAAGAAAGAAGGGCTAGTGTCACTGAATAATTTGAAACAATGGCCAGAGGGAGGGAGCATCGATTGTACTAACAGAAAATATCTGCATTTTCTCATATTGTGTCTTACCTACTGTAAATTCAAATGAATTAAGTGATTATTTAAATCCGACTATTCAGTAAAGAGCAGGAGGGTAAGAAGTGTGAAACTGTAGCACATTGTACATAGAGCTTTGATGAAAATGGTAATAATAAGCCATATTTTGGGGGAAATGTGACTGCAGCAAACAAAGTATGTGTCTGGAGGACCAAAACATGATTATGCTGCAAGAAGTTTTTAAATGTGGTTTGACTTTTTTTTTTTTTTTTTTTGGCTGTTAAAGTAAGTCACTGTTTGAAGAAATTGTGTATATCAAGCACACAGGGTGTTTTCATGCAGATACATTTGAGTTGTTGTGATACACAGTGTGTGTTCATGAACTTGATTTAGAGTAATACATCCGGGACCAAGCTCCAACATATCCACCTTGAACTGCATGAGCATTGAAAACACCAGGTAAAACAACACTTGTTTAATGCTTCAGCTGCAGGAGAAACATATGTATAGAAACAGGGACACATGATAACACCTTGCTCCTGTTGCGAGGCATGATGCTGAAGATGAATCGCCTGCTTCAAGATGCATGACGAGTTCCGCTACATTACCAAACACCCAGATGTAATTAATGAACATCTCAAATATAAAACTCTAATTTGCTGCATAAACTGCCTCCATTCTCCTGTGAAAACTCTATTCAATACTTTGTTTCCCGGCTACAGAGATTTGCTCCCATTCAGCCATGAGAGCGTCATGTCAGCCACTGATGCTGGATGACGAGAACTGGCTCACAGTCAGGGTTGAGATCAGGTCAAGTTCCTCCTCATTAATCTGGGAAAACCTTTGAGGACTCATTCAGAGAAGAACTTTACCTTACCCTAAACTATTACTAGTCCTGCACAAACATTAGCTTTATCTTAATTGTAATTCAGGATTAATCCTGAGCACATCTGTAAGGTTGAGACTGTGAAACACACCTGCACCCCGTGAGCTGATACAGATGTTTCCAGGAAGACTCACAGCTGGAGCCACAAGTAGCTCCCTTGATGTATTGATTCATGGCAGCGGCTTCAGACACCGATTATTTTGCGGTTAATGGTTGTTTTAAGCTTCAGATTAACAATGGGTTATCATCTCTCCTGTGAGTGCAGATGTGAATCAGGACTTATACTAATGCACAGAGTGTGAGCCATCTGGGGGAGGGGGCGTAGTAGCAGTAGGAATCTGGAGGCTGAGAGGAAGAGGAAGGTGGATTCCAGTGAGGAAGGTTGGTACTAAGGTGTTCTAACATTTATGTTACATTAGTCTAAAAACAGGGTGTAATTTGTCGCAGGTTAACGCACCACAGCATTCTCCGGTAACCCCTTGTGACCCCGCATAGCTGAGAATGATTCTCACATGAGCTGTTGCTATTCTCAGAGAGCCCTCTGCATCATCACTGGACTCCCAGGTGAGCTGGATTCTCTTATCCTCCCTGGGACGTCATCCATCTGTCCACATGAAAAAAAAAAAAAAAAAAATCCTCCTGACACTTCTGTTCATGTTCACTTCTACTATCGTTTGTGACAGAGCCCTTTGCACCATGTCTTTGCATCAGGCAAATGTGAATGAACAAAGCAGACAATGTTCCTGAGCGCTCTGATCACCGTCAGAAGATATATAATTTATTTGTATTTCAAATAAATGCTCTAAATACTAAAGACCGGAAATGAGAACACTCTAATCCAGTGTGCTGTGTTGTGATGCTGTCATTGGTCTGCTGCCCCCAAGCTCTCGCCCTGTGCCCCTCCCTGGTGCACGCAGGCATGCACACACACGCGCACACACACACACACGCACACACACGCACACACACAGCATCCTCTTACTCTGTGATTCATCGCCCCCTTCCACTGTTAATCCAGCTGGGTTGTGCCTCTGTGCATTGCTTTACTTTTGCAATCTGATGTATTCCCGACGGATGTCGACACACATCACATTTTAAGGCAACAACTTCAAACCATTTGGATTTACAGGCAGTGGGAGCTTCATACCACAGCTGAGCCTCTGGTTCAGAGGTGGGGCGAACGATGAGGTCCCAACCAGGCACGATGAGGATGCTGCTGCCCATCGCTCTCTGCCTCAGTAAGGATGTTGCTTTCTGAATGTTTTGTGTGTGTTGACTTTTTGTGCATTTTAAGTCATTTGGAAAAAGTTTGTGAGTGAGTGCCTGTCCCCTTTTGTGCTCTTTTACTGGCTTCAGTTTATCTGGTGTGGCTGTTTCTGCACATTGACGTTGTAAACTGGGCAGAAACTCCGGTTGACTTGACTCAGCGGGTTTGTCAGATAAAAAGATGACAAACGGCCGATGACGGCTGCTATTCCATTCAGCTTGTTCTGAAATTGAGGAGAGGAAGGTTTAACAAATGCACTTACCTTAATGAAAAGCTCACTGTCCCCTCATGTTCTGATTGTCTCTCTCCTCTTGTGTTTGTGTGTGTGTGTGTGTGTGTGTGTGTGCATTTGGCGTACAACATCATGTAATTGAGCGTTAATTCCTCTATACATCCTTTTTGAGGCTATTTCAAGTTTGGTTTTTCAATTAAGATTTTTCTGTGCACATGAAATAAACACTTGTAGCTCTCAGGACGAAAGGATTTCAAAAAGAAATACAAAATGTGTTGAGGGCGGCAAAATCATGCTAGAGAGTCAGAAATATAATTACAACAGCAACGAACATAAAACAATCTTTTAACAATGAGTATTCGCACATGATTTGTAAACTCCTCATGTAGGACAACCAGGGCAGTCAGGGCTGAGTAGCAGCTGGGCTTTTGTCCCTGAGGAATAGATGGGAGCAATATCTGACTAAACCCTTAAAATGATTGGAAACGTCACTTCTGAAAGTTAAAGAGCAGGGAAAATAACTCTGAAAAAACAGAGGTTGTCTAAAAACCCTAAAATACGTTAAAGATGATAGTAATGAGTAATGCCAGTTGTTGCGAAGGTTTATGAGCTATGTGAATGTATAAAAGTATGTGAACACATGTCACAATTTAAGTTCTTTCATGTTTTGGACTTAAGTTTCAAATAAGGACAATGGGTTAGGGTTAGGACAATTTACGATATCTATATATTTGAAAACCATGTTTTGTACCTTGTGGTAACCCAGGGCTCTTCATAGAACCCTAGAATATAGCAGACATGTATTTCATTTATTCCAGATTAGGGGTGGCTGTGGCTCAGGAGGTAGAGTTGACCACTAACTGGAAGAATTCCCAGACTGCCTGATGTTGAAGTATTGTTGGGGAAGATACAGATACAGATATAACTGCACCTTGCATGGCAGCTTCTGCCAACAAGGAATGAATGTGTGTGTGTCAATGGGAGAATTTGCCAAGTGTTATAAAGTGCTTTAGGAGCGCCGCATAGCTCAGTTGGTAGCGCGCGCGACCCATGTGCCGAAGGCTCTGCAGCGGACCCGGGTTCGACTCCCGGCCCGGGTCCCTTTGCTGCATGTCACTCCCCATCTCTTACCCTGCTTCCTGTCCAAACTCTTCAGCTACTCTGTCAATAAAGGCTGAAAAAAAATAAAATAAAGTGCTTTAAGTAGCCAGTTTGATAAAAGTCCATTTACACTTTTTATAGGTGCTGGATAAAAAGACAGACGTTTTAAGGCAAACTTTTTCAAACAAAGGAGACCGAAGGTAGAATCACACAATAAAACACCACACTCTACTGGTAGCTCCCAATAAATGTATGACTTCTGGCAATAGTTTGTCAGAAAGCTTGAGACTGTTGAAGAAATGGTTTCTGTAGGATGAATTGGATCAATCATCTTGCAACAAGGGCCCAAAAACTTGTGGGAAAGAAACAACAGACGAGTGTTGTGGCCTGCAGTCACACAGGGTTCAGTTGTCCACATACTGTGGCTGTGTGTTGTACTTTTGACCCTGGGACAGCTAAAGCGAGGCTGCTGACAATGTAACTGTATGGGCCCCATGCACAGGAAGAGATTGATATCCTCACCCTCATGATGTCAGGTCAGGATAGTGTACAAATTCACTTGATCAGAAGTCCTCTATTCCAGAGAAATATGTAACACCAGTCTCAGAGGGATGTGTTATGTATGAGCTGATCAATGCGCTCAAACGGCTCATACGTGCTTGTGTGGTCCTGCCCTGAATTTGGCTTTGAGGAAGTATAATCCCTCCAGATGAATGGAATACAACATATTTTCATATTTGTCTGATCCATCTAAGCACTGGACGGATCATGTCTCTACAAACATATAAACACTGTGTTTCACTCGACATGATGAAATCCTCAAACCAAAGAATCTGGTGATATTTTTTATCTTGCTCATCTCTGATGTCCTCAACTACACATTGAATTATATAGTTCTGATGCAGTCTGGCGCAGAGTGTTTTGTTCAATAAAACATTGTTCTCGTCTTCTCCTCTCTGCTAGGTTTGGTTCCAGTGTGTTTCGGAGCTGCTATTCCTGTTTCATGTGGGTCCATCTACAAGAGTTTCGCTCAGTGTTTACTCACACTTGGGGACAGTTTGGTGGAAACACAAAAAGACCAGAACACACAGGACATTGATGCAATCTGCAGGTGTGTGTGTGTGTGTCAGTGCTATGTTCGCCCATTACCGTGGTAACCATCCAGTAACAATTTGCATGTCTTGACACAGCTGGTCTCAGTCCAAAGTCATATCTGCTCTAATGAAAAGTCCTTATTAGCTCTGCTGGGGGCTCCAGGAATTGAGATGAAAGTTGGATGTATTTCCATGAAACTTTGCACTGACATTCATTGTTTCCAGAGGAGGAATGATGATGGGTTCTTTTATCGATTTACTGTTCCAGGGTTTTTCCCATCCTGCTGCTGGGCGACTCCTGCACTGGATGTTTCAGATGTTTCCCTGACCCAACACACCTGATTCAAATGATCAGCTCGTAGTCAAGGTCTGCTGAAGCCTCATTATGACCCACTCATTTGAATCAGGTGTGTCGAGGCAGAAACATCTTGTCATCGTGATCAAGAACATATGATGCAATGAATAGCGCTCTTCTACTGTGGCATTTTGCATTTACTTACCATTTCTGTTTACTTTACTGTATTATTTCAGTTTACTGGTGAATGGTTCTTTGCAGCCATTACATTTCTACGTTAACTCTCTTGTCTCGGTTCCTTGAAGGTCGTGGAATGCGTTTCACGTTTGTGCCAACTCAGCCCTGGCTGGCTGTCCCGGAGAGGCAGCAGCCGTCTGGGAGTCTCTAAGACAAGAGTCCAGGAAGACGCAATTTTCCGGAAACCTCTATGACATGTGTGCCAGCCGCACCACCCTCCCGCCCAGCACCGTGCCTGCAGCCCAGAGCCCTCCCACCTCCGACCAGACCAACCAGGAAACACTGAAAGGGCGAACATACAATCACAGCCCCACCATCACCACACTGTTGCTCCCTGTGTGCAGCACCCTACTACTCCTGCTCAGAAGTTAGTTAACCTAAGTGTTTTAATCAGAGTGATGAGTCCTGCTCCACTACAACCCAAACACACAAGGGTTAACTCTCTTCACAAGTCAGCCATATCGAATCTAAGATAAGGATTTCAATAACTGGATCAAAATGAGACACTTGTTTCAGTGTTTCTTACTTGGATGGGCTGGTGCACCTCTTAAGGTATTCAACAAATATTAAGTGAAGTGGATGATGAAACAATCAAAGGAGAATTTTGTAAGATATGGCCTGAATTTTAGCTTAAAACACTATTACAAAACAGTTGTGGCAAAGTGGCAACTTTGCTACCTAGACGAATAAGTTAACAAAATGTCATGAAAGGAGATATTTCGACACCTATTTCCCTCTCTAAATATAAAATGCAAGTTTGTTTTACTGAACGAGCTTCAATGCCTTTTTAGCTCATACAAAACACTCTTCATTCAAACCGGACATAAGCTAAATATAACTCACGAGAAAAGTTGTTTTGTATTTCCACAATCACCTCTGGTTTGGTCGAAATAAATCCTCAACTCATGGAGTGAGATGTGAAAATATGCTCTGCATGCTGTCTCTCCATCTCTGCTGTCCCTGCCTGCTGTGTCTTCTTGTCCCTGGAGTCATGGTCCTGGTCAGAGTTGCTGTAGATAACTTCTGTATCTCTGCTCTTCAAACCGGCATCTTTTGGTTTCAGTGTTCAGTCCCAGCCTGTGTGCCCTGGGAGCCCTGTATACCACAGTGACTCTCCTGTATACCACAGTGACTCTCCTGTAATCTGACTCAAGTAAGCTAATAGAGCCCCTTAGCTCCACAGCTCACTGAGCTACTTGCTAACAGCAGCTTGTCGAGAATACTGAGCAGCAGTTAGCAGTTATGCTGCCCCCCCATATCTTCGAATTCTGGCCATTTCTTACAGATGACACTTTTAAATTGAAAAAAAGTGTTGAACTGATTGTTATTGATGTTTCCACAACCATACTTTGATAGGCTGTTAACAATTAAAGGGTAATTCCAGCAATTTTAAATGTTAAAGTTTGTAAACAGGTGTTGGGGAATATGACTGCATATGTGAAAAAAATAGAATAAAGTATTTTGTGGCTCCAGAAGAAGTTGTCTCTATGTCACTCAGAGGCTAAGTTGCATTGTGGGTAATGTCGGCAGTCTGCTAGTCTAGCACTGCATATGCAGACAGTTTACAAATGCACAAAATTGATACAGCAGAACCAGAGATATCGCCATTATTATTTGACAAATTCTTCTTCCTTTTCAAAGCCTGTTGCGCCTCTACATTACCCACAATGCAATGTAGCCACTGAGTGAAATCATTGAAGGCCATTTTACGTTTTACTAAAGGCAGATTACATGCAGCTTCCTCTGGAGCTGAACAAAAGGTTTTAGACTCCTTTGTTTTTCATATACCCAGACCTTAATGTTAAAAATGGGTGGAGTTACCCTTTAATGTGGAGAGGGAATGAAACACATTTTACTTAACTGAAAGAAAAAAAAGTCTCGTTATAAGCTAATATTTATTGTAAATACTCTTTTGTAAACACTTTATTTTTTACCACAGCTGCAGTAATACCACATGATTTTTAGGACAAAGGAGATTTTAAGGGATGTTTTAGTGCCAGGTGTTCAGCTCAGCGTGTGATCCAATCAGAGGTGATGCAGACGTGAGTGTTATTACAGGGTGCAAAACATTGTGTTTGTGCTGCAAGTGGAATTCATCAGCCTGTACGACTGGTTTAACATTGGAAAATTTGATTTCTGTGTGGAAGCATTTAAAACTGTGTCATTTCATGTGACCCCCTTTTCAGTTGTTTTCCTGTCCTGTTTTTTTTTTTTTTTTGTTTGTTTTTGTTTTTTAAGCAGTTATGCTTTTTCTATTCTGGGTGCTGCTATACAGTAACTTCATTCTATTTAAGTTAATGACTTCTTCTATCCCCTGTGGGGCGGTTAAAAGGGACACATAATACACAAAGTTGCTAAAGTACTAAAAAGTAGTTGGAAGACATTAATGATGATGTTATTTAATGTTGTGTAACTTTACACATACTGAGAGAGCTCTGTTATGCAACCACACACTGCATTTTAATCTCTTGTTTTCACATCAATGATGTACAACTTTATGTATTTTCACAGCAGTGACGCATAATGCTCTTGGTTTCCCTCTGATTCTTAACCCCAGAAAAACCTGAATTAAAGGTTTGCTGACAAACGTGATGCAGAGTTATTCTCCTTAAAACGCAACTATAATTAGTGTCTCTCATGTCATGTCATGGGTTTTTGTGTCGTTTGTGTGTGCAGGCGTGTGCGTGTGTGATCTTAATACTCTTAAGCTGTTTCATAACAGCTGAATCATGAGTGGATTAATCTCATGTTTCTTTGTAGCAGGTTGCACCTTGAAACCCTTGAAAACAGTCTCAGTGCTGTCGTAGCGTGGAGGATAAATAAAGAGGAAAGTGGATGATGACTGGTTGCGCGGCACATCGCCACGTTGCCTCGATCATGATATGACCAGGTGTGACGACTAAAGGCCAGAGGTGATCACTTCATTAGTTCGGTGTGCTGAATTGAGCATCCTGCTTTAAATTCTGCTGCTACTTAAAGATTCATGTGCTCCTCTGATTAAATGTCAGGTCACCACTGTGAAGCCTCTCTAACCCAAAGTTCACAGGCTTAATGGCTCACTTGAACAATGTGGTTTCATACTTTTCCCAGCTGAAGCATTTCACAGCTGATACCCGTTCATCTTCCTCGACTGTGTATTTCTTTCTAACCAGATTAAAAACCAGATTATCGCTCTGATTTGACCATAATGACTGATATCAAGTGCTGTGGACAGTCAGGGGATTCAAATCTAAGTGAGCCTCAGTATTACTATATGTATGTAATAGGATTAATTGATTTTACCTATGAAATGTAAAAAAACTATGACGGTTTGATGTTGTTTGAGTCAGTCTCCAGTGTGTGTGTGTAAATAAATGGAAACGTTAGTTTTTTTGAATTTTCAGTCAGTTTAAAAGGGCTTTAAAAGTGTGTGTGCTGCCCCATTTTTCAGTAGATGTTTTCATATTTATAAAGATATATAATAAAATACTTAAAGACAACAAACTAATGTAGATATTGAAATAAATTATCAGTTATGTGACACAAAAGTCTGAAGCATGTGAAAGGTGATCTCAAAGTCCATACCAAGGGGAGCTCCTCTCTCCCACAGAAAACACTGCTCCTGAAAACGCAGGAGGACTCTCAAGCTTGATATATCAGAAAGAAGCGAAAAAACAAAACAATGATACAAATAACATGTTTTCTTTTCTTCCAAGAAAAAAACAAATGTAAATTTCATTTAAAAACCTGGTCTTACATTCTTTAAATCTTCTTAATCAGAGATATTTCTGAAAACGGCGCAACATATCCTGGGGGATAAAAGTCTTTAAAACTGTCCCCAGAACACCTTGATGACCCTGCGCCCTCTAATCTCTCTTTGTCCTGCATTTCACTTGAGAAAATCTGCAACAACACCATGAAATCTTTTCAAAGGTGCCCCCGAAGCCTTCACATTCTGTTTAAAATACGGAGAGAGTTTTTTTTCTTCTTCCTGTCAGAACAACATTCATGGGAATCTGAGTGATGACCTACAACAGATGGTGTGTAGCATGAGCCGTGGTTTGGATTATGAATTCCATGTGCGGTGGATTGTACTATCTGATCCATATGAGCGGGACTTTGTGTTTGGAGCACGTGAACAAATGCTACTAAGCTGTAAGCTGTACTGAACATCAACTCTACACGTATAATTCTGTACATACATGAAGAATATCATAAATAAATGAAAAATAGACGACGTCCTCAGTCACTCTGCAGCTGGTTAGCTGACAGCTCTAAGTCTACTAGTTTACATTTATGGTGTTTTTACTTTATTTTGAATTGATTTTTCTGTCTCTGATTCAGGGAGGACAGAGGGTGTGCAATTTATATAGATTATGATCACAATGTTTATGTGACTTTAGGCTATAAAAATAACATTTAACTGACTTTATTATTGATCAGAAGATAAAGACAAGCCACCTTTGTCACTACACATGCTAACTTTGAATCCATTTTGACATTTACAATGTAATTTTACTTACACTGTCACATGACACACAGCTTCCCATTTTCACTTATCACTCGTCATATATTTAATTAGTTTTATGATGATCTGGGACTTTCTCAAGATGAAAAATTGTCTTTTAACTTGACAAATATCGTATGTGTTAATTCATAATTAAGACACGCTCAAAAGGTAATTTGTCTTACTATATTTATCTGCTGCACACAGTTTTTCTGAATAAAGAATCAGTTTTGTACTTGTTGCAGATTCTTAATTTGAAGTGTTAAAACACTGTTTAAGTAAGAAAGAGAATGGGAATAACAGGGGTATATTTTTGCCCTGGAACTGTAAAGCAGGTTATTGGACAGAATTACAAAATGTATGCTTTTTAAAAGTAATGTAGATTTGTGGCTTATTTTGTGTACCATCTTGTGTCTACCACCATGTGACAGACAAGCCTACAAAGAGAAAGGGAGGGAGAACACAAGCAAACATACTCACTTTAGTGACAAATGTGTCACCTCACAGTGAAATGTTTAGTCCTCCAAATGTCCAATAAGACCACGTGAGTCGCTTGTGAGTGAGCTATATATCTGGATGCTTTACGACTCACCAGATTTAGCTGTGAAGACACTCTGATGAATGAGCTAAACATTCCCTGGACTACTTTGGAGAAGACAGCGCTGGGCCACTTTTTATCAGTCAGAGCTTCCTGTGTGAGTGTTAGAGCTGGTTCAGGATCATGGAGGAGTTGGCCCGGGAGAGCATCAGCCTGCTGGCCCGCTCTGCGTCTCATGCGGACCCGCCTCGGCTGGGATCTTTCGGCGCAGTGTTCATCATGCTGAAGTCTGCGCTGGGAGCCGGACTGCTCAACTTCCCCTGGGCTTTCCAGAAGGCGGGGGGAGTGAATACCGCCATCAGTGTGGAGCTGGTGAGGACAGCGGGGTTTACTGTTTGTGCACTGTTTAGAACAAAAAAAGTGCTGAAGGTTTGAATGCATAATAACTGCAAAAAAATACCTTTAAGTGTCTTCATTATATTGAACATGTTGTTACTCAGAGGTTTCTGGAGGTCAGTCAGCCTGTAGACAGAGTATGTATAGACCCATAGCCCCTCGGTCGCTCCCTGGTGTGAATGAGCCTCATCTCTTTCACAGGTGAGCTCTAATGAAGCTTCCAGTTAAGGCGACCTGAACTTGTGTGTGTGTCCCATGGATGGATTTCCACGCAGGCTGTCCAAGAATGGGCCCAGGGGCCAAAGTCATCAGGGCGCTCCTTAGAAGGAGCCTCTTATTCTGAGTATCTGCTGATACTACGTCTGTTTGTAATTGATTCCTGTTCATTCCTCACCAGAACAGCTCGGCCTCATTGTGTAGGCTTACCATGGCTCCAGTTACATTAAAATTGAAACAGGTGAGGGAGTCTACATTAGAATAATTAGAAGAAGATCAACATTTGCTCTCAAAGACCATAATTTACCACTCAGGTTTCTTTTGTCAGTCTGTTAGAGCTGAAGCAGTTAGCTGATTAATCAGTTAATTGATCGTTGCAATCGTTTTTACAGTGGACAAAAGATTAAAGTCCATGTCAGACATTTTTCCTTGTACCCACCTTTCGCATGGTCATGTTTGCTCTGACTTCCATAAAGTCACCAAAACTCAAACTCTAGAACTAGTCCTTGATCTGATATTAAATGTGCTTAATTATCAAAATCTGACAATATCTGGCAATAAATGTACAATAGTGTACATAAGTAAATTATATGTATATTTCCATGTTTGTACTGACCAATCGTCCAATGATCAGATCTAATATTCAGCCTTTGTCTGATTTCAGAATCACTGCTGAAAAGACACATACATTTAAAATTCACTACAGTGCACCTGATGCATCATGTCGTCTGCAAAGTGACAAGTGACTAAAGTTATCAAATAAATCTAATGTTGTGCGTTAAAAGTACAATATTTGCCCCCAGACTGTCGTTGAGTGAAATTTTAGAGCAGCAAAAAGTGGAAATACTCAGGTAAAGTCCAGTATTTAAGTAAATGTACTGCCACTGTGTTTCTGTTGTATTAAACTGGAAACTTTTAAATTGTTGGACAAAGTTTGAATATGTATTGAGCTTCGGAAAATTGTTATTTATCTATTAACATTTTCTGATAAAATTTGAAACAAAGTGTGAATAGATAAATCCAGAAAATAATCCCCAGATTATCTGATAATGGAAATAATGCTTTGCTGTCACCTTTAAAAGTCTTTTTTACAGCCTTTCTATATCTCTAGTGTGAGCCAAGACCTAAAATTCAGGTGTTTATATGTAAGCAGCACAACACAGAGCCTTGTGTCGCTCAGGACCCCACTGTCCAGTGATCCATCCTTGGTGTGTGTGTGTGTGTGTGTGTGTGTGTGTGTCAGGTGAAAATGAAGATTAAGTTTGAAGTCGTCTCTTGGTGTCTGCGCAGGTTTCTCTGGTTTTCCTCATCAGTGGTTTGGTGATCCTCGGCTACGCCTCCTCGGTCAGCAGACAGAACACTTATCAGGACGTGGTGAGAGAGGTGTGTGGACAAGCTGTGGGTCAACTGTGTGAAGTCTGTTTCTGCTTCAACCTCTTCATGATATGTGTCGCCTTCCTGGTGGTGGTGCAGGACCAGCTGGAGAAACGTAAGTGATGAATAAAATTACTACCCTCATTTCTTATAATGGACTCCTCTGGGCTTTAGTTTATAGACTGACACACAATTGGGAAGCAATTCTCAATATGACCAAGAAAACAAACAAGAAACATGGCCTGTATTACATTAAGATGTTGCCTTTGTTTGAGAGCTCCAACTAATCAGATGTATCAGTTCAAAACATGGATCAAAGGTTATTTCTCAGCCATATTTGATAAGATTGTGCAAAAATGGATTCAAACACAAGACACGGCCTTGACAATTTCATCAGTCCCATGAAAATCTGCTACAATTATCAACAGAACGTGAAGAAATAACATTATATAATACATGTTGACGTTATGAAGTCTGTTACTCAATTGCAGAAGTTAGCATGCTAACCAGCTAATCCGAGCTCCAGTGTTCTCTGAACTCCTAGTCCACACTGCTAACTACACAGGTAACAGGGTTAACTAGCTAACTGCAGCTACAGTTAGCAACAGTTAGCAGTATTGTAGTGGCGCACCATCTATTTATTTTGAGTATGAGTTCAACAATTTGGCCAATTTCTACCTACTGCACCTTTAAGCATTGAGTTCATTTAGTTCACTTCTAGAAGCTACAAGGTTCATTTTACTTTCCCCTGTTGTTGACATCATAGTAGTTAAATGTTTTCACCTGAAGGTCTGAACCACAGCAGCTGGAAATCACATGTCTCTTCATGTCCTATTTAAAATGTCAAGGTAATCAAAAACTTAGTTGAACTTTTAATTAGTTAATCTATCAATCCAGTTTATGCAGCTCCAGGTCACAGTCACTTGATTAATTAAGTAATTAAGAATTATTGTATTGGATGTGATAGAATAATAAATAATTGTGGGCTGTAATGTTGCTATTGGCTTTCCATCAGACTTTGTTTGACTGTGAAACAAGTATTAAATTTGATATGTGATGTGAAAACAGTCTCATGAAGAGGGACAGAAAAGGAAGGGAATAATCGCATGTTTCACCTCGCTGCCAAGGAAATTCAACCTAATATTATTTGATTTTGTCTTCCTTTATTTGGTTGTTGTTTGTCTGTTGCATTTTTCCGATTTGCTAGAATTTTGTCTGACTTTTTGCCAATTCCCTTTGTGGCTGTTTCTCAACAATTCACCCCTACTGCTTACCAACACAAACACACACACACACACACACACACACACACACACACACACACACACACACACACACACACACACACACACACACACACACACGCTCACCCCTACAGCAACAGGAAATCAAGACAGCAAACAGATATACTGGCATGAAATTCACAAATGCACATACTGACATTATTCCAGTATTTGTTTGTTTATTTTTTTATTGTTGCCGTTGTCTGTATTCAGAACTGGTTTGTCTCCTCTCATTGTGTTGATCTTGTCATGCTTAGTGTACCTTGTTGTGATATTGTGCCTGTCATCTTGCACATCAGTGAAGAATAGAGCCAAATATAATCAGATAATTCAGATAATACACTAATCTAAATGAAAACAGTTTGATTTATAAACAGAACATAACATATAACATATAATTATATTCATTATATTATTGCATTTATGGTTTTTTATGCTTTTATTAGTATATTACAACACAACCATGTCTGCTATTTTGGTCATATTTGAAAGGAAGAGTTAAATAGAGTGTATATAGTCTCTTTGTTATTACTTGTACTTTAATTTATATTGCAGTGTCTTTGTCTTGTTATGATTTTACCTTTATCGGTCTATTATATCCATCTGTCATCCTTTGTTTTTGACTCTTGAGCTGCTGTAACAAGAGGATTTCGTCGATTCACCGAGTAAAATCTTATTTTATCTTAGAGTAAGCTAGCTTCTCAGAGTTCCCCTTAGAAATAGATATTACAGCATGCCAGACATCCTTAGTGTTAGTTGGTATTGTTTTTCTTTTTGGCATTATTATTTATGGTTTCTACAGTGTTCGGATGTTTTTGTGTTATCAAGGTACCCGACTGAGTTTATGACCAATTGAACAACCATTTCAAATATCAAGAAATTATTCTCTTACAGACCACAAATCATCCATTCTTTGATTTTCATTCTTGCTATCAAACATGACTGTAGCAGCGGTACTGAAACCCTTGTACTCCCTTTTTTCCTTTCGTCATTTTGTCCATCTGAAACCTGTCAAATCCCTTTAATGTTTTTGCTCTGTTCCAATTTTAAACAAAAGCGTTTGATTGGATTTACAAACACACCCCTCCCCCACCCCCAAAAATATCCATTTGATCCACAGATTCTGCACAGGGTCGCCATGCAGATGGAGAAGCTGGCGAGATATCCTCAAGGATTTTTCATTATCCTTTATGTTCATCCACCATCAAAGCGTGGATCTCGCCATTAAAACATCATAAACAATGTTGTTTTACTGTAAACATGCCTTCATGTTGCAGCAGATTAATCACATTCATTTTGGCTTGTTCTTCTTCAGTGTGTATTTCTTTGTACGAGACGGTGACCGGGTCATCTGAGGCAGAGATGCCCTATCACTGGTACACCGACCAGCGATTTGCCCTCTCTGTCATGTGCATCATCATCATCCTGCCCCTGTCCATCCCAAAAGAAATTGGCATCCAGAAATACACGAGGTACACAGCCCTTATTTGTGTTTTCTGGAGTGACTTCCAGCTTTTATGGGATTTAACTGTTTTCTCCTCCTATCAGCGTGTTAGGAACACTGGCTGCTTCATATCTGTGTGTGGCAGTGATTGTCAAGTATTACCTGATGGACAGCCACACTGTCATAATAACACCAGAGCACAGCCAAGGGTCAGTAACACTGATTTTAATAGACACACGTGTGTTTTTACCATCTGCTTATATTTTATGTGTGTGTGTATATGATATGATGTGTGTGTGTGTGTGTGTGTGTGTGTGTCTGTGTGTATGCATTGTGTTTTTCAGTGTCGGTTCGTGGGCTTCAATGTTCAGTGTTGTGCCGACCATCTGCTTTGGCTTCCAGGTAGGATCAGACTTGGTGATATTCATTCTAGAAGTGGTTTATTAGGGAGAAAACAGCGTTCAGACAAGAAAACAATAATTACAAAATGCCTGGATATTGATGAACATAATCGGATGTATTTAGATGACTGGTATCTATGAATGAATGAAATTTGATGTGGATCCTAATTAAACTCTGTTATCTCTCCGGAGAGATTTATGATTCAATAAAATCAGCATTGATCTGTTGTCCTTGTGGTTGGCCCTGAATTATGGTTAAGCAGTTATGTGTTGTTAGAGTAAATTTAGAGTGATACAAGTTTATCCATTGTGATATTAGATTAGGCTTGATTGAATTAAAGGGAACTGTTGGACCTAGGCGGAGGTATACGCTCTACTAAGTGCCATTCTAGTTGTCCACTTGTTACACACTGTCAGCTGTTTAAAAAAAGTTAGTAAGACTCAGTAAAGCTCTTCTTGACGGCTCCGTTTGTGGATATGAGGTACATAAGAGCAACATAGTGAATTGTCTCCACTAAGTCAGACTGATCCCCATAGAATATGGGAATATTTGGATTGAGGTGTCCTACATTATTACATTTTCAAGATGGTGTGCTCATGTTTTCAGTGCCATGAAGCCTGCATAGCCATCTACAGCAGCATGGAGAACAAGAAGCTCTCCCACTGGGTGATCATCTCTGTGCTCTCCATGTTTTTCTGTTTACTCATCTACACTCTGACCGGTGAGTTCACCTCCGTAGATCTCAGTACATCCTGTGTCATCTTGAAAGGTGCTAATCCCATCCACCCTCTCCGTCTCCAGGTGTGTACGGCTTCATGACGTTCGGACGAGACGTTGCCTCTGACATTTTGATGTCATATCCAGGAAACGATGTGGTCATGATCATTTCCAGGCTGCTTTTTGGAATATCAATTATCACCATCTATCCTATTATTCTTCTTCTGGGGAGGTAAGCAACAAAAGAGTTGAACTGCGTTGTGGCTGAGTTTATGTTTTAACACCTAACATGTTGTCTGTGTGTTTGTGCATGTCTGGAACAGATCTGTCATCCTGAACTTGATGCTGCGCTTTCAAAGGCGTCGCCGGGGAATCATCACTCACTCGTTTGAGAGTCGCTGCAGAGTCGTTCTCACTGTGATCTGGATAGCCGTCACTCTTCTCATCGCCATGTTTGTCCCTGACATGGGTGAGGTCATCAGTGTCATCGGAGGAATCAGCGCCTTCTTCATCTTTATTTTTCCAGGTATGTCAACAACCTTAACTTGAATATATCTGTATCATATGTGCTATCGTATATTTAGCTTCTCTGTCACTTGCAATTCGCTTAAAATTGGGCTAACTCATTAAACAAATGTTGTCTGATTTGTGTGTTCATGTATTGCAGGTCTTTGCTTGGTATTCACAATGCAAAGTGAATCTGTGAGTCCAAGAGTCAGGTGAGTGTGACGTATTGATTTTAAAATGTCCTTTCTTGGTGACTCTTAATTGTAGGGCATCATAATACATGAGTTATGTAAAAAGTACACAAAATCATACTTGAGTAAAAGAACAGATGCTTGCTTAAAATATTACCTGTAAATATTACTTGAGCAAAAGTTGTGAAGTATCTGATATTAAATGTACGTATGAATCCAAAGTACGAGCACAAGAAAATAACACATATATGTACATGTATGGATAAACTGTATACTATGTGTTCAGAATATTTTTTTCTGGTTATCTGAACTGGTTTGTTTTTTTACCTGATTGCTTGAATAAATTCAATATAAAGTTGTGCTTCGTTGGCTCTGATGCAGCATGTAATCTGTAATGTACTTAGTAACCAAAGCTTTCAAATAAATGAAGTTGAGTAAAAAGTAGAATATTTGCCTCCAACAAATGGAGTGAATGTATAAAGTATCAGAAAATGGAAACACTCAAGTAAAGTGCACGTACCTCAAAATTGTAAGTAATTGTACTTTAGTAAATGTATTTAGTTACATTCCATCACTGTTTAATTCCAGCGTGAATCTGATCCATTGTGTTATAACACGAGTAAACTGGAAGAAAGGAAATTATGATAATTAATTAAGGTGAAACAGAAGATTCACAATGAAGCCTCATTACTTCTGTGCTGGTCTCTCTCTTGATGTCCCTGCAGGGCTTTTTTTACAGTTTGGGGAGTCATAACCATCGTAGTCGGAGCCTTCATTTTTGGACAGAGCACAACCATCGCTATCATGGAGATGGCCAACAAATTCTGAACTCACCATAATCACGACTACCTGCAGCAGCTGCTTTACTGTGAACTCTGAGCGGTTTGTGACGCTCGCCTCTTTTGCACAACAGAAAGTTGCTTTTCTTTAAAGGTGGTTTTTAGTTGCATTTTTCTTATCAGGGTCATCCAGGACCTGGATATAAAATATCTTTACTATGTGAGAATGTGATGATTTTCTTTGTTAGATACGCATGCATAGTTATATAATGTCAAAGAGAATAATGTCAGAATGCATTCTTAAGTGTGTGCAGAACAAAATATTTATGTCTGAATGTGTGAATCTGTTTTATTTGGTACGTCAACTACATAATATATTAAATGAGAAACCACAAAGTGTTTCCTTTTGACTCTTACACTACCAGGGGGCAGTATTGGACCACTGAAGCATTATTTATTTATCTATCTGTGTAGTTGCTTCATGTACTCTGTGTAGAAGTGCATACTGGCAGCACAGATAAGAGAAAAACAGGTCTTATCAGTGTTATTAAGGTCCCAGGGATTATTTTGACGACGCTGCCATGTTTAAATCAACTAAACAAGATGATGTTTTTTTTTTAATGTAACCAGATGGGTTTTACGCCCTTGAAATACAATGTTTAGATCTGCCAGATGATAATATGAGTGAATGATATTGAGATTTTTTTTTCTTTTTTAATACACAATTCTTATCCTTCCTCTTTTCCTTCCTCCCTCCATCTCCTTCTCCACGACCTCCACATGGCCTGAATCATTTGAGCGATATTAATCTGCAGCTTTCATTGAGCACTGATTGATGGCCGAGCTATGCTGAATATCACTGTTTATTGTTTATTGACTTCAACCTTAAAGGAGTTATGGCGCACTGCCTATGAGCGCGCACACGCTCGCACGCGTGTGAGTGTAGAAGTGAGTAATGATTTACAGTAAATCCAGAAAATGGCTGCTGTATATGTGCCTGGAGGGGGAATGCTTAACTTCATTCAAAAATAGACCATCCAGAAACACACAGTGGCTCCTTATCGACGCTTCAGTTATGTAATGGGTTGATTTCATCTCATGCCAGCGTGACTGTCCTTAAGGGAAAACCTCAAAATGTTATACTCTACTTGTGTTTAGCCCATGGGATTATATTTCAACCTGCTGGCCAAATGACTAAATCCACTAAATGTGGGGAAATATCCTTAGAAAAAAATCGCAAGAGAAATTCCTTCTTGAATCCTACAGCTGCACTCAGTCAAAACCAGCCCATAAATTTGTAAAAGCGACTGAGCAGTCCTGGATAATACAGCTAGCATACAGCTACCATGAGTTTAGGACATGACAGACTTGGCTGCCTCCGAGAAATGAAAGGATGGCAAACCTGTCTCAAATATGACTCCATATCAGCTATTGTGTTGTTTCATACCAAAATAGAAAAAACAAATAAGAGTCTACAGCCATTTTAGCAGCTCTGTGAAGCTGTACTGAGGCGAAGCAGTGATTTCAACTGAGTGGTAACAAGCAAACATGTGCACAGTGACAAAGGTGTCAAATCCCCTTTTTTGAAATTGTCTCTTGGCCCTTCACTTATTAAATGCGAAAAAAATGTGCCTGACGCTCTTTCCTTCTCCTTCTTCCTTCTCTTGTTACATGGCCAGAATTCCTAAATCATGGAAGTCCCTCTTTAACACAAGGTGACGCCTTCGGTGACAATGCTAGCTCATATTTACCATGTTCACCATCTTAGTTTAGTTTCCTGTTTGCTAACTCGCTTTATGCTTTAGTGCCACTTAAATCAACTCAAACCAAACTTAAACAACCGTGTGTTTCCCTGTGGAATCACTGTTTAGTTTTAGCAACATTGCTACCACTTAGCAGCTTGGCTACTTTACAGAGCAGAAAAAAACTGTGAGAATCCCAATTTGGCCTAGAAACCCTGATCTCAGTGCTATGAAAAGGCAGAGTAAAACACCTGGTAGGTTTTGTTACCTAGTGATCTGGTAGAAAGAATGGTGGTTTTGACCATCTCAAGTTCCGTCAACATATCAACCAGGGAACAGACTTCGACACAACACTGGCGCTCTAACCCTAACCCGCTCTCCATTGAGTGAATGCCTTTCTGTTGAGTTTCGCCAGTTGCTGTAGCTGAACAGAGAAAACAACGCCTCTTCCTGTTTTGGTGATGTAACAGCAGACACGCTTCCTTTGTGCCATAATGCAGCCTCGTGATGGCAATTTACCGTAACCAATCTATATGCGGATGGTGCCATTTTTCTGCAGCCATTACACTGTGCAAGCAATATTTACTTCAGAATGCTAAGTTAAAGCATCCCTGTAAGTGTACACTATTTTTTTTTTGTTTGTTTTGTTTTTTTACATTTGTTTTTACTTTTTTTCGAAACACAGCACACACTGACCAGGAAACCTTACAACCCCACGTTAAAATACCTGACCTATCGCTTTAAGTGAGAGGATCACCAGGAGGAGTCATCCTTTCAGCGCCATGGACATGTGTGCACATTTTCAAGGGTATCCGTCCAATAGATGTTGAGGTATTTCAGCCTGTACCAGAGTGGAGGACCAACCGACCAACACTACCATCCCTAGAGCCACGAGCGTGCCTGAAAATCATCCATTATCCTCTGCGTTAGATTATCTTTTCATTTTCCTGTGCCTCTGAAAAATTATTTCCAGCCCTCATTATTATGCTGTCCCCTGTAGCCGCTTTGTTATTGAAAGATTACTTGTAATGTAGGCTTCTCGCAGTTCTAATTAATGAAATGGCAATTTGTACCAAAATCCCTTTTAAATGTTAATTGTTCATGATAAGAGCATCAGCACAGTTCCTGAATGAAAGGGGACGGCTGCTGTTATTCCTCTTACTGTGTCTGTGAGTACTGTTTCTCTCATTGTCGCTGTCACACTGATTGAAATCTGCATACCTTTTGTTTTCAGAGTGAAAAAAAAAGACCCTATTTTGCTCCTTTTTAATTTGCAGATATCTGGGAGTTTTTGGACTGTCTATTTCAATACCTAATGAGAAGATGTACGTTACTATACTGTACTGTTGTGGCTGTGTGCATCGAAAAGATTACTGTACGTATGGAGTGGCTGAGTGCAATTATGTGTATGACCTTGTTTTCTATGCATCAAGGTTATAACCAGCAGGCAGAGATCATCATGATGGAGATAACATGCATCCATCAGTTTTGCTACCCAAGCTTTTATTGAAGTGGTGACAGCAGATTTTTTACCTCTGGGCCAAATTCTGTGTGATAATAGCTGCTGTGGCAATGAGTTCAGGTGAAGGAGAGGCCTCCGTCACCTTGTGTGAGTGCAGCAGATCAGGATGACATCGAGTCCTGTGTGTGATACTGAAAGAGCATTATTGTTCTCCTGGCTACTGTTCAACAGCCTTTAACAGTTTAACAGTGTATCTGCTTTACTTCTGAGATGATTCTGTTTGCAAATAAACCAGAAATTGACAAAATAACAGCTTCAGTTGTATGTTGTATGAGTTGATCTACTTTAGATCAATTACTTGACTAATTAACCTCTGGTCATATTTGATGTAATCTGATGATGTGTGTTCATGTTTTGCAAAGTGTGCGTAAAAATAACTTTTTAAGAACTCTAATAGATGAAATTGCTATAAAAAGGAATCTGATCTCTTTAACCATAGAAGGAAATTTATACAAACTGAGAGAGTACTACCAGCTGAAACATTAGGATTAAATTGTCCCAAAGAAATCCCAAAGTTCCCAAAGAAATTTGGTTGATTACATTTACAGCAATGGTGTATGTACTCACAAACATGTGATTCGAAATGAATGCTGTCACTGCATTCACATATTAGATTATGATAAACAATGAAAAATAGAAAACAGCACTAAGACTGCAGAATACATTTTTTCTCCCTGTCACATGCAGTTATGCCTCATTCGTACACTTTGCCTTATCTCTCCAGATACAGTGTCATAGTGATGACTACATCTACAGCCCTCAGACAAAAAACGTCAACAAACTATGGACTTCGACTATCGACTTCCTCGGTGTAACCTTAACCGGATCTTCTGCATAATTTCAGTGTTGTGTGGCCCATAGAGCACCGGTGCCAGAGACTTCTGTTAGTCAAGCGGCTAAAATCAAGTTCAGCCCTCTGCTAACTTGAATGAAATTAAAATGACTCAATGTTACAACTTGGATAACCATTTTCATAGTTAAGGGTATCGTTGACAGCGTTCAGCTACAAAATTTGGTATTTCATCTCCCCCTTCCATTGTTTTCAAGTCAAAACAGAGATGTTAGAATCGCCTGCCCCTCAAGTGGTTGCTGGTTTGTTGCACTGGCGGACGTTGCCTGTGCTAGCTAGTGTAGACATCCCTAATGCTAGCTAGCTAATGTTGCTAATGCTAGCAACTAGCAATGCTAGTTGCTAGTTAGTAACATAAGGACAGTACAGTATGCAGACTGTAGACATCAGCCGTTCTCACATTTCTTTACCACAAACTGGCAACTACCAAGACTGTGGATGCTGACAAATTCATATACCATGTGATACTAACAGCGTTCTACTCTTGGCTGACAATCCATTTTCGAATCTGTAATGAACTCAGAATTCTTACACAGTTATAAACAGAACAATCATTTTGGACCTGACAAACATTGTACGTATAAATTCATAATGAAAAGTTTCTAAGGAAAACAGATTTTATTCTGCACCCTTCTACAAGTTCAGTAGAGGTATTCTTAAATGATTTGTCTCCATAAAATGTGATCAATACAAGCTTCAAAGTCATTGTGTTGTGTTGTGACACTGAATATTTTTTATTCAACTTTTTACATACACTTCTTTTAAAATGTGATCCTATGGAGAAAAGTATTTTTGGGCCAGTGTGCATCTCATGACGTCATTACACAGTCAGGTGTGTTCAATTATTATTTGTCCTACATGGAGTTTAAAATATGACTTCTTCCAAAGTCCAAACAGCCTGCTAGATCCAGTTCACCTATTACAGGAAAAAGGAGGCAGAAGAGGTTTCTGTTGGTTTTCTGTGTACAGTCCGCTGTAAAAGGACGGTGTCAGTGGCTGAGTTTCTCAGTTTGTTAAAGGGGACCTGAGTGAGATGAATGCTCGGGGGAGCTGGAGAGTGGCTGCCCTTTAGGAATAATATACCACACAGAGAATGGCTGCAGTCTGCCTCTCTTCACATTTGCAGAGCACATTTAATTTTTTTCAAAGTCACACATGACCTTTAAAACCTCAATCTCTTAAATATCAATAGTTATATATACAGTGTGCGGTTGAATTTGCTTTGAATACTGTAAGCTCAGAGCTTTCCTTGTCCTCTAAAGGGCCTGTTTGCTATTTGTATTTTACTTAACTGTCTTCTCCACAAAGTACTTTAGGAACTTCTCTGTCCGTCACAGTTTGGGATACTGCATGTGGACACTACTGGACGAACATTAGGACAGAAATAGAAAGATAACTCCGCAGTGTACACATTAATATTACAGGAGGTGTTCCTGTTATAGCAGTAAATTGGATGAGAAAATGTTTACATCCACCACTTTTGGAATTCCTAATTGCACCTTGATATCCCAAAGGTCCATTATTTATGAATGAGACTCCCTCTGTTAGTGTCCTCTTTTTACTTAGTGGCATACTTCTTATCAAATCCTGTATTATCTTTGCATGCAACATACGGGATGCAATCTATGTGAGGTATATTGGGAGGGGAGAAAAGGCAAAACAGAGATACAAACACTATGTCAACCAGATTCAAACATGGCAAGAAAACACTGTTTGTCAGTTTCATCAGCTCACACTCGGAAGAGCTCTAATAATTATGTAACATGATGACACAGATCAGTTCACCGTGGATTAACTGGCTGGAAAGATGCACACTCAAGCAAATCCATTACCATAAATGGTCATGCATTTTATTTTGAGACTCAAATTATTCTGAATTAACACAAAAACTGAAAATCAGAATACTATAACATGGATCTATACAGTCATTCTCTTGTTTGAATCTACACTTTCAGAGCCATTAGAATCATATTCATGGAGCATTAAACCAGATATATATACACGTCATAATCTGTGTTTATTAATCTACAAAAACAGTGAGTGTACAAGTAAAGTGCCAAACAAGATTTTGTGGGGACAAAGTAGTTGTTTTATATTTAACAGTATAAATAGCCCATAAAAAGGGTTTAGCGCTGGTGTTTATCTCTATATTAAAATGAATTAAACCACTCAGCCTCAGAATACTCACATTCTTACAATTTTTGTTATCAATGTATTTAAAATATGTCCATACGCAAGATACATTTTATTTTCAAACTAATTCACAGATTCACTCCCACTCAAGCAGTTGCAGGTCTTCATTCTTCTAAACTACCTGATGGTTCGGGGTTGACATCTGACCACCTATCTGTATCCAGGTCCTACTACACATCTGACTAGCAAAGATAATGTCATTCACATAAAGGATCTTATACAACTATTTTTGACATTTGGTTATTTCTGCATCTTCCCTTAAGCCCTGAAGAGCATTTTAAACGTACGGCTCTATTTCTGACAAAGACGTTGTTGTTTACACATGAATGCAGACTGATGAATTATTATAAAATTAATAACAATGCCCGACAGTAATGATAATATGCATGTAAAAATATTTATGTTGTTGGCCTGTAAGATAACTAATGATCACTGATGCTTATAATTTATTTCTTAATTCAGAAGTCCTGAAAATATACACAACACTGGACACTGTAACTGAAATTGTGAATCTTGATTGTCTTCTCAACACCATCACACTGTTTGTCTTGTCCTGCGTGATGAACTCAGCATAACACCATATTAATTTTCAGATCTTTTAGATTTGAGTGTGTAGTTAATTTAACATTTAACCCGAGCTGCTGAAACACAAGGAGAACATAGAAACTCCACACAGAAAAGGTCTAAGAATCGAGTCCAAACCCAGGACCATCTTGCCATGAGGTAACTAATCCTAAACTAGTACTAATTAATAAGTATGTTTTTATACAATGAGATTGCATTTACGCTGAAGCTGAGGTCAGCAATTCCCCTCTAATTATAACTATAACTATGTCATAATTGTGTTTAATGTACATGCGTGTATAGATAATTTATACACATGCATTTTTACCCCTAACAGGGCGTGTTATATGCGCCTTTAAAATAAGCCCCGCCCTCTTGGTCATACGCATGCGCGGTGTTGTTCCGGGTCACATGGAAGTGTGGTTCCGGGCCCTGACAGCAGCGACACTCCGGTGAGTTTCTGTTCAGTGTTTTCGGGCTGTTTACGTCTCTGTTATCTACACACCAGTCCTCAGACTGTACACCGGGGCAGATACTTCTCTCTGACGGCTGATAGCGGATCAGCATGTCAAAGAGATTCAGTGTTTCCGGGTTTTTACAACACAACACGGCCATTAGCACTGTGCTGTAGGAAGCGTCTCGCTGCAGCTTCAGCTGAGGACAAACTTTGGTGAGACACGGTTTGTTTTCAGCAAGCAGCTATCACGCCACGACCATTAGAGTCGAAACATGCAGCTATATTTAGGCTGATTGCTTCATTTACAGAGCAGAAAAACTCACCAGTAAATAAAATTAATCTTGTTTTCAGATTTTGTAAGCAGGCAAAGGTTTTGTGCAGGTGAAGACATTTTGTTTGTTTGTTTGTTTGTTATGCCTAAACAAACTAATCGAACAAGTAAATAAACTATTTTTTGTGTTAATGTCTCATTGCGCTGAATAAACATTGACTTTAAAGGACAACAGAGTTTCATACTGTTTTGCTTTGTTTACATTTGGCGGACCCTGCCACCTCTCTAGCTTCAAACAGTGTTCTGGTGACCTTATTTCGCTCTGAGAGCAGCTTGTTTATTAATATCGTAAATTGAGAAACTAAAAGTTTGAATTTAATCTCCAAAATGTCATAGTGCCCGTTTAAGGAGGAAAGTGGCACAGCTCATAACGTTGAATATATTATTTCAAGATGACGAAACGTTCTCTAACTTTGTTATATACAGCTATCGCTCAGGTTATTTGGAAAGTAAGTATGTTTGCTCAAGAGCTACTTCATTTAAATCTTGATGAACGTTTACTTTACTTACATATTGCTACTTTACATTTTTACTCTACTGCATTTTGGAAGGAAATAGTTCACTTAGTTTACTTACTTTACTTACGGACTGCACAATTAATCACAAAATAATCAGAATCACAGTATGACTATATCCATATCTAAATCGCAAGAACTGCAATTATTTTGTCAAAGTAAGATGTGTCACAAAACAGTGTTTTAATGAAAAGCCAGATGTGATAAAACATGTACGTCTGGCAGAGACTCGGAGAAATGCCACATCGTCATGATTTTACTCATTTTTTTCAATGTCAATGAAAATATTGAGGTCAAGTTTAATCATCCATAATAATCACAAATTATATCGCAATTGCAATATCTGTTAAAATAATCACAATATCAAGTTTTGACCATATTGTGCAGCCCTAATTCAAAATATAAATCAACCAGTACATACTAATATAATATTAGGGGTTGAAGTACTCTACACTATATAATGCATAGTGAAGTTTGCCCAACCCTAACCACCTGCTACATCTAACGTTTTTCAACTCATTGATTTAACCAAACTGACATGCATACAACTAATCCTAAACTAGTGCTCATTTATAAGTACGTTTATTTATACTTTGAGCTTGTATTCACGGTACAGCTGAGGTCTCAAAGATTCTCCCAGCAAATCTGAAATGATTCGTTTGGATCTAATATGTAGAATGAGTTATTAAATGTAAAATATCTTTATCACCTTCCTTAATCACTTGTATGGTCAGGCTGTTTTTCTCTAGTGGTTATTTTAACGTTCACAAACAGAAGAGAGCAGACGACTTTCATACACAGAGGTAGTGCCTAACAACAGCTTGATTTATGAGGAATAACTGATGAATGTGCTGCCATTAGCTATACACCATATATTGCCTTTCATGAGTGAGTCACTGCAGACTAATCAAGAAATGACCCAGAAATCCGTTCTCCTGCCCAGTGTTGTCAATCTAAATCACGTGCACGAGGGCAGAGGATTAGCTCTGGGGTTAATGTGATTCTGACTCTAAATCTTATTTGTGTCATCAATTAGAAATCTCTCAATAATTACATGAAGTGTTATGAACTTATATTTAGCACACCACAGTGGTCTAGTTAAAGGTCATACCATCATCATCATCATCATCATCAGAACATACTGTAGTTTTTGAAGGCTGTGCTTCTGCATCAGTGGTAAACAAACACAATCTTGCTGTTTTATAAAACAGCACATCTCAAAATTTGGTTTCAGACAGGGCTGCATGATCAAACAAAAATTTTATGGAAATGGCAGTGTGACCAAGCGCAATATCCAAATTGCAGGAGCTGCAGTTTCTTTGATGGGGAAAAAATCTGTCACAGTCTACCATTACGAATGGAGCATTGTGCTGGTGCAGAGATTCACACCCTACAAATCATATTCATGTCCCAGGTGTAAGGGAACTGGTCTAGTCATGGAGAGGTCTCACTCATTTTGGATATCGTGTTGTCTTTTTCTGTTTTAAGCGCTACATTACAGTAAAGTGGTGTCATTTTATGAACCTACCAGACTATTCTACTTGTTCTACCCACTTAGTCATTTCATCAACATCACTGATGGATTATTTAGCAAAAATGTACTTGTGTTATCATTTTGCTAAAGCACCAACAGTCATCTCTACAATATTGTTGCGGTATTGATCAAAAATATTATGATATTTAATTTTGTCACTCAATCCTTGCATTTATAAAGTGCAAGGTATATAGTATGTATCTCATCATTCTTCTGAGGACATTAAACCATTTAAAAATTCACTGGGTCATCTGAAAAGTCAGTAGCCACTGGTTGCAACAGTATTGAATGTTCCAGGAATGATGACCATCTCAGAAAATATCTGGATTTCATGGTATCATGGAATTTAATGATTTTTTTTTATTATAATGATCTTTAAACTTTAAAAGAATGAAAGCAGGTTTTTTTTTGGTTGAACAAAATTATAGTTTACGGAATACAATGGCCTGACAGATATGAATCTTTACATATATTTTAACACACTAATGAAGTAGAATTCAATATCTTGGATATGCAAATTAATATTTTTTTGTACTATGGTACAGTAAACTGCTGCAACCCTGTTCGTAAGGCTGAGAACATTGTCTAAATAAGCCAAATAAAAAATAAAAGAAATTACTCATTATATGAAACCAACACAGGCAACATTTTCCAAGCTACAACGAGAGTTTGAAATGTTGATAAGATATTCCAAGTTTTCCATGTTCGAGTCTACTAAGAAGAGCCAGCATGCTGTTGTAGAGTTGGAGGAAATCTCCACTCTGAGCGGGTTGCGCTCTAGCCTGATGAATTAGTCACCAGTATTTACAGTCTTCTCTGTTACCTGAGGGTACCACATCACAATGAGTGGACATTAGTAATTCAACACCACTCATGCATGTAGAGAAAAATGAAGGGTTGCAGAGCTCAGCCTCGGTTTAATTCACTGTGAAATGTTCTGTTTGCATAATTTTTTGCAGATTCTAGCTGTGCCTTTAGTGCAGGTCAGATAAACACTCAACAGTCTGGTGGATTACATCAAAACAGACAATGGATCATACAGATGTGTCTTATTATTATCAGAGCATTTCTAACTCCTGTTGTTGTTCTGCTACAACAGGTGCAGAGGATGAGCTCAGGCAATGGGAAAAGAAGGAAAGTTGGCAAGCCGCAGCCTGTCCACAGCATGGTGGCGTTTGACCCTGAAACACAGACTGAGATTCAAGGTCTTTTTAGTAAAATCAGAACCTATGTGAAACCATCCAATGGGGAGTGGAGCCTCCCTGACCCAAACACCACTCTCAGACACTCCATGGAGGAATATAGCCGGCTGCAGGCCCTGAAGGCATCACTGAATGTGGTAAAGAACCAGCTCAGTGACAAGAACGTGCAGGTCTGGCATCAGCACACCAACTCCACCAATCGAGCCGGGAAGGTGATCGCTGCCGTGCGCTCTGCTGCCAATGCCGAGATCTGCACTCAGGCCTGGTGCAAGTTCTCTGAGATCCTGGGAACCTTTAATCTTCTTCCAGGGGAGGCTCTTCAAAATGGAGAGCTGAACACTATCCACCTGTGCGAAGCTCCAGGAGCCTTTATAACTGCTCTAAACCACTACGTAAAAACCAGAGAGTCCACTCGCTACTGTGACTGGAGCTGGGTCGCCAACACGCTCAACCCCTACCACGAGGCTAACGGTGGGAACACAACGATCGCAGATGATCGGCTGATTGCCAACACGCTGCCCTGGTGGTTCTTTGGCTCAGACAACACAGGGAACGTCATGAGCCAGAAGCATTTACTGGAACTGCAGGCATTTGTGGCAAATATGCGTCGAGTTGATCTGGTGACGGCAGACGGCAGCTTCGACTGTCAGGAGAACCCAGACGAGCAGGAATCGCTGGTGGCGTCACTGCATTACTGCGAGGTCACAGCTGCACTGCTGCTCCTGAGCCTTGGTGGCTCTTTCGTTCTAAAAATGTTTACTCTGTATGAACACTCCTCTGTCTGCTTACTCTACCTGCTGAACTGCTGCTTCCGCTCCGTCCGCGTCTTCAAACCTGCCACCAGCAAGGCTGGCAACTCCGAGGTTTATGTCGTATGTCTGAACTATGACGGCAAGGAAGCTGTGAGACCACTGCTCTCAAAACTGATTCGTAACTACGGACCACATCTGGCTGACAGAGAGGCACTTTTCCCAAACTCACTTGTCCCGGAGTCATTTCAGAAGCAGCATGAAGAGGTGTGCGTGTACTTCCATGCACTCCAGGTGGAGACCATCACAGAAAACCTGCGACTATTTGAAGGGATGAGCAAAGAGCAGAGGCAACGGCTCGACCACATCAGGGACTGTACGGCTCAGGAGTACCTGCAGCGCTTCCAGGTAGGAACATTCTGTCTAAGTGAGCAGGGCAGTTGACAAAACACATTTTTTCAGGTCCATTTTTTTAGCTGTATGAGAGCTTTTCATCGTATCACACATCACTTTGTGACCACAAAATTTGTGTCAGTGATTTGTTGTATATATTCTCCATTTTTTTTATTGCCTACATGATATTATCCAAGTAAGATTTTAGAAGCTACAACTAACAGCATTTGTTTCAGAAAAAAGAAAAAAAAACTAAAGAGCTTGATTGAGTGTCTCTGTTGTAGGTGAGCTTCCTTCCCCGGAGTCAATGGATCTCCCGCAACACGGTGAGTCCGGCCTGCTGCAGGGTCTCAGCGGGTCGACCTCTGGGACAGAGGAAGCAAACAGGCTCCTTCAATGAGAGGAGGGAATTGCAGACCCTGAGCTGGAGGGAGCGCATCGAGAGAGGTTGCCATGCCGCCTGGATACAGAGACATTGCACAGGGGCCAGCCGGACGGGCTGCCTGCTGCAAGGACCGCTGTCCGAGTGTCACCTGGACTCATGGTTTGTTATTGTCGGGGCTGCGCTGCCTGCAGTCAGAAACTCTCCGTTTTGTGAAGGAGTATTGTTGAACCACTTGAATGAAGCCCTGATGGACACAGCAGTGGACTGGACTCGCCCACCGTCCTGTGATTCGTGTCATGCCGCTCGCACGGCCTCCATCTTGTCGGATGTGGCAGGTCTGTGCAACTTCAGTGATGCCACCGAAAAGAAGAAGCAGTGTCTGGTGTTTGGCAGCCGCTCAGTGTGGGCCGCCTGTGAAAGCCAACTCGAGGATTTAGTCTTAATGTTTTCTGCAGAGCCTTCATTTCCTCAAAGAGGCTGTGTCACGCTCCACGACGGGGAGCCGCTTTACCAGCAGCAGCTCCTGGGTTGTGTTGTGTATTCCCTGCAGACCCTGAACTCTGGGGATGCCCTGCTGCTGCCTGTGTTTTCTGCCCTCACCCGTGTCACGGCAGCTGTTGTGCTTTGCCTGCATGTCTGTTTTAACTCAGTCACATTCAGGTGTCCACCGCTCTCAGGCGTAGTCGGGATGGTGCTTGTGTGTGCTGGATTCTGCCCTGAAGCTGCTGCACGATTACTCCCTGTTCTGACTGATGTCCATAACTGCATGGGTCAGTTAAGAGGAGAGGAGGGTGAAAATGTGCCACCTGGGAGCGACAGACAGGTGCTGCAGTTTGTTACTATGGAGGAAATGCTCAATGGAGGACTGACTGAGTTCCTGTGGACCATGAACTCTGAAATTATGCAACACAAGCTGCATTTGCTCATGCAGTCATAGTGCAGCAGTTTAGCAGTTAACTGCCACTTCAGAAGCTGTGTTATTGTTACAGTCTGTTTTACTCTCGTTGAATCAGCAGACTGTTTAACATAATGAGCTTCCAGCAGTTAGTCACTGAGTAATTTCTGTCTGTTGACATTAAAAGAGTACTCCACTGATTTTGCATTGCTCCTAAACATTGTCAGATTCACAATGGATGATTATAAAAAGTTTGAAAGCTTTTATTTTTTTTTTCATCTCTACACATTATTTTACACGCATGCAGTAAAACTCCTCAACGGCAGGAAACAGTGTAGTGTGTGGAAACTGCGGATGGTGTTACACTTTGTCTTCTACTCTTTACACATCCTTTTCAAGGCTTTTATTTATTAAGGACTCTCCAGTGGGTGTGATGATGTATTGGGCACAGTATCTGTAAGAGATACCTCTGGGACATTCTGTAATGATGTAGAAGTGAAAATGAATGACTTTTGAAGGATAATGTCATACATGCAAACTATTAAAGCACATATGGCCACTAACTTTTAGCTTAGCATACTACTGAAATTTATAATATTAGTTTAGATTGTAAAGCAACTATCTCAAATGGTAACGAGTGTGATTGACACATCAGCATGACCCATTTTTATCATATCACAGACATCAGCCATCAGCACATGTGTCAGCTGAGTAACGAAACACTGCCTGTTCACCAGAACATGTTTGTTACATGACGTTCATTTTTGGAGGCCTTTCATCAATTTTGTGATGATAGAAGTTTATTCCTTGATGTATGTCAGATGAAGATGAATTAAAGTTCAGCCTGACAGACATTTTGAGGCCAATATTGGGATATTCCACAGATAAAACACCCAGTAACAATTAGTCATAGATAGATATGCATTTGGTTATAAAATAATGGAGCCCAAGAAAAGCTCACTTCAATATTAAATCAGTAGTTGTTACATAAATAGTTACATGAATAAAGTGAATGAAACCACAATAATAAAACTTAATTTACCTTAAGGGTCTTTTTTTCATTTCATGCCAATTTTTTTATTTCCTTACATTCCTTTGAATGACTGTGGCGTCAGCGCCCTCTCATCTTTCAGTCGCATGTCTCCTGCAGCTTAAGTTCACTTCCTGTTAGCATTTTTTGCCAGTTAGCTCCCGCTAGCTAGAGCAACAGCGACAATATCAAGAAAGAGGATTTATTAAATTATTTCACATATTGTTGGTTAAATTTTTTTTTTTATTCTACCCAGTTTCTTCATGTGATGGTTTATTTTATATTGCCTTTTAACTGTTTTTTTGTTTTTGTTTTTTTTACATTCGAACATATAACACTTAAGGTTTTGACAGCTAAACAGGACATTTGAGATTTGAGAGTTGAAAAGTTCTCTCAAAGTGAGCAGTGATGACAGAGCTTCTGAAGGACAAATATTCTGATTGATCTCCGATAAACTAAAATCAGCCAGATGTGCCAGTGTGAAAAGTGTCACCAGTAAGGTCTCCAGAACATGTTAATTATTATTACTATTGATTATTATTTTAGTTCAAACAAAATGTAACTGTGCTACATTCAAATCTTTTGACACCCCACAGGTGGGAACAATGACTGTCCGTTGATGCAAACTTACAGTGCATGAAAATTAAAATGACTTTAAATTCTTGATCAGCAGAACTCATCTGTGACTAAATTCACTGAGGCAGAATAAACAACAGTCCAGACCCTCAGAACCAAACCCTCCTGTCAGTCACAGATGGTTTGTGTTGAAACCCAAATCATCAACACTCTGGAGTTTTACCCTGAAAGTGCCTGTCGTGTTCTACAACACGTTATTTATTTCATCCCGGATCTTTCTGTCTGAGCGTCATCTTGAAGCTTATCGCCAACTTAATGTTAAGCTATTACAATTTATCTGTTTTGTGTCCAGTGAGAAAAAAAACTTTTTATCTTCATATAAAATGACAGCCTGTGTGCACTAAAATGTTTTATACAGCTATTCAGCGAGGGAGATCTTTAGGAAAGACACATATATTAGCTTGAATGAAGTCATGCTGCATTTGTTTATTGGAGTTTTTTTGTTAGCCCCTTTATATTCAGTATGATGCCACTGGAGTTTATTTTCTTACATTCTTACTAAAATAATAAAAATGTACACTGACAAATGACATAAAGTCTTAAGTTTTCATTTCACTGAGACAACACAAAGACACTGTTTGAGATACATAACCACCACTTGCCAGCTGTCAGTTCACACTGTTTACTTCACTCTAGAAAATGCCAGAGAGAGATGGATGAAAGCTTTGCTCTGCTCAGATCCTCAGCTGGAGAAAACTTTTATTCATCCAATACTTTTCTCAAGCAATTCCTGAATTCTTAGCACTGATTGGACTCAAATAACTCCCGACTTGAAGGTGGTACCAGAGAAAATATGTTGTATTCTGTCCAATGATCATCTGAAGATATATCAGACTCTGTTCGTCTGGCTCAATGCAAAAATTATCCAAAAGTAATGGTTGCACGAACTGACAGGTGGCTGTGAAATGCAGATAATAAACCCCAAATTTGCCCAAATTAAACAAAACAAAACATCTGATGTGACAACAGAATAATTACAGAGAGGATCAGAGGTGAAGGGAGACGATTGTAGATCTCTCTGTGCGATTGCAGTACTAATCACACCGTGTTACCAGCTGCTCGTTTTCACTAAGTTTAATTCTGGATACTTTATGCAATTCAGTACTGTCCTGCGTCACCTGCTGTCCTGTCCCATGTCAGTCTCCCAGTCCTATTTTGTTCTTGTTTTTTGCCAGCATTTTGCAGTTGTTCTGTGTTCCTCAAGTTTTGTTACGTCTTCCTGCCTTCCTCTGTGTCTGCATCCGGGTCCTCACCGCTATGCAAACGTTGAGACGTGCTAGTGTGTTTCAGAGTGAGCTTGATACTGTAGTGACACGTGTGGTGGGACCGTGTGCTGATGTAGTCATATTTATGGAGGTATTCATTCACTGTATATCTGTTGATGTCAGATAACTGATCCCCTGAATGCCACCACAATCATATTTGAGCTTCTTTACAGTCTAACATGCATTTGGTAGATTTTGAGATTTGTACAGTACCTGCAGAACGAGCTGATGCTCTTATTTCTATAACACAGAGCTCCTCTGTATCTGAATGAGGAGAAGAAGTCATGCAGAATCTCCTGCAGCGTGCCTTCTCTTGCAGCACCTGCTAATGACAAGCTGACCAGATGTTGGATGTTTGGATGAAAATGATCCCGCCTGCAGGTGGTTCACATAGAGGTCACAGACGAAGCTCTGTCTATGTTAGTGAGGTAACAATGAATCTAACCAGGAAATCGTATAAATAACTGACACAAAATATGATCTATGATAAGCCTACAGCCTTAAGTTATGCAGCTCTCACTCCATGCACACACAGTTCAACTTTCTGAGTTTGAAATAATATTATTGTTCTGTTGTTCTGTCATTGAAAATTGCAAGTCAGCAGAAAATGGACAAGCCCACAAGTCCACTGTGGCTCTGGCTGCCATCCAAGAAAAGCAGATTTGAACTCAACACTCACCCTATTCACCTGATGTGACACCCTCAGACTACTACCTCCTTACCAAAATGAAGGAGGAGCTCAGTGGGTGCCATTTGACTGCTGTGAGCCAATTTGCGGAGGTGCCAAGATGCCAATCCATAAGCTCCACAGCTGCTGGACTAAAAAAATGTGCTAGGTTTTAATGAAATTGGCTCCTGCTACCTTAAAAGCCCTTTCACAGGAAGCTTTTTTTCCTCTGCACAGCGCTGCAGAACATTTGTGTGGAGGAAATATATGTTTGACCAATGAAATTCTTTGTTTCTGGGAGAAATGGGAAAACAGACTCTGAATTTGGTCTCACAGCATCCAATAATGAATGACAACCATCACAACGATGCCTCAGCAACCAAGCCAAGGATAACATATGGCTTGAGATCACTCAGTGGCCGGGATACAATGATATTCGTAGTAACCCAGGACTGTCCTCCCCCTGAAATCTTCTGGTGTCCCTGCCCACTTTATCAATCAGGACAGAGAACTCCATGAATAGGTGGTCCTGTCTGCTCGTGAACATGCAGAGAGCAGGATCCTCACGTTTACCGGCAACAGCAGAACAGAAAAAGCCTCTAATTCCAGGACTTCCTGAGACTGCTTTTACCACCAAACAGGCCAAGTGAAGAAAAACGTTTGACTCCTCCTCCACTCCTTATTCATCAGTGTTATTTTTTTTCATTTTTGACGCACTTCTTGGTTCCAGAGTAGCATAGCAACACAAATATTAAAACAGTCCTGACAAAACACAATCGAAACTCTCATCTTCGTGGCTCAAAAGAGAGATGAACCTGCATTCTGTTGCCATTTTTCATTGTCGTCATCTTTTTGTCTTCAGGTCTGTTTAGATATAGGTTAGTTTTGTGGGTCATCCCCTCATTACATGAAAAAATAAAAGTTACTTAGAAGGTTTTCATTTACCAGTTTAATACCTCTGGAGTTTCTGCTTTTGTGGTTTTTGTGGATTACAGTTGAAAAGTGGATCAGAGGGTAAATCAGTAAGTCATCGTCCACTAATCCGTCTCCCTGTTTGTCCGACTCCAGTGGCGCCCCCGCCCACAAATACAATTCAAAATCCGACAGGTTCATACAATTTAAAGATTTAGGAGTCTTTTTTGATTAGCATTATTATTATATTGATCATTCTTTACATGCAAAACAGTAAGATAAAGCATATGACTGCTGTGTGCAGTACTTTGAAATGGTGAGGTGTGATAGGAAAAAAATTGTGTGTGTGAGACAGAGTGTGTGATTGGGTTGTATTGTGCAGCAGGAATTTAATCTGTCCTCGGTGCATTATTCTTCTGTCACCAATCTGTCCTCTCCAAATACTGAACGACCCCACACACACACACGCACACACACACGCACGCACGCACGCACGCACGCACGCACACACACACACACACACTGATGCTGACTGCAGTCCAATCTGTGTGGATGATCAGATGGTGAACTTGTGAACTGTGCCATGAACTCACATGAACAGGAACTCATCCATCTATTCGAGCTTTCCCATCTTGACTTAGTTTTCAAGTGTTTTTTTCATGAAAGGCTTTCAGACTTACAGCCCCACCTAATCCTTGAGGATATAGCTGATGTGCGCACAAAGTAAACTACATGTGCTGTTCAAATGTTTATTGAGCAATCTGCATTCATTAACAGAAGGGATCACAATATCAGAGGTAGTTTAAAGACCACAGATGGTAAACATGGTGAAATGAAAGCCAATAATCAATCAGATGTACGCTGACAATATTGAACTCTCAGTGTAAATGTGACAAAATCCAGTAAAGCTCATTTCTCGGCAGATATAAATGTTGAATCTGAGCGTTTTCTCTATTTTCACATCACTGCTTAGCGGAGAGTCGCCACTTGCTCGTCAGTCTACAGAGAAAACATGTTGACAGATCAGGTGAAGTGAAACTCTCATTATGAAACAAAAATAAGGCAGCAGGAATAAACTTGTGAGAGACAAGAGGAGGAGATGCGCTCCCAGCAGAGCAGGATGTGTTCAGCAGAGGATTTCAGCGCCGTCAGTCAATTGTTACACTGCGATCTCACTTCCAGAGAAGTTCTCTTGCTTGTTAGTCTCATTTTGAATCAAAACTGTGAGAGGAATTTCAGCTAAGGAGTATTTATTCTTTTAAAAAAAACATCCTTTGTACCACAAATATCTTTCCAACTTCTTGCTTTTCTGTGTGTGCATTGTTTGCACAGCTCAGTCTTGACGATGAATCTCTTTCCGGCTTCAGGATTCTTAAAACTCATCAAGTGTTTGCTCTCAGGTCTCAGTAGATCAGGCTTTCAGGCTGTCAAGCAACAGCAACAGATCAAGTGTCAAGTCTTCGTTTTTGGGATGCAAGTCAACCGTTAAAGTAGTTCCACATTTTGCTAAAAAAACACTTCTTCACAGAGTTAGAGGATCACTCTCACTACTGTACTAAGTGTTGGCGAAAAGCTACTTGGCTTAGCTAAGCTAAAGATTATAAATGTGAGGAAAAAACACATTTTCAGTTTTCAGTGAAACGTCGCTCTGCACCAGCATCTCTAAAACTCAGTGATTACCATGTCATATCTTTATTGTTAAACCTATTTTGCCATTTAATTCAGTATTTTTTTCTTTTTTCCCCCAACATTCTTTATGCTAAGCTAACTGGTTGTTGGCCCCGGAAACATATTTGCTGGACTCACTCATGAGTGATATCACTCTTCTAATCTAACTCTCACCAAAAGAGAGAATACGTTTTCTTCTGTGACCTGTTGCTTTAAGTCAAAGTTTAGTGCGACAGCTATAAACACTGCATTTCCAAAAGACTCTCTTTAAACTGTGATTGAGGGAAGTTTGTATGGTTTGTCAGATCACAGCTGTCTGTCTCCATCCAACTCCATCGGTTTCCCTTCATGTTATCTGGTCAGTGAATGACATTGTTGCTGTCAAAGCAGATGCTCCACCAGATGCTGCGTCGGCTCTGCACCACAGAAAAAGACACAGTTAAAGTTGGTCCTCTTCCCGTTTTAGCTGTTCACTCCATGACCAGCCTGTCTTCATCAGAATAATGACAAGCTGACCAGATAGATGATAGTATTGAGAGTGACAAAGTCTGCCTAGGGAGGAAGGTTGAGGATGGATGGACAGGTTAAACAAGCATAGGGATTTCATCCAGGAGACAGTTCGTGTTCAGAGTGAAACCACGAGTCAGCGAGGCATTATCTAATGTACTTAGGCAGTTGATTTTTCCTGATGTACATTTGTTTGTTCTAAAATTCATTAATATAAATAATGCAGTTATTTTAACCAACACACCGAGATGTTTCCTAAACCTAACTAAGTAGTTCAAGTGCCTAAACCTAACCAAACTGCGAGTGTATGACGAAGGTCTTGTCCATATATTTATTGGCACATCATGCCCAGAGCCAATACACACACATATAAAGCGGCACATAGAACAAACCACCTTATACATGATGGTCTCACTTTTCTTGAGTCATTAAATCACAACAGAAAATGAAATATGAAAGGTAGATACATGAGGAGCTTTTAAGTATGTCTTTGGAGGAGTCGAGTGTTACAGTGATACAGGATGGATGTTCAGACTGACAGTAATGTTTCAGCTCCGGCTCGATGAGGAACAGAGTAGAAATAAACACACCACTAAGCAATCACGGCAAACATCTGCTCTCTGTCACAGTGACACTGCAGCGATGCAAACGAGTCGCTCTCTCTCCTCCGGCAGCTGTTGTCTGACAGCAAACTCTCTCTTTCCCTCTCGCAGACGAAAGATGGATCATCTATAAGCGGACAGAAGATGGATCAATCTCTGAATTAGAGAGCCAGATATGAGCCCGTGTAGCATCTGGTAGCGTAGACACACACAAAAAACAATGCTTTTACAGTGTAACAGGGACATAACAAATATGAGAGAGCGTATTTTAATTTGTGTTAACAGCCCTGGAGAGCGGCTGGTGGAGTTACTGTCATGGCTGAGGGGTTTTAAAATTTACTGCCCAAAGCAAAGCCTTGTGAGCTCAGCTGAACAGTTGCTGATAGTGAGGAAGCTCAGCTATTTTCTGCAGTGTGAGAGGAAAATGAAAAAAGACTAAGAGAACCATAGATAAGGAGAATAGAACCGCTAAGATGTAATCCAGTCAGACTGTTGACTAGAAATTGTATCAAATAAGATCAGAGTATTTGAAACAGTGACGACTGCAGATAAAATATATACTGCGCAGTATATTCTTATAATAATCCTCGAGCCCTTACTGAAAGAGAATATGCCGTTCAGAAAATCCGTGAGAGGACGGAAGGAATTAATATATCCGACTTTCATTTAGAGTTATGGTTTTAGTGTAACATGAGGTTGTACATACAACTTGGGTGTCTGTAGGGAAAAATTGAAAACTCCTCAGAGGGTGGAAAGTGGGATTTGGGGTCACAAATCTTTCGTTGTGGCAGGTGTTTCCCACTCATAAACAACAGCAACCAATTAACCTCTGACACCCGGCCAGAATTGAAGTGTCAATCCTTGTCGATTCTTGGAAATATTGCAGTTTAGTTCCTGTTCTAATGGCTGGTTTTATGGATTGAGTATGTAAATCATGTTGGATGGTCTCAGATTTATGGCCAAAGCACAATGGTCTTTGGGTTTGTCTTCTTAAAATGCTAATCAGTTCAACTCTCCTCTCAGCTGCTGCTGTTTTATTTTTCTTTTAACAATCACCAGCCGGAAACAAAGGCCGTGAACTGATGCACAGCCTCTGTCATTCATATGCTTTATGAGCTGCCTTCACACTTCAGAAATATTCAGGTCAGACAGTAGTCTAGTAAAGGTTCAGCTTTAGCCCATTTCATCTGCCTATAAAATGTCAAATTTTGACAAAAAAAGTTTAACTTTGAACCACATTCAAAAATACTGGCCAATAAATCATAAGATAATCATCACTATATATATATATATATATATAGCATATAATCTGGTCAAATATCATCCATTGGTATCACTCAGTGTCTGTTTTAAAAACAAATGATCAAATATTAATACAGCAGAACCGGAGATATCACCTTTTTTATTCCATGTGTTCTCAACATGGTTCCTACATTAACTACAGTGAAACAATGCATCACTGGAGGCAATTCATCAGATGACATGCAGCTTCATCTGGAGCCACATAAGACTTTAAAACATGTTTTTCACGTATGCAGTAGAACTCTCCAACACAATGTAAACACACTTCAACACGTAAAACTGATGGAGTTACCCTTTAAAAGTGACCGAGGGTTGGATCGTTTTTAACTCCACCGATTTTCCCTCAGAGCAATGTGAGATTTTAATTGAATTTTCTGATTATCATGCTGTGCTATAATCCTACATCTTCACATTCCTCCACGGACAGCATGATAAACAAAGCTAAAAACAAAAATCCCCATTTTCCATATGAAAATGCATCTGATAAAGCTGGAGCCAGTGTGGGCTGTGCACGTCTGATTTTGTTAAGAACCCGTCCTGTGTGATAGGCTGCAGATACAAAAAGCACTGCTGTGGGTCAAACACGACCACCTGCATAAGAATGAAGGTGAATAATCGAAGCAACATGATGCAAATACAAGGAGCAGTGCTTGTGTGAGACGGGGTGGATACAGACAGCATCTCACACTGGCTAAAACAGTCAAATTGAATCAAGTAATTATGCACGTTATAAGACATATAACTTCATAATGCACATTAAATCATATAAAAGGAAGGTACAAAGTCAGGCCCCTCGGATAGGCAACGTCACATTTTGTGTGAGTTTTCATATTTCCCTGTGCGGGCGGGTGTTTGAAAAACCAGAAACATCTAAAATGTTAATCTGTTATGGATAAAAACCTGCCTGTCGTCCATTCAGAGCCAACAGCTTGCACTTTGAACTCATTGTGTTGTTTTCTGTCCAAAATAAAAATGCGTCGCAGCCAAAGCTTCACATGTGCAGCTGCCAAGGCAGTTAGTGAGTGAAGCCGCTGAGGGTTTGACGGGTCACACATGTTTTTGCAACTGTTGGGCAGCCAGATTATGTCCCATATGGGCCGCAGTGGTTTTAGTGTAATTTGATTAATTTGTCTGATTTCAGCGGCTGTTATTTCTCCTCTACAGTGTGTTGAACAGTCGCAGTCGATGGCTGATAGATTAGCTCTTTGCCAGTGTTGTTTACTGTACATTGGTGTCTCTCTCTGTCTCTCGCTGTTTGCTTGAAGGCACATCAATAGATCTTTGTTCACCCACTGAATTGAATCGACCCTATAAATGCGATCGCCTGGACAGAGGGCGGGGGCAGGGGGCACAAATCAGGCCTCAGGGACACTTGTTGTTGGCATCCAATATGAGCGCACACACACACATTCACACACACACACACACACACACACACACACACACACACACACACACACTCACATATACACTACACACCCATCTGAGGATATGTCTGCTCAGGTACGTATACTGCACTTTTATATGCGCATGTGGGAGTGCTTGTTGCGCTTCAGTGCATTTGTTTATGGAGGCCTGTCAGCTCCTGATGATTCATCACAGCGCTGAGCTCCTGTGCTCGGACATATTTTCCCTCCGTGTGTGATCCATGTTTTTCTGCACAGATTCATTTTTCTCCTTCCAAAAAAACGCAGATGATGAAGTGTGGTGGACACTGGTCCATGTGAGCCTTTACTGTGCTTGTGTGTGTATGTGTGTGTGTGTGTGTGTGTGTGTGTGAGGGCCAAACGCATGCTTTTTATGATACCCTGGAAACCCCACATCATTTGATGCGGTCTGGTCAACACCTTCAGGTTATGAAGGTTGTAAAGGGGCTCTACACTGCGTGACGTGACCGTGCACATGGATCGTGCGGGTGTAAAGTTCCTGGTTGCAAATATGAGCGAGGTAGGAAATTAATGTATATTTGACTGATGATGCTGATATTAACATGTTCACAAATTGGTGCTGGTGGGTTGTGACTGGCAGACACAGAGCTACAGGTGCTGAATAGGGACATACAATGTTTAGAACATCTCTGTGGGTAAAAAAAAAACATGTAAAGCTTTATCAGGTGATCTGTGACGGTGATTGAGTATGATGATTGTGTATAACCTCTGTAAATATTTGAAAGCTGTAGACTTCATGTCGACTTTCATCATGTTGGATGAAAATTTTCATACCAGTCACGTATCTTTATGTAAATATGAAGCTTTTATGAAACTACTCCTTGGCATGTTTTATTTTATTGTCTTTTATTTATTTATTTATTTATTTACAACTGTAACTAAATTTTACTGGATGTTTTAGTAAGTGTGCAAGTCAAGCTGTTCAAACAAATTGCCCCCAGTGTGATGAATAAAGTTGTCTGAATCTGAACCTGAGGTTACTGCCAACAGCCAGTTAACTTAGCATAGCATATAAACTGGAGACAGAGAACCACCTACCAGCACTTCGAGGTGGGGCGGGGCAGAGATTTTAAAACATTTAAACTGAACTAAATTGTCCCTGTATGTGTCTTTGTGACTCCACCCCCTGCTGAAACCAATCGCCACGTTTCCAATATTTATCCATTTGAATGATCAGCATCACTGTGTGCATATCGACTTGTCTTTGTGGGGTTTGGAAGTTCTGGCCGAATGAACTGGTCCTGAATTGATTAAATAGATTGTTTTAACCACAGGATAATAGACAAACATTCATATGATTGATTTCTTTAAATGTCCAATTTAAAAACACAGATACATTGGATGGTATATTGGCTTGCATTTTTATATGCACTTTTCCAGTCTACTGAGTCTAAGCGCTTTACAATACTTGCAGCATTCACCCATTCATTCATACACTGATGGTGGAGGCTGCCATGCAAGTGCTCATCAGGAGCAAGATTACTAGATGACCCACTCTACCTGCTGAGCTACAGCCAGCCCAGATAACAGATAACACTCATTTCTTACACTCTCCTATATATTTTACCTGTTTAGGGACAACATAGCTGTAAATACAGACATTAAGACCAGCTGACTGTTACCTTCAGACAGAGCTAAGCTAATTGTTTCTGACTTGTTTTTGGTAAACTATAAGCTAACCAGCTGCTAGCCGTACATTCATAGAGTTCAAACATCTATCTGTTCTTCTGTCTGTCTTTTCTTACTGACTCAAAACTATATTTACCTGACGTTCATTCTCATCATTTTTCTCCTTTCGGTGGATCCATGAAGTTTCTGCCAGGCTTTGCTCACTGCGGGGCTCACTGTTGCATCATGAGGACAAATAATCAGTTCTTGTCTCGAGTGACATTATTACTAGTGGTGGGGTTGTTTTTGCAGTTGAGAAATGTTCTCTCTGGAGGTCCAGTATCTTAATTGTTCCCTGCAGAGATGGGTGGGAGAACAAACTGTCAGGCATACAGGGAGATGCCATTCTCCTCCTGACTGTTCAGCAAACTCAACAATACGATTTTATCGTGTGGCTGTCGCACTTAATGCCCATCTCATCTGTGAGATGTTTGGGTCACATTGTGTGAGTTGAGCTCTTATCTCAGCAGGAAGCGATGGTGTGACGGTAGTGTTCGCCGTACTGCTATTACTGCATTTTTTTTTTTTCAATATTTGTTTCCAGTACAAACTGCATGCAGTTTTTCTCATTGTAAGGAGTTAATCTGTTGCAGGGGAAAAAAAAAACAACAAAAACACCACAATGCAATCTGCCAAATAGACTGAAAATTCGATTCAGCTTTATCTGTTTTCAGCCTTTGGCAACCAACAGTTTCTATCTCTCATGATCACACTGTAGTCCACATTGTGCTGCTGATATACAAATGGCTGATTACTGCAATGAGGCACCCTGTCACTCTAATTTACACAAATCACACACTCCCACTCTGACTTCTGCTGAACCGTATTAACGCTGGAGCAAATGTCTCTGGCAGTGGAACCCGGAAAGCCTAATTTAATCTACATGCACACTTCCACACAAATAATCCCACACCGCGATATTCATTCCAACCAACAATATGCGCATTTGGTATTTATTGTTCCTCTGAGCATGTGATTATGCAGTTTTAGCTGTGTGCCGTCTGAGCGGCGTCACATCAGTGAAGAGGACTTGTGTATATTCAGCCGATATCTGAATGGATGAGATGCTGCAGGAGGGGATGAGCATGGTGGAGGAAAGTAAAGAAGTGAAAGTGCAGGTTTGGAGTTCACATTAACATCTAATGATGATGGGTGGGTGAGACAAACAGCCACATGGATCATTGCACTGCATTCCGTACTGAGACCTGATTGGACAGCCTCTTGGCCATTCAGGAGAATAATGGACTCCTGTATTGCATGTGCTTTTATCTGTCCCAGTGATGTATGTGGTGGATACCAGGTGTAGGCATGTTGTAACTGCTACAATCAGCATGCAGTTAAGATGCCCACAGTCATCTGCAGCATGTGGCAGCGCAGGACTGGACCAACATGAAAGGTTCCCAGCTCACACTCGCTCACTGTGTCTGGGTCGGCATTACTCCATCGTCGTGGAATTAGCCGACACAACGTTGTGTTTGATGCAACTGAATATCACGGTCATGATTGATCCCTCAGCTGTCCTGCATCACCAGCACGTACTCACTCCCAACACATCAAATACAGCGAGCTGGTCAGTGGCCCTGTTTAAAGTCTGATGCTGTAGGTACCCCCCTGAAGCACCGCAGCAAGTCAGGGGATGAACTGGGGGGTCAGATGGCTCATAAGGTGTTTTTTTGTGACCAAGAGACAAGAGTGATTTGTTTTTAATTTAAGTTACGTAAGTAAATTAATGTATGTAAACAATGTACTTGGATCACTTACACTGTGTGATGTTAGAAAGGGTGAGTTACATCATTTATCTGATGTAAGTTATGAGACTGAATGCATTTTTTTAATCCAATTGTTTCCTTAATTCTGGGTCAGGTTAGACTTAACCTAATCAAGATGTTTTGGAGGCTAAACCTAAACAAAGCATGACTGTTGATACATATGAAAGGTACGTATTCAGCTCTTCTGTGGTTTGCAGAAATGTCAAATTACAACATTTTATTCTGGTGACTGAGCTGGTTCATCGAGTCACTTTGCTCTTCTCATTATGAGTTAATCTTTTGGATTTTCATGCATTTTTCTTCCAACCATCCTGCTGCTAAGCCTAGAATATTACGACGTATCATATCCACAGTTCTGCATGGTTATCAAGAAGATCTTTCCTATCAAATTATATTTTAGATATTTTGGCTTACCAGACCCATAGGCGCACATTTCAGGCGAGATGAAGTGGAGATGTCCCCATCCTCGATAAAAAAACATGACAGTAGAAGAGGACTTATTTTCACACTGGATGCAATCTGTCATTTACAGAAAGAAGCAGAAGAGAGTCAACATGGTTGATAACCATGGAGGAGCCAGAAGAAAATAGGAGAAGGGCGTCTGTCGGTTTGTCGGCTCTCTCTCTGCTCTATGTCAGGTGTGGTTAATCTGCCACGTGGGTCATCTCTTTGTTTCGCGTGCCATCAGTTGATCAGATGTCAGATTCAGCCATGATGGCTGCATGCTAGAGGTCACTGAGTGCATGCAAACATGAGTGAGGGCTCATCAGACAGCTGCTGTCCCGACACATGAACACACACACACACGCACACACACACACACACACACACACACACGCACACACGCACTTATGGTACAGATATGATTTCTCACAGTTATATTGATGATTTATATGATTATAGTGATTTAGTGTACAGTACACGATTAGAAAAGCGGGGTTATTAGGGTTGTATATGAAACATCAAGGTTCCTTGTAAAACCCAAAGGCTCTAAATCTTCTACCAAAGTACCATCTGTCTGGAAACATTCTTTAAAAAAACTGTGACAACAAATGACCTTTATTATAATTATATTTTATTATTATTTCAGAAATGCTGTTGCACAAGAATTATACAAACGGAAACTGAAAAATGATCCTGGCAAGGACACATTTGAGATCTTGCAAATAAAAAATAAATAAAAACCCTGTGGATAATAAAACAATAAGATGTTGTATGTCAGCATTAACAAGTCTTTATCTCACTGTGAATAAGCACAAGCATGATGTTACATCTCGGCAAGAAAGGCAGTTGTGAAGCTGCATTTGATGCATTTGTGTTATTAAGAAGTCACTAAAGTTTAATCTAATAGGCCATGTTTCCTCCACGTTGTTTTCAAACACACAGCAAACATCTTATCATATAACCATCACAAAGCACAGCACCCCTACAAATGAGGCAAAGGAAAACCTTTGGCAATGTCTTGCCCTACTCCTGCTTCTCAAAAGGTTCAAATTGGTGTTGAGTTCCTCAGAAAAGTTACTTTGTTTGAATTAATGTCATTGTCTGAAGCTCATCCTTGGAGGCTGTAAAACAGCCTTTTTCCAAGACACACTGAAAACTCAAGGCTTTAGTTGATGCAAAATAGATGCCAGAATATGAAACAGTGATTTTAATATTCACACAAGGAATACCAATATATTTTTTTTATATAAAAGCTATAACCGTCTATGTAAAGACACACTTTATGGTTTCCTCTGTGGTTCAGAATTGACTAAATATTTAGTGAACAAGCTCAGTAATCATGTTTGATTCAAACAAAGCTGTTTTATTATTAGTTTAGACATGTTAGTGCGATTTAAATTATATATTTTTTGTGTGCATTTTCAAAGAGAAAAAAGAGTTCAATGAAATCTTAAGAGGACAAAATGAAACACTAAAGTATGTTTACATTATGAAATACCTTTTCATTTGCAGTTGGCTAAATGATCTAAATGTTAATTGTGAAAAGGTATTGATTTAGAGAGAACCCTTTAAAGAAGAGTTTTATCTTTCATTGATTGAGGTAGACAGATGTGATGAAACAGCAGCAGACACGGACGGTAAATACCATCCATAACTAAAACCATTAATCCACACTTTCACAGACAAATCTGTCTTTATTTGCATTACAATATGTTCCAGTCATTGTCTACTCAGTTTAAGTCCTGCACTCTGATCGCAGCTTATTATTTTACTTCTGAATAATCAGTTCTTCTCATGTGTCAGCCCAATAAGGATTTGTGCTCTTGATCCTAATTCTGCGTTGCAACATTGTCATTGGATTTCATTAAATTAAATCTGAACTGAAAAGCCTCTTAAACACCTGGCGGCCTGCGACATTCCCTCGTCCTGCTCTCTGATTGTGCGTTAATAATCAACATTAAGCCACTTTTCGGCTAAATTTCACTGTATTAATCCAATATATAACATGCTGGATCTCATCGTTACCTATAATCTGCAGATGTATGATGACTGGCGTGCAAAGCCAACACCACAGCCTTCCTATTGGCTTGCTTGTTTTAAATTCACATTACATTTATGTGTTCATGTGCAGCTGACACAATTACATGTGAGTACGCAATATCCACATGACACTTTTCAATTTGCAAGGTGTTCAGAGGGCCATCATCATCATCATCATCGTCATCATGGTCTTCATCATCTCTGTCGAACTCATATCCCACACAAGTCTCCATTATTCATCCCATCTCTTCACCTCCAACACTTTCAACAGAGGCGACTCAGAGCTCTGCAAACAAATCCTATATATTTGGTAATTATTATTCATACAGTTTAGGCTTTACGACGGGAGTTCCTATAAATATCTCCCCATCATTTTCTCTCCCTCCCTTCCTCCACACACACACACACACACACACACACACACATACAGTAGTCACTTATCCTACACACACTTATTATCTCCTCTCTCAAACTCTCTCTGTTCTTGTTTTCTTCCGTTTCCCTCTGATCAGCAGCACACAGCTCTGCAGGGAGGAGATAAAGAGTCGTCCTCTTCTTCTTCTTCCTCTTCTGCATCCTCTACATCTGATCCACCCCCCCACCCCCCATCGCAACAGCACCCATCCCTCACACCAGCTTGTGGGGACCGAACTGGAAGAAGAGGAAAATTATGCACCACAGTAGGAGGAGGAGAAGATGAGAAAAAAAGATAGGAGGAGCAGAGTGAACAAAGGTTTCGCAGGTGATTTAGGAGTTGCTGCTGCTTGGATCTACTCCAAATGCAGGTTCGATTGGCCGAGGAGACTGAGTGCCCCTCCGACCTCCGCAAGCCAGCAAGAATGATGGAGGGAGGAGGTGAAAGCAAAAGGATGCAGGGAGATCTGATGGAAAAAATCAAAAAGTCAGCAGAGAGTGACAGAAGAGGAGGTGATGTGTAGTAAAACATGGCCCTCGCTGGAGCATGAGCTCCACATCACTGCACGTTTTGATTGTTTTCCTCCTCCAGAGGTGCTGTGGCCCCTGGGATGGGATATTTAATTTATTCAGGCTTTATTTGATAATTCACAGTTCAGAGAGCTATAGTATTAGAAGAGACAGGGATGACATAGATCCCACAAGATCCACTGGAGCCAGCAGGGCGCCCCGCTGACGGGTAAATTGTTTGATGTGGTCCTTTCCTCCTGGGGGAAGCAGGATCGGATGATGTATAATGATCCTGCTATCAAACCAGCAGCCTGGACAGCAGTTAATGGTAACTCATATGAAAGCCCAGGAGAGCCTTCCTCCTCCTCCTCCTCCTCCTCCTCCTCTTCCTCCTCCTCCTGTAATTGCTCTCCTGCTGGAGCTGCCTGCAGGGTCCTCTCAAGCTCAACGCGCCCCCGTGTGGCGGGCAGGAGAGGCGCAGCACGCCGCGGGGGGTTTAAAAGCCTCAACTGAGGAGGAGCTGCCCAGAACCAAGGAGCTCCACACCGGGAAAAGTTTACCACTAACTACCGCACTCGACTCACAAGGAGGGAGAAACAGCAGACATGGCAACTCAAGCACAGCAGCCGCCCCACCTCCACCTGGCTGAGCTCACCGCGGCGCAGTTCATCGACATCTGGAAACATTTTGACGCAGACGGTCAGTGCGCGCAAGTGTCCACACCGGCTCTGCTTAATTGAGTGATCAATTAGTATTTAGCAGAAGCTAGAAGACATATGATAGAAACGCGTGTTTTTATTGATTGTGTCACAGCAAAGAGAGTTTGATTAGTAATGTGTTGTTAAACAATCAAGTGAACAAATTTAAATTTTACAGTTTTATCACTAACTACTGCAAGACGAAAAGCCATTATTCCAGATGATCTGACAAGAAGTCTCTCTGTAAAGGAAAACATTATGTTTTCATTGTTATTTCATAAAATTTGAAATGATTTTTCGTGCGTGTGAGGTGAAAAGCTGCTGATGAATGAGTGTTTAATGCTCTTATGTATGATGGTGTTACTTCAGCATCCTGAAATATCATTAATGTGGTGTTATGAAGTAGCTGTTTATAAATGTGTCAGAGTTTTGTTTTGTTTTTTTTTAAAGTGAAAGAAATTAAATAAGACTCCGTGAGAGTAAGTTATAGAAAGGAGGCTGGGAAAAGAGGGAGAGCGAAAAAATCTAAGAGAGGGGATGAAGGAGGGGGGGGGGGTGTGTAGGGGAGAGAAGTGGGGGGTGGGAGGGATGAAACAGATGGCGTGGGGGGAGGTAAAGAGGTGTTGGGGGGGGGGGGGTGAGAATGGAGTCTGCTTATTCTACTGGACTTTACTGGGAGGAGCCTCTGAATCTGAGAGCTTACTGGGATTGAACTGGATATGTGTGTGAGTGCGTGCGTGTGCGTAGGGTCCTTTACAACGAGCAATTTACCAAAGATCTGAATCAAGGAAAAGAAAATTGTAACACACACTGTTAATATGAAATAGAATCAAAGTATCAGTTAAGCAGGAATGGAGGAAGCCTGTGATTGCTGGATTGTAGTAATGGATCATTAGTCCTGGTGCATTAAAGAATAAGCAGCCGTCTGATGGTCGACGGTTGAGACAGAGCTGAACTGTGATCATGCTGCTGTGTTAAATCAATAAGAATTAGGGCTGGAGTGATTAGTGGATTTATCAGCGAGAATATAGGCCGTTTCATTAATTCATTCATTGTTTAAGTCATTTTTATGCCTCAGCGTCTGCCACATTCATAATTTGCTGGTTATGATGACATTTTACACAAATGTCTAATAGGATAAAATTATGAAGCGATGATGTTTTACATGCAGAAGGTTAAAGGTCAGCTCCACTGTGACAACATTATGTTCTGCAAAAACACCTTTCTGGCCGATATTCGACAACATACCTCAGGAACAGAAGGGGAGGTTGGTCAGAGTAGGAGACTCTAATCTTGGGTGTCCATCTTGTAATTGTGGTGATTGTATAAGTCTTTGGGTCGAACATGTCTGTGAAGCATCCATGTTTTAGAATTTATATAGCATTATACTTGAAGACCTACAGAAGTAGTCAAACATGAGCTCATTGTGTTTGCTGATATTGAGCATCAGGGGATTGTTGTTGCACCATGTACTTTTAAAAATAGTCCCTAAGGGAGGACAGCATGTGTCTCACTGGACATCCACTGGGGCAGTGTAACATGTAAATACTGTGGAGACTGGACAGACATGGATGCAAACTGGAACTTGACTGGTTGGTGGAGACAGACAACTACGAGGCAGCTGTTCTAGTTTTGAGTAAAAAAAAAAAAAAAAAAAAAAGTCCAAAATGTCAAACTGTTGTTGTTTTCTTCGTCTGGATATCTCCAGCTGTTAAATTAGTGTTATGAAGAGAACTGAATACAGTGAACTAGAAGTCTGTAACATACACCAAAAAACCTCAAAGTTGTACTTAAGGTCAATAGTTAAGTATAGTTACATTTAGTCACAGTATAAAACCTGACAGCAGTTACAAATTCCTCAGTACTTAAAACTGCCACACTGACTGAAGTTTCACTCTGAGGTTTGAAAGTTGTGGGTCATATTATTTCCTGGTAACCAAGCTGCAGTGTTTCATGTTGCAAACTGAAGGATTATTTTTCTGAAGCCATTCAGAAAAAAAGCTCTGCCCTCCATTGTTAAACTCATTTGAGATCTATTTCAACAAACTCACAGCATATTGTCATCAGAAAGCCTGACGGCGCTGCAGTGGTCCGCAAAACTCCTGCCCTCCTCCCAACGGTCCATGTTGATTTGTCTGAACCAGGACTTCATCTTTCACATAACTTTGTTTTTGCTCAGCATTCAAACCATAACCACGTCACTGTGGAAACAGATCAGAAAATGGTGATACTGATAAACACCACACATCCTCAAACCTAAATGACTGAATAGATCGATAATCAGCGATTCACAAGACAATAAGACCGATGTAGCTTAAAGGCTCATTTATAACCCTCTTTACATACGAACGCATATGTCCATTTCAAACAATATCGTCACCTTCACTACCAAATACTTTCACACATCTTTCACGTTGACATGGATGTTAGTCAATTCAGCCATTAGAGGGCGCCACTCAGAATGACAACAATGATGTTTAATTGTTGTGAGAACTTCTGTAGTCTCATTTAGCCGCTTGTTAGCAACCAACGTTGGAACAAAACGTGTAAATATCTCAAGCCTTTGCTAACCACAGTCCTTTTTCCATACATTTAACTGAAATTCAATGTTAAAAACCTCACAGACTTTGAGACGAGGGAACTGAATGTCCTGAAATGCTAACTGACTCATTAACAGAGCACTCTGTGAAAGTCCTGAGCTTGTTTACCCAAACTTCTTCACTGCACAGACTCTTTATACTACTTGTCCTCACGTCCTCCTTTATAGTTGTGATAATTACTGCAGCCACTAGGGGTCGCTGCCCCTGAACATGTGAACATGGGTTATAATAGGCTGTTTTTGCTATGGTTGTTTTTCAGATGAGGACAGGCTTGATGATGACAAAAAAAAACTCATATTGATTTGATTACTAAATCTCTTTAGTCATTTAATTTGAGGACACTCTGACTATTCAGCTACCATCTAGATGTCCAACAACCATTGATCCTACCATCGAAGCATTTACAGGAGCGTCTTATTTTGCAACGAGAGGAAACATGAACAACTGCAGTGACTTTTTTTTCTTCTTTCTAAACCATCATCTTAAAGCAGCTCCACTGGGGGAGTTCAGTGGGTTAAATGTTCAGCTGGAGGCCACCAGACTCATGGTAATGAGGATGAAGAAGCCAGAGCTAATTGCCTCCGCTCCGAATGGGCAGAATCATAGACTCATAAGCATAAGCGACAGAAATGTTTTTGCTTTTCTCGGCCCAGACCCTTGAAAATGTCCCCTTTCTTAGTTTGACAAAATGTTTGAAAGCATTGCCTTCATCCGATATCATCATCAAGGCGCAGCAGACACGTCTGACTGAAGCAAATTGGACCACATCTCAGACACAGTATTAGTCACACAGTCATACATCTGCTCGCCGTAAAACAGTCGGCGTTGGCTGAGACGGCATCACAGCAGCAACAGGTTGTTTTTCGACCACAGCTGCAGTGCAGCGGTGACTGACTGGACAGCAGCTCCTCACCGGCTGCCGGGAAAACTAGGACAAATAGAGCAAGTGAACATGTGAAGGAAGGGTTTCCAGCAGCAGCGTGAAGTTTTCAAACTCATGTGGCCTTTTTCCTTACATTCAGCGAGTCACCTCTGTATTTGGCACGATCCATTTTTTTATCAGTTTCCGTCACCTAGGGTTAGGCGGCTGGATTGGTTTTACAAAGTGCCAGTGGGCAATCAGCAGTTGAGCTGTGTTTGCAAATGTTTTGTGTGCTGCATCTGCTCAGTATGCAGTGTGCAGTGGTGTGCTCCATGTGGCAGCTGATATTTGTGTCGCTGCGGAGCTCTGGCAGTGAGCCCCAGTGAACTGAGGACGCAGTCATTTACTTTACTTGCTATGTTACAAGTCACAGGATCTGAACACACTCACACTCCAACACACAGATTACTTGTTTCTCGCTTTGCCCACCTCTACACCCTCAACCGCCTCTACTCTACTCTTCATCTGCTTTAGCCATGTATTATATTATGTGACAGCATAATCTAAAAGAGTAAACTGGACATGACAACTGTGAGGTGAATATGTTAGCTAGAATTGAATGTAAGGTGTAAGGTTTCTGTTAAAACACACTTTAACAAATGAGAAATCGGGGACATCATCACGGTTCTTCACAGTCTGTCAGAGTGAGATTTGCCGGTGAGCGATATTTTCTTTCGCTTTAGTGTTTTCAGGTCATTGCAGGACAACAAGAACACATACACACTATGTGCTGCGTGGACCACTCTGCTGACACTGTTATGCACAATAAGTTGTGTACGCTCCTCTTTCGTGACACACATTTTGTCACACTTGATCTGGCTTAACCCGACTGGCAGACCCAGCCAAGCAAAAACTGATGCAGCAGCACTCAGGAAAATAATTACTGCTTAAGGACACTTAGTCACAAATGTTTCTGTGGAAGTTTGTTGGCAATTTTCTAGTTTAAAGTTACATGATTCTGTATTTGATAGCTTACTTATTCCTGCTGAATTACAGTGATCTACTTTTCCTCTAGCATCAGCATGAGGTGGACATTTGTGGCACTCAGTGCTAAGCTGATGTTAGCACTGAGTTTATAGCCCTGCTGCGAGTAAAGTCTTGTTTCCACTGCATGGTACAACTCGGCTGGACTCCAGGTACTTCTCACAATTTTCGTTTGACACTTCAGATAGTACCTTAACAATGAAGGTTGGATTATTAACTGATTGATTGAACAACCCCACTTGAAACTGCCATTTAATTGTGCTTAATGCAGCTCAAACACAAGAAAATTGAAGGATATGAAGGCATGGTGTGCTTCAATCTAACAATATGGCCGGTGGTTAAAAAAGGGGAAAAGGTTGGAGTCCTCACACATGACAGTTCTATTGACAGTTCTCTGACAATTTGCTGGTCTTTCACTCCACCTTTAAGTATCTGCTCAGTTTGCTTTGAACCTCCTCTGAGGTGATAACAAAATAAGTACAAGGTACTGTCAACAACTTGATGGAGAGCTGGAAAAACTAAAAAAGACCTGGAGTGAGTCAAGTTGAGCCATCCCGTAGACATGATGCATTAGCTTCAGAGAGCAGGTAGCTTGGATGTAGACTCTAAGTCTAGTTAAGCTGCTCACAACAGATAATTGGGTGCGATATGAAAGAATCATCCAAAACTTAACTTGAATTATCATCACAATGTGAAGAAATAATGGTTTTGATGTTACTTCAAAGATGTCAAAGACATATTGTCTTGCAGAGCTATCTACTGAAATTAGCATGCTAACCAGCTAGCACTGGGCTTGTAAAGCTCTTTCTCCCGGTGGTCCAAAGGTCCTGAGGTCCAATGTTGTAAACATCAACACTCCAGCTAGCTGCACAGCTAACCAAGCTAACTAACAGTAGCTACAGTCATAAACAGGATAAAGTTGGCAGCAGTTAGCTACTCTGAAGTTATTCTGCTCCTATTCACTTGGAAGATTCTGACAAAGATAATGTTTGAATTTTCAGCAGAACAAATTTTAACATTTTAAATTTTAAAGCAGAACAAACAATATCCAGTTTGAAGCAAAATGACAGTCAGGAGTCTTTTTTTTAAAATTATCTTTTGATTATTTAAACAATTTGCATCCAGTTGTTCTCCACATGTCAATCAGTCCTTTAATATTTAGATGCAGATATAATAATTAAATCCCGCCACGTCCTGTCGTTACTCTTGCGGTAAACACCGCAAACTATTAGCAGTGTAAGTTTGAAAGTGAAACTCAACCGAAGATAAATGTCAGGGCGTATTGAGCCGGCTCACTTTGTTCTCCTGCAGTGATTTGTTTGAATCTAAAAAAAACAGCTCAACCGAAGCACAGATGGTGACATGGAGTACCTATAAATGACAGTGTGCAAATGAATCTGGGCAGGGAGATGGGAGGGAGGGTGCATTTAAGAGGGGGAGGTGAGGGAGAAAATGATCAGAAAGGAGAGAGGATGAGAGGATAAGAGATTAAGAGATAAAAAACAAGGGGGTGGAGGGATGAATCTCTGCATTTTATTCTGTACATCTGTGTTTTATTCAGAATCAAAATAGCAATTTTGTTAACATCTATTTTGTATTATAAAAAGCACCAACCCTGTGATCTGGGCTCAGACTGTAGACAAATGGGAGTCATTCTAATGATTAAAAAGGCAACGTTGACTGTCCTATATGTTACGCTGTGGCTCGCAGAAGGAAAATAGTGGAGTAAGTTGTTAGTTGGAATCATCCCCGGTCATGTGGCTGTTGTAAGAAGTATAAATCCAGCAGGGACAGAATGCTCCAATAAGCATCAATCTGATTGCCCACTTTCACCCTCTTAGGCAAGAAAACACTCATTATACTGCGTACACTCAAACGGCCCCCGACTCTTGGTTTTTTCCTCCCTGCTGCCACTGCAAAATGCCAATTCGGCATTAGATATATGGATGTGAATGGGGTTCACTCTTGAAATATGAGCTAGTTTTTGTGTAGGGTGCCTTCAGTTCATAAAGTGAGTTTTGAAGTTAAAAGTTTTGGGTTGTATAGAGATGATGTAACATGTGTGAATCTTTAGTTCCCCGTATCATTGTGCCTCAGGCTGCACTGAAGACGTGACGACCCAGAATTGTGTTGTGAATTGTGCGCTGAATTCAGGGCTAAACCACCCAAATACCCTCAGAAATGCTCAGACTTAAGCTCAGCTGTGAGCATGTATATAAGCATACACTTCTGTAAACAGCTTTACTTGGATCCCGAAATTTAACGACCGTCTGTGACCTTTAATCTTTCATCAACATCTGAGTCTTTCATCAAACTTTTTGAACAGTCCACAAAGCTTCAGGCGTCTTAAAAGCTTCATAACATCACTTGTGCCAAACTCATTTAGCTCCTCTGGTGCTCCACAGGAAACGGTTACATCGAAGGGAAGGAGCTGGAGAATTTCTTCAAAGAGCTGGAGACTGCGAGACGAGGAGCGGGAGCAGGCGTGGTGAGCGAGTGCTGACAGAAGCAGCTGTTTGCATTTTTCTGTCCGCCTTTAATCCATCATTTGAAAAAAGCTAAAATCAAGATATATTAATCACAAAGGCTTCGGCAGCCTCTCTCCTAGAAATTACATTTATACACTGCTAATCTGTTCGCCAGTTGGGGTTAAATTTAATGAAAGTGCTGCCTGGATTATATGTTTTATTTTAATATAGGAAGTGCTTTGGTTGTGTACCGTAAGATAGCTGCCAGTGGGGTGGAAATGTAATCTTTACACACCTTAACAGAGCACTGCAGGTGCCTAAACATAAGAAAGGAGAAACATATTAAATATGATTTTACCAAATGGTTTCAGCATTCTGTCAAAGTTCATCAAGAAAGGATCTGAACACAGACAAAATCAAAGTTTCAAAAAGGTAGGCATACAAAAAGCACCGAGGAGAATCCAGAAAACTAAACAAATTCAAAACAAAACATACAAACCAATAAATATTCAGGAGAAACACAGAGAAAATGTCCAGGACAACAGACAAATACAGGAAGTGGAAAGTAAGACATGAAACTTGAGGATAAGCTTTTAAATTAAAACAGGAAATCAACTGAACTAAATCCTAGGACCATGACAGATTCACTAGAAGCATTTTGCCTCATGTGTTAATGAACGTTTTCTCATTATCTCGACTGTAAAGATTATCCAGGCGGCCTTCCATTATTCGCAACTTATCTACTGCTGCAGATTAGTAGGAACATACATTTCTGGGGGGGGGAGTTGTCTTGGTTAGCATGTTGTAATTGGTTTTCTCTCACATATATGTTTAGATTAAAGACTGTGTTATTGTTTGTCTCTTTGATGTGTGATCGTGTAAGCAGGATCCTTCACATACAGCTTTCAAAGAGAAGATGAAGGAGTTCATGGCCAACTTTGACAAGAATGCCGATGGAAAGATCGAGATGGCAGAGGTGAGAGCAGCGGTGCTTGGGGCGAGTTTAGCTTTGGTCGCACGTCATAACCTCACTGTGTAATCTGCAGAAACTGCTTCTCTGTGTTTTAACATAAAACAAATGTCTCTGGAATAAAAATCATGTAGTATCTTTGTCTTCCTCTCTTCAGTTGGCTCAGCTGCTGCCCACAGAGGAGAACTTCCTGCTCTGCTTCAGAGAGTTTGTTGGATCCAGCTCTGAGTTTATGACCGTAAGCTGGTTCATATTGTATATTCAAGTCCTTCACCTAAAGCCCTTACTATCATCCAAACTGATTCTTTTAAATGATGGCAAGTAATATGGATTTCACAGCTCAAAATGCAGCTGTTACCCGTCTCCTGTCTTTGTTGATTTTTGGAGAAATTTGCTCACTTACCAACTGCTTTAACTTAACTGGGCTGTGAAATCTCCATAAGAATGCCTCAAGTCCGCAGTGCCATCACAGCTCGTCCTGTGGGACTCGTGTTCATCTGCCATGCGATTTCCTTTGTTCATCTGCCAAGCTAGGACGCCTGTTTAGTGTGGAAACAGTCCAGTTAGGCTGTAAATTGTTAATTTAAAAGCTGGATGCTGCGTCTGGAACTCAGACACTTGCATAATGTCAGATTTTGTTTTCAAAACATTTTAGATTATGGTCAGTGAGAGCAGCATGAGGGTGACTTAAATTGTCTTAAACTAAATCCACAGTTGTTAACACTCATGCATTTGCATTTTTAGTGGCTAATCGTGCCTTTATCAGTCTCGAGGAACATCAGTATCTTCTCGTCCTCTTCAGCTGCATATGTTAAAATAATTGGAGAGAAAATAGTGAAGCATCGAACATCTGGTCCTCTGTGATTGAAAACAACTGGTGCAAACACACACTTGGTGTACTCTGGGTTGAGTTGAGGAGGGTTTTCAGTGGTGGTGTGATGCTCAGGCTGCTCTCTGTGTTAAGGCTATTCTCAGACAGCCATACATTATGGATGGAGCGCAGCTTTCTGCAGGGGAAAGGCAGTGAGTGCTGGAGGGGCTTAGGTATCCATCTTTGATAAGGGCTTTGACAAATTCTATATTTACTCAACGTCAGACGACACCCAGCTACCACTGTCTCCTAGTCTTTTAGCTTCTGTAAAATTGACAACGTAAAGAGAAGTTCTGAAAGTTGACAAAGTGAAGTGTGTGTTTTTACTCGTCCTGTTTGTATCTCGCTCACTGCATCGCTCTTCTCCTGCAGGCCTGGCGGAAGTATGACTCCGACCGGAGTGGGTACATCGAGTCGAATGAGCTGAAGGTAAAACACAATATGGCAAAAATCTGCAATAACGCTAATTAATGAGGGATCATTTCAAGTGCACAGCTGCTCTGACAGCAGCGCGGCACTATCGCCGACATTTAGTCATTCTGTCATTTAGACCATAGCCTCTGCAAAAACATGCACACACGCCATTCTGCATCTGACCCGTGAAGTGTTAAAAATGCCCTCACACGTGGTAACTTTGCTGTCATTGCACAGAGTACAAGTACCGAGGCAATAAGTACAAGTATTAAATGTATAGAGATACATTAAGTGTCTGGTAACATTATGGAAAAGATTCCTTTTGGAGGCAGACATTTTTGTTTGTACATTTCCTACAGAGACTGACCTTTTTGTTAAATGATCTGTTTCGTAAGCAGAAACTCAAGCCTCGCTCATGGAGAATCGGCGTCCAAGAGATGAGTTTACTTTGAGGAAATGGCAGCAAGAATTTATGTCCAAAGTCATGTCCGACTATTTAACAGATGTTTGCAATCATGATGAGGCGGCAACTGTTGCAACGCACCATGCCAGATTTCTGAGCGAGACCTGTGTTTCTGGTAACAAAATGGACCAACGAGAAATGTCTCCCTCCGAGGGAATCTTTCCATAATGTTGCCAAGCTCTTGGAATAACAACCTCAGCCTGTCAGTGGCAAAAAACAAGCACTTTTAGTGGCTCGAACTGATGTAGGAGTTAAGGACTGTAGATGTGCTGCAGCTGCCAGCAAAAGTCAATTTACTGGACTGATTCCCTAAACTTTTGGTAAGCTTGAATCATTTTCACACCAAAATATATAAATATAGGTCCCGGGTTTAAAAACACCTGAAATCCCTTTCAACACTGAAACCAGAAAACTGTTGATAAGTGCATAATAAAGGATTCATTATATTGTAATAAGGCATTTTTGTTACTTTTAGATCTGGCAGCTGTAGAAAGGCACAGGTCGCTGGTGATAAATGCACACTGAAACATTTATTAATGTTAACACAGCAATGACAACATTTGTAGTTAATAATGACACAATAGATAATACAGATGTTTGTTGTGTTATTATAAACAATTAGAAGAAACGCTTCTTAAGCATATATAAATTGTTGACATATTTCTTATATGTGCATATAAATGACATAATCTAACAATAAACATGTTTGTGGTCTTATTGTTAACACTTAGATAGTCTTAATAATAAGAATGATGTTTATATGTACTTTATGAGGACTCTTACAGGTATTATTATCTATTATCACAACTACAAAGACCTTGCTGTGAAGTGTTCCTTATATTTCTCAGGTTGGTTGGTTTCCCTCGAGGTTACAGATGCATGTCAGCTCTCTATTCTCTAGAGCTGTTTGACGTTGAAGTATAATAGATGTGTATGTGCATATTTTGTAATTGCTGTAAACAAACCAGACCTAGTTGATGAAAAGCTTTTCTCTCATGCTGTCAGTATAATTGTCTCTTCTGAGGGAGCTGCTCTGAACCTGCACATGTTTAAAAACAAACCACCGTACGCTCCACTTACCTCCTGAGCTCAGTGCGCGTGTCGGTGCCGTTCATTTTCACTTTAAGTGTTAACTGGCGATCATAAATGCATTATGTCGTCCAGGGTTTCCTGTCGGACCTGCTGAAGAAGGCAAACAGAAACTACGATGACAAGAAGCTCAAAGAGTACACACAGACAATTGTGAGTATCAAGACACATGAATTACGGGTTTTTTCTTCTCCAAACTCTAAATTGTGACTCTAAGAATCAAGACTTTGCTGCAGAAAATCCACCATTTTCTTATATTTGTTCAAATTTCTATGACATTGTTGTAATGCCAAGAACCATCTACCTTTAAGATCCAGAGTGGATTTAAAATAAAATCTACTGTTCATCAGTTTATGATGTTTTCAATAACATTATATATGAAGGCATTTTGTCGCATATACATGACTAAATCACATCTACACTCATCAACAATGCCTTCATGCTCGAATGTTTCTGCATAATGTAACTGAAATCACTTCCCTAAGGGCTTGAATTTCAATGTAGTGAACATCAGTGTCTGCATTCACCTTTCAGCTCACCTGTATTGCTGAGGCATCACTTTCACATGGTCTCAATTGGTGCCATTTACATTTTCTTGAATGTTTTAACGAGTGATATGTGTGTAGGACTGTACATGAAGGTATTTTCAGACCTCCTGTTTTGCTTCTCTGGTAAATTCTCTGCTAATCTTCTTTCTGCGCAGCTGAGGATGTTTGACCTGAATGGCGATGGTAAGCTGGGCCTCTCTGAGATGGCGAGGTGAGTGTGTCTCTGGTTGTTTTTTTCTATATGTATAGTTTGAAACCTTTCTGAAACAACACTAACAAGATTAAACCGTCCTTTGTTGTTATTTTTTTCTGCAGGCTCCTGCCAGTCCAGGAAAATTTCCTGCTGAAGTTTGAGGTAAATTTAAAGCCACACTTTATTTTTAGGAATAAAATCATGATGACCGGGGAAACTTAAGACTGAAACTGTGATGTGGAGAAGTCGTAGTAGTACAATTCAACATTACTGGATTCACTACAAGAGGATTATTTGTCATCAAAGCACTGAATGGACAAATAGGTCCCTGACACAAATGCAAGTTTACTTGCGCTAAATCCTTCGGGATTTAAATATTACCGTATCAGTTCTTCGAAAACATCTTCTTACACCCCTCTCATGTGTTTGGGAACAGCTTCTAAGTTTTATTCAATCTATTTGATAAGTCAAATGATTTAAAGTCCTGAGGGTGTTTTATATTATCATAGGACTTTAATTTGCATCTTTAAATGAAAATATTTTATCTAATCCCACAGATTCATGTATAATCTTAGTTAAAGTCACGATCGGGGGAATACGTAGCCACTACCAGGGCATTTTGATGCCTCAAGTTCAACATTTGTAGCACAGGGACAGTTTTTAATCTACCCTCATGTCCCACATGTATTTTCACATGCGTGTTCCTATACATACACGCTCGCCTGCCAGAGCAGATCAACAATTCCTTTCTGACAGCGGATTAGTCTGTCTGATCGGGATTAACTCAACTCTAGTCCCAGTTATCATAATCTGCATGGATTAATATCAGTTCTGGATCTGGCGGGGCTTTTACCGCTCTCTAGAAAATGTCCTGCAGTTGCTGGCAATCTTCACATCTTTTCTCTTCCCTTCTTTCTCGCATGCAGGGCATCAGACTCACAGTGAAAGAATTCGACTCCCTCTTCACCTACTATGATCAGGTGAAATGAGCTACTCGGTCTTTGTTTTTGCCTTCATAAATACTACGTCTGTGTGTTACACATATTAAGTGCTATTTCCATATTTTCTATGAGACTGTATGTGACTGATTACACACTGTGGCTCATTAATGCACATATGGTTTAAGATTGATTGGGTCCTTCCACTTTCCACAACTACAAACAACTATTTGACGGATTGCTTTAAAATTTTGTGCAGAGGGTACTTTATCATGTCTTATCTACCATAGGGGCATCCAAGAGGGCACTTTTACAGTGTTTTTCATCTATGAGGTCAAATGAAATACATTTTCCCAGTACTTTTGTTTATGATCTAACAGAGATGAATTCCCATCAGCCTTATGTGTAATTTATGATTTGTTCTCATTAGCAAACATTAGCATGCTAAGGGGAGCTGCAGAGATTAATTGCGTCACAATGTTACAAATGTTCAGTTCAGTTCCTTTATACCACAAAAGCCGCCCCCCTGATTTAAAAACCATATAATTTTTCCAGTTCTCAGTCTTCTCAGCCACAATTCATCATTTCAACCGTCCACATATTCGCAGTGCGGGGGGTTTGAGGCTTCTTCCAACACTGTAGAATAATCTGTGCACAAGTTATTTAGCTAGTTTTTAACACTCTAAATGCAAATTTACTTAATTGCAATGGTACAGTTTTGTCTCCAAGGAGGCACAAATCTTCATGTTCTAACTATTTGTCTATATAATCGACAACATTCCTCCAGAGGGGAGAAACCCTGGGACGTTCCCAAAATGCATCTACATCTACATTTCAAACATAGATCATCTTTAGTTAGATCCAATCTATTGTGTTTTGTTGGAGTATAATGATATCTTTTGAAGCATCTGATTCTAGCAACTTATGTGAATATTTTCTAGTTTCTAGCACAATAGGTCTCCTTAACTTTCACATTGGATACTTGAATATCTTCTGTGTAATTCAGAGCTCTCATGTTGTCTTTCACCAGGACGGTAATGGGTATATTGACGAGCAGGAGCTGGATGCTTTGCTGAAGGACCTCTGTGACAAGAACAAAATGGTAATGAATAGTTAGCCTATTGATTGATCAGTTCAAGTTACTTTTCTACTTGCCAAATATAGAGCGGCCTGAAATACCTCTGCACTGTTCTTTACATTTGCACCACCCATGGACCACCTTGTGCCCGCTGACTGTACGTGTGCGTGGTTTCTGGCAGGATGTGGACTCATCAGGTATCGGGGGGTACAAGAAGAGCATCATGGCTCTGTCCGATGGAGGGAAACTGTACCGCACTGAGCTGGAGATCGTCCTCTGCCGGGACTCCGAACTGTGACCTCCCTGCCTGGGACCCTGCAATCCCCCCCTCTCCCGCCCCCACTGCCTCTACCTTCCTACCTCCTGATGTAACCTGGTGCATGTGTGACCCTTAACCTCGCTACACCACTTAGAGTGAAGACAAAAAGTATACCGCTGAACTTGTTGTTTTAGCTTCGAACCCCTCTGAGGTCTTTTTTTTTTTTTTCTGTTTTTGAACTTTACGTCCATCGTGAGATAGCCATAGCAACGACTACAGAAGTATATTGTGGTTTTATTTATTTGACTTTTAATATGCATTTGTATTTTTTACATTTATCTCTTATCTATTTATGTCCTCCTCCTGATGATTTAACACTTCTGTGACAGCTGTTTGTTTATTTCATTTATTTCTATTTAATTTGATATTATCCTGTTTTGTTAGATGAGGCTTGAACTGTTCTATTAAAGATATATTAAAGATATTACTGAGAGAATGAATAAATGTACCATGACAACCCTTGTCCCACTTATTCAATTGCATAAAAAAGTAATGTCTTCATCTGAACGATGTTCTGTTACACCTCTGCTGCCAGGGGGATCATTTCAACGGTGCTGCTGCCTCCACTGTGCGAGGTTTGTTTAGTTTTCTCTCTCAGCGCCGCGTAGAAGGAAATAATTCTCCCCCCACTCTTAGAGTAGTGTGGTTCCAGTGAAGATTACAGATGCCCAGAGCAAGAGTGTTTTCTCCAGTGTGTGCTCTACCTTCGCTTTTCTAATCTCCTGGTAACAGAGAGTGTGATGTCAAAAAAGCTTGTGCTGCTCCATTTTTCATAGTGGTGAGTCTCATGAGCTTCCCTGGCACTTTGAGATGAAGTGAGCAGAGCGGGACGAGCTGAAAGATTGGGAGAACAAAAAAAAGCAGCCAAAGGGTTGTTTTGCTCTTTTACATGTAGAAAAATCTGCCGTAACATAACATGAGAAAATACAACGTGGCAGTTTGCACCTTTAAATAATTCAAACGTGTCATTTTATCAACCAAAAAATGCTCATGTTAGGATCCTCACCTGAGCTGACAGAGCTCTCTCCAATACAGGAGTGATTATGACATGACAACATATCTTTATTGTGGATTAAATTGATTATTATTAATCTTTTTAAAGAATGCTGTCACAGTTCATATAATTTTTTTTAAAAATTTCATTATTTAGAAAAAAGGCAACACCCCCCCGTCTTTCAGCATTATGGAACAGTCTACCTTCCATCAATTAATAATCAGCTCTTTCATCTTTAATTAAACTCACTATCTTTAAAGCACACCCCTCCACACACATCATCACTCCACTCATACACAGAAAAGGTACTTCAGCGAGTAGTCAATGTTACACACGTGTGGGCATACTATACACACACACACACACACACACACACACACACACACACACACACACACACGTACACACAGGGAAATTCACAAGGGCACACAGTGAAGCTCTGTGCTGTAGTTCAAGCTGCTAACTGCTGACAACGTGGAAAAACAAGAGTTACATCCGCTCTGATTCCTTCACACATATCAGTCCCACTCAATGAGAGCAATGAGACAAGAGGGAGAAACGGACAGATGAGATTCCCTCTGTTATTTACCCCTCTGTGTACAGCTGACACACACACTCACACACACGCACACACACAGTCTACAAAGATAGACACAGTTGAATAACTGATATGATCATGAATTTAAAAGACAAGGACAAAACAATACTGTACTGTGTACCTTCACTGATATATGACACACAGATATGTGTGTTATGTGGATGTCACAGTGCGTCCATCTGAACCTCTCCAGAGATAAATGGACATTAATTTTGCAAATGACTGAAAAGATTTCATGATGCTGATTATTCGTCTTTTATTTAGTCTTTACTGTGTGCTCTTAAAGTCATTTAAAACCAACATTTTATTCATGTTTGTCCTAGAAAAATTATCAGTGGTATTTTTGGATCGTATTCTATTATTGTGTGTCTCTTATGACAGCCACTGGGGACAGTGTTTGTTTTTCCTCCACAGAAACCACAGAAATCAAATGGCAGCATCCAATCTTTTTTATATGGGATTCCAGTTTCTAGTTGAATAGACTTACCATGTAGAATCACAATGCTGTTATAGTACAACTCATAATTATTAAAAGTACTACAAGGAACTTCTACCTTGTTATGAAACAGTCTCAAATTATCACTGATGAGTCTTTTACGACTTACCTTGAGAAACAAGACCAGCAGCAAGAAGAGTGTCTATGCCTCTATATTTGAACTAATCGTAATTTCTGTCACAGGGTTGGATTCTGATTTATCTTGTTTGGAAAAGTAAAAGAAAAAAAAATATCTAAACTATTATTCATGTTGCAGTGCTGAGGATGAATTTACTTTGTTTCATCGTCATCTTTTGTCAAAAAGGGCAGCCAAAATCAACTAAAACATGCAGCTCATTGTTGTAGGTCTATTAAAAATGAACCCTTTCATAACCATTTAAGATGAAGTACCATGTCCCACTCACCAGGCAGTGGATCCTCAGAGTCACGTCCACAATTCAATTTAAACTGAATCTTTATATCTCTTTGTCATTTTGGCACATGGTATTATAAATTCAAAATGGTAGAAGGAAGACGAGAAAAACCAAGTCCCTCTGGGAAACCTGTTAAACCATCTAAAACAGGCTGTGACAATCCATTCCTCTGTTTTTTGCACTGACTGGACAATTCCACATACCCATATTTATCATTATTCAGCAACACACTGCCATAGTGCTTACACTCACACTGTTAACAGTGTAAAACAATATTTGTTATCTATTGATTATTACAATACCACTGTCCTTTGGCTGCTGTGATGAAGAAAGTTCCCCATTTGCGGGACAAGTAAAGGAAATTCTGATCTGATTCTGATTCTTTAAAACCCTCAAAGAATCAACTAAATCGAGTATTCTAAATACATTTATAAAGATCCAATATTTTTCTTGCACATTCTTTTCTGTGGCTGAAAATACATCTGTCTACCCCTGTGAATGTTATTTGCACCAAAGGGTTTATTCTGCTTTTTCAGAGCTGCCTTATTTTGAGTATTTTACTTAGATTTATAGAAATAATTCACACTTGCATAGCTTTATCGAACACAGGTTTTAAACAGTCTTTAGATTTGAACTAAATATGTTTTTGGTGCATAATATCTGCTGGAGTTCAGTCACAAATAAAAGATATGCAAGAAAAATATATATAAATATGGTTGAAATCAAGTCCAGCATCATTATTATTAGAGAAATTTTACCAGTCTGGCTTACTGAGGATTAAACGATTTAACAGTTATTCCAGATTCACTTTCATACCATCAGTCCATGATTTGGACATCTATGTAAACGCAAAAAGTAAAGTGACCGGCATGATTTTAGATTTGCATATTAAAACGCCATTTTTTAATGGCCTGGTGCAGTCTCACGGGTGTTTTCACTGATTCTGGCTGACCAGACTTTGGCTGAGATTGAGTTTGAGTGAAGCAGTTCTGATAATTACATGTGGTTACCTCAGCCAGCTAATAATTAGAATGAATTAAGTGTAATATATCCTGCACAACAAAGTTAAAGAGGGAAATCTAAAATTAATCTTTTTCTCTGAGGTCTTTTGGACATGAAGCATTAAGAAAAACAGGCATAAATAATACAATTAACGATGGATGAATTCCATTTGGCTTCAGGGTCCTGCTATCATGCAGGCTGGTTCAGTGTCACACTGGCAATGGGTTACATGGACCTATAATAACAGCTGTGTCTTTTCTGCTACAACAAGTCAGAAGTGTGTGCTAATCCAGAGAAGAGCTCTAATCAGCAAACTGTGAAAACACCTGTGTGGGTGGGTGCACGGGGCCTTTAAAGTCACAATATTAATTCTCAGATCACTGCCAAGAGAGACTTTCAGGTTTAATGTTTGACTGTACTCATTGTGAAAAGCATAATTTATGAGGCTTCCACTTGAGCTCAAACTTTGCCCTAATTTCTTAACACACACACACACACACACACACACACTAGATGTTCTCTCACTCATAAAATATAGGCACACATACGTCAAATACTGGGGGCTGAGCCAAAGAAGCTCATCATGTCATTGTTTTATTCATTCGTCTTCCCACAGAGCGGGCTGAACGCATTGCAGCTCAACATACATGAAGCATACGGAGGCACACGCACTGAAAACACACAGACGCAGCACTTGTTAATATTTCATTCTCATTTTTTTTCCCTTCACTTGTGATCAAATTAACACCTTAAATTTAAATGTGTGACTTCATATTTGAGAGCTGCCATGAAAAAAACAAAGTGAACAAGATATCATGAACCACAGTGAGAGACAGCGAACAGGACAGTGTAGTAGAAACAGAGCCCACGCAGCGTCAAGTGTTATTACTGCAAGTGATGTATGGAGTTAAACGTCGGACGGTTCACTGGCACTGCCTCGAATCAACTCATCATCACAGCCGCCTGCAGTCGCACAACCTATTAACCTATTACCTCACAGGAAGTGCAAAGGTGTGAGCATACTGTGTGTTTAACAATGGGGGAGTGCACACACATGCACATGGATACACTCACATCTTCACTCCTCAGTGGGTATCAAAGAAGCCCGTTCAACTCTAAGCTGAGCTGCGAGGCGTCACTCAGCATTACAGTCAGTAACTCTTCACTGTCATCAGTTTCTCCATTATTCTTTCCTGCGGCTCTTTCCTTGTAATGCATCTCTTGGCTCTGCTCTGTTTGCTGCTCAACCTCCTGCTGCTCGTTGTCACTCGTTACCATCATCAGTTCCTTCCTAAAAAGATGTTTAAGGACAAACGTGGATGGATTTCAGCGCTGTTCTGAGTGAAAACACACATACAAACACTGAGATTGTAAAACCAAATACCTACAAAGTACAATATTAAAGAAACAAAAATCAAAACACAGCATATTTCCTAGCATGCCACTGAATAAACTGTGGAAACTGTATTGTATTTTGCCTCATCCCTGTTTCATCTGGTTGTTGAAAATTGCATGTGAGAATGTGTGTTGTCTGTGACTCCATGGCTTTGCTGGCAAAATAAAAAAAAAAAAAAAATGAAAAAATCTCCTCCATCCACAAGCAGTCCCACATGCAGGCCAAGCTGATGTCCCGCTCTGTCACTGTGTTGGGGTGCCAGAGGGAGTTGTCAGTCTGGTTGAAGGGAAAAGAATTGTGTCATGGACTTCCAGGCATTGTTGTGTGATCTTCTTCCAGGTCTCCGTTCCTCTCTGCTGTTCTTATAAACTTGTATGACGTCATCTTCACTTAATGCAGCACTTTTGCTGGTTGTGAAACCACTGGAAAATAATGGTGTTTTCTGAAGGTTGGAACCATTTTGTATCGAATATGTTCGCTAATAATTCAGTGATCTTAAACTACAACACAAGAAGCAGTGAGAGCTGGTGAGCTTTGTGGAGTGAAATGCAGAGAAGGTTTCCATCCAGTGGGATGTTGGAGACACCAGCGATCAGGGTAAAGGGGAAAGTAAATCAGTGATGGATGCTATTTATAAAATGATAATTTAAAAAAATGTTTCTGCAATGTGTTATTTATAATTTAATGTGCAATGTCTTGTTACATGGCCACAGATGGTTAAAGACTACAGCTGGATAAACATGCATGAAGTGACTGTAACAGCAGCTGCAGCTCCAGAGAAGAAGCAGTGTCCCTTGTGTGACACTGCCCTCAACAGGACAAATGAAGAAACTGTATAATGCTACCGCCAGGGAATGGCATAATTTCCGCAATCAAGTACTGTATCAGATAAAAAAAAAATATATATATATATGTTTGCTGGTGTGTGTTGTCTCCTATATTACATTGCGATCTAGAAAATAAATTAGTAAATTGTGTGTATGTGGATAATAGACCAAAAAATGAATATTAAGTGACAACATATTACAGTCTTACTTTGATGAATCCAGTACAGATGTCCTAGTGTGATGTAGCTGAGGGCATACTGAAATGATTTAGCCAGGGCACCCGAGCCAATGGTCCCTGAGACCAAGATGGCGGCCACATCCAATCTGGCCGCTGCCTGAAAGGGATTCAGCCATAGCTTTTGAGCCAGATGAGATACAAATACAAACTTGATGTCTATTTCACCTTTTTTGACCATAGGAAACCCATTGGAATACTTACATTCATGACTGGGTATATCAGGACCCCCCAGATTCCCTAAATTCAATATGGCCACTGTCCGAAAAAGGATTTTGCTACAAATATTTAACCAAATGCCTGTTTATTGACCACAGGAAGTCATATTTATTGGCATATTTATATTTATGCTTGTGTAAGTCTTGAACCTGTATTCTTTTCTAGACTGTGGTTGAAAATCCTTTTTGACCACAACTTTGAAGGTTATTCTCAATATTAATAGATCCTCCAAAATACCAACTGATGGCCTTTGTGAGGACTTTGCAGACCTCCTCAGAAGTAAAATCAATGAAATCAGATCGAGTCTTTTACCTCAACAGATTTTAAATGTTGACACACCTAGATCATTGATGCATAAAAAGAAAAACTTGAAGCCAGTAACACCCTGTGTGTTAAGTCAACAACAGGTCATACCTCGACCTCTGAGGGTAAGGAGAGTAACATCATAATGTCCAAAACTCTCCACTAACATCATCCACACTAATCAAACTGTTGCTTCTCGATATAACAAAGGTTCATGGCAGCTCTTGTAGATTAATATCAAGATGAACACATTTTTAATTAACAGTCAGTGGCTAGGGAGGAGAAAATAACCTTTGTCATGTCGTTATCTCGATATAACAAAGGTTCATGGCAGCTCTTGTAGATTGATATCAAGACAAACACATTATTAATTAACAGCCAGTGGCTAGTGGGGAGAAAATAACCTTTGTCATATATGTTTGTCACATATGTCGTTATCTCGAGATAACGACATACTGTATGTCATAATATGAAATAATTTGTCATTATCTCAACATAACAAAGGTTGTTTTTCTCATGACAACAATGAATTCATTTCATTATCTCCATATAACAAAGATTGTTTTCTTTTGATAAGAAATGAATTGATGTTTTACTGAAAAATTAGTACTTTCATACAGAAGCCAAGAACGGCCATGGATTTTTTTTCTTTTTTATGCACTGTTATCTCGTGATAACGACTTATCATCTTGTTATCTCGAGATAACGACATATGTCATAATATAATACGACATAATATGTGATTACCTCAACATAACAAAGGTTGTTTTTCTCATGACGACAATGAATTCATTTCGTTATCTCCATATAACAAAGATTGTTTTCTTGTGATAAGAAATGAATTGATGTTTTACTGAAAAATTAGTCATTTTATATGGAAGCCCAGAACGGCCATGGATTTTTTTTTTCTTTTTTATGCACTGTTATCTCGTGATAACGACTTATCATCTCGTTATCTCGAGATAACCACATATGTCATAATATAAAATGACATAATATGTCGTTATCTCGACATAACAAAGGTTGTTTTTCTCATGACGACAATGAATTCATTTCGTTATCTCCATATAACAAAGATTGTTTTCTTTTGATAAGAAATGAATTGATGTTTTACTGAAAAATTAGTCATTTTATACGGAAGCCCAGAACGGCCATGGATTTTTTTTTCTTTTTTATGCACTGTTATCTCGTGATAACGACTTATCATCTCGTTATCTCGAGATAACCACATATGTCATAATATAAAATGACATAATATGTCGTTATCTCGACATAACAAAGGTTGTTTTTCTCATGACGACAATGAATTCATTTCGTTATCTCCATATAACAAAGATTGTTTTCTTTTGATAAGAAATGAATTGATGTTTTACTGAAAAATTAGCAATTTTATACGGAAGCCCAGAACGGCCATGGATTTTTTTTTCTTTTTTATGCACTGTTATCTCATGATAACGACTTATCATCTCGTTATCTCGAGATAACGACATATGTCATAATATAAAATGACATAATATGTTGTTATCTCGACATAAAAAAGGTTGTTTTTCTCATGATGACAATGAATTCATTTTGTTATCTCCATATAACAAAGATTGTTTTCTGTTGATAAGTAATGAATTGATGTTTTACTGAGAAATTAGTACTTTTATACGGAAGCCAAGAACGGCCATGGATTTTTCCTGTTTTTTATGCACTGTTATCTCATGATATCGACTTATCAGTTCGTTATCTCGATATAACAAAGACAGTTTTCTCGTGATAATGAATGAATTTATTTCATTATCTCCAAATAACAAAGATTATTTTCTTGTGACAACGAAGTAATTAATATTGTGTTCATCTCGATTTTAACCTACAAGAGCTGCCACAAACGGCTTCCGTAGCCGGCTGTAGCTGTAGCCTACCGGCAAGTTACACTTTACCTTAGTCTGTTTACCTGACAGGGTTTGTTTAGTGGCTACCGGTTAGTAGATGAGAGGCTGACAAACTCCTATCTATCCGGCTGCTTCATGTAACGTAAATGTAGGCTAACGTGAACTTAGGAATGTAATGTGAAACGTAATTAAACATTTATTAATTAATTTAATAGTGCGGAAGCTGTTCATGGCAGCTTTTGTATATTGACATTAAGACGTTATTAATACGTTATTAATACACATTATTAATTAATTTATTATCATGAGAAAATAATCTGACATATGGAGATAATGAAATAAATTAATTTGTTGTTGTCAGAAAACAACCTTTGTTATATTGAGATAACGATATAATAACAACATACGACGAAAAATCCATGACCGTTCTCGGCTTGCGAAGATAAGAAATAAAAGTGCTGAAAAACATTTTTACATAGTGTAAAGTGACTAAAAGAGATTTAAATACAATGTTTTACTGAAAAATTAGCAATTTTATACGGAAGCCCAGAACGGCCACGGATTTTTTTTCTTTTTTATGCACTGTTATCTCGTGATAACGACTTATCATCTCGTTATCTCGAGATAACGACATATGTCATAATATAATATGACATAATATGTCGTTACCTCGACATAACAAAGGTTGTTTTTCTCATGACAATAATGAATTCATTTCGTTATCTCTATATAACAAAGATTGTTTTCTTGTGATAAGAAATGAATTGATGTTTTACTTTAACAAAGGTTGTTTTTCTCATGACAATAATGAATTTATTTCATTATCTCCAAATAACAAAGATTAATAATGTGTTCATCTCGATTTTAACCTACAAGAGCTGCCATAAACGGCTTCCGTAGCCGGCTGTAGCTGTAGCCTACCGGCAAGTTACACTTTACGTTAGTCTGTTTACCTGACAGGTTTTGTTTTGTGGCTACCGGTTAGCAGATGAGAGGCTGACAAACTCCTATCTATCCGGCTGCTTCAGGTAACGTAAATGTAGGCTAACATCAACTTAGCAATGTAATGTGAAATGTAATTAAACATTTATCAATTAATTTAATAGTGCGGAAGCTGTTCATGGCAGCTTTTGTATATTGATATTAATACATATATTAATTAATTATTAATACACATTATTAATCAATTTATTATCATGAGAAAATAATCTGGTTAGCAGATGAGAGGCTGACAAACTCTCATCTATCTGGCTGCTTAAGCTAAGTTAATGTAAATGTAGGCTAACGTTAACTTAGCAATGTAATGTGTAACGTAATTAAAAGTTTATTAATTCATTTAATATTACATTATTAATTAATTTGTAACCACAAGAAAACAATCTTTGTTATTCGGAGATAACAAATAAATTAATTCATTCTCACGAGAAAACAACTTTTGTTATATCGAGATAACTAGATAATTAATTCGTTATCACGAGAAAACAATCTCTGGTGTATGGAGATAACAAAATTAATTAATTGGTTGTCATGAGAAAATAACCTTTGTTCTATCGAGATAACGACATAATAAGTCGTTATCATGAGATAACAGTGCATAAAAAGAAGAAAAATCCATGGCCATTCTCAGCTTCTGTAGATAAGAATTAAAGGTGTTGAAAAACATTTTTACACAGTTTAAAATGACTGAAAGAGACTTAAAAACAATGTTTTACTGAAAAATTAGTATTTTAGTACGGAAGCTGAGAACGGCCATGGATTTTTCCTCTTTCTTATGCATACCAGATCCTCATTTCCTCGCAGTGATGGAACATTTAGGATAAATAACCTGAGCAGGATTGATGGTGGTGAATATATTCTGAATAGCTTTGATTTGAAAGGATACAAACTTAAGCCTGTAACTCTGAAGTTGAACATTCAAGGTAAATACCTTTTTTTTTTTACCTTTTTTTGTCTATCAAGGAATTAATCAAAGCTAGGGTCTGTAATGTTGTTCAGAAACACATTTTGGTATGCTGGGTGAAATGGTCCTGCTATCCTGAGAGTAGTCAATACATAATGTATTCAGAAATAGGGACGAAAATAATCAGACCTCTGTGGCAGCTGCAGGAGTGAGAAAAAGCTGCCCAATCCGTCCTTTTCAGCCCGAATAGCACGGATTGGTCAGATGCCTTCATGTCTCGTTCTGCCTGCACCCCCCTCTGTCCCTTCCTCCTCTGTGCGTGCACAAGTTACATTTCACTGATACCTGAAATATTCAGCACACTCCTCTGCAGAAATATGGAGTTGCAGGAGAAGACGTTCATTTGGTTACAATGGCAGAGAAAATGCAAAATATGCAACGAAATAGGCTCTGGATAAAGAAAGAAGTCAGACCCGAGTCAACATTGGTGCTGCGTTTGAGTGGTGGAGACAACTGGGGCATGTGAAGGACCTGAAAAGTGATGCAGAGGTTGCTTTCTTTCTGTTGAACAGGTAATGATTTGTTTTGTTTCAGGGGGATTTGTTATTTTCATGAAATATGTAAGGTTTGCCAACTTGGCTATGTTTGTAGCTCGTATTAGACCAATGCTAACGTTAGCTTCTTTGTGTATTGTTTTTAGCCATGAGAATGGCTAATGAGTCTGCTCAGTTTCCACTGGATAAGGTCCGCTGGGTTGCGGCTCCGATCCGGTTTTGCTCCGCCCTCTGGCAGTCCCCACGGAGTGTTTTATTTTGAAAAGTAACCGGATGTTGTTTGTTATTTCGGCAATTTACTTCCTGTCTGCTCCGTGCTAAATTCAGCTGAATTGCTGCGTCCTGCTCGGCATCTCCCTCTCCCTGCTGAGTCTCACTGCCAGATGCGCGTTCAAGTTTGTGGGGGCGTGGCTTTGGATGGAGCACTGACCGGATGGGGGGGGGAGGGGAGACTTAGAGGAGGTGCCACTTTCAAATAACTGATAAAAAAATATATATATATATATATATATATATATATATATATATATATATATATATATATATATATATATATATATAAAACTTTTATATATATATATATATATATATATATATATATATATATATATATATATATATATATATATATATATATATATATCTGTATTGACAGAATGAGCAAGATCGTGTTAATATCTAAAGTGATGCAAGTGTGTTTCCTTCAGCTCCGGTGTCCTCTGTGCTGCTGGTCTGTCTGCTGTCTGTCTCTGGGAGAGATAAGGGTGTTCTGCTCCTCTGAGGGAGGGGACAGTCCTCGGTACAGCTGGACTTTAGATGGATGGACACACACTGACTGATGCTCAGCTCCTCTCTGGAAATAGACAGTAACAACATCACTCTGAAAGAAGACATCTCAGGACAGCTGGTCTGCTCAGTCAGCAACCACGTCAGTCGGATGTCTACCTGTGGTGAGTGAGAAGATGATTGGAAAACAGTTTGATGATTATGATGCTGGAGACTATCTTACATCAGTTGTCTTTCTATTTCTTTTCTGTAGGATTCAGATTCACTGACTGCAGATTATCCAATGGGATGCACTTATCACAGAGAGTGCTTGTAACCAGCCAAACCCAGTGTACTGATCCAATAACAATACCGACCACAATCACAGTAACAGAGGTGTCCTCTGTGGGTAAGAAGAGTAACATCATGATGTCCATTAAACTCTCCACTCTCTAATCAAACTTTTGCATCCTCCAGCAGAGATGACCCATGGTGCATAAGTCAAAATCCACTCCTGATTTTTGTGTCTCTTTTTCTGAACAGATCAGTCCCTGCTCATCTATGGTCTGCGAACAGCTGTGGTGATTATGGAGTTAGAATCATGCCAAAACCTCACACACACACACAAAATGTGTTTTACTCACGTCCAACGATTCACAAACAAACTCAGTGTGATCTGCAAATGCAAACATCATTCACAAACAAATGCAATTGTTTTGCAATTTGCAATTGCAATTTGTTTTGCAAATAAGAAATGTATCAATCAAACAAATACATCATGCTTCAGAAACAAATACAGCATGTTTTACACATACAAAGAAACATATTTGTTCAAGTGCAAAAAAAAGTGTCCTTCAAGTACAAATTAAAATCTTTCAAGTACAAAAACATTTCCTTCAAGTACAAACTAAAATCCTTCAAGTACAAAAAACAATTCTACAAGTACGGGGGAAAAAAAACTGTCACATGACTTTTGGCACTAGCTCACCACCGTCACGTGACTTTTGGCACTACTTCTCCGCCTTGCTGATCCTCAAACAAATGTCTCCAGATCCACACACAAATGCCAGTAAACCTTCCAACAAATGTCCTGTAATTCGCACTCCACAACAACAGGTGGCGCTGTTGAGTCAATTTAAGGCCGCCAGGACGTTTAATTCCCCCCTAAATTTTTTATTTTTTATTGTTCTATTTTATTCAAGGCCGCAACAAGATTTACCATAGACACATATACATAGACGCCTCATTGAGTGCTGTACCGTACGTCGACGTCACCATCATATTGGAGAAGGCAGCTCCGCCCCGTGAACAGTCATGTATCATCACAGTAATAGCATTACATACATTGGCAGCTGTAAAAATTCGTAAAAATATTATAATAATCCATCCTGTGGTTTGGTGCCGACCTGTCCAACTAAACGTATAGGGAGACGTTAAGTGACTAGCTTGATGGGGAAAGGCCCCACGAGACAGAATTTTAGCTTCAACATCAATCACGTAACATGTACACTACAACGATTTTAGGCTGCAGGTTCATTTTCATCTGGTTGACAGACATATTTGATGAACTAAACACCTGCCCTATCATCCTCGGCCATGGTGGCACGCTGCAACTTCTATGTCTATGTCAATTCAATATCACACATCCTCAGGACACAACAGGACACAACAAAACCACCCAGAGGATGTACAGAAAGCAATCAGACGAAACATATTCGAACAACAACAGTCTCATGAGCGCTTGACAGTTTACTCCCATGAGTCTTTGCGCCATCAGCGCTCATCGTCTGCAATCGGTACACCTCAGGTCACTACATTTATAATCATCAGAGAACGTCACAGATGTTGTTTTTGGTTCCTATCTGTTTCCTGAATACATCCGTACATCTGTGAATGTGTAAATGCGAGGCATTGACTTTGTAGAATGAGCTTTATAAAGTTCACTCCATTGACTTGTATTAGTTCACGGGGCAGAGCTGCCTCCTCCAATATGATGGCGCCGTCAACGCATGTCTAATGGTAAATTCTGTTGTGGTCTTGAATAAAATAGAACAATAAAAAATAAAAATTTGGGGGGGGGAATCGTCCTGCTGGCCTTTAAATGACTCAACAGCGCCACCTGTTGCTGTGGAGTGCGAATTACAGGACATTTGTTGGAAAGTTTACTGCCATTTGTGTATGGATCTGGAGACATTTGTTTGAGGATCAGCAAGGCGGAAAAGTAGTGCCAAAAGTCAAGTTTTTGTTTGTTTTTTTTTTCAAGTTTTTTTCATACCTGAAACTAGAATTATTTTTTGTACTTGAAGGATACTTTTTTGTACTTGAAGAAATATGTTTCTTTGTATGTGTAAAACATGCTGTATTTGTTTCTGAAGTATGATGTATATGTTTGATTGGTACATTTCTCATTTGCAAAACAAAATGCATTAGTTTGTGAAAGATGTTTTGCATTTGCAGATCACACTGAGTTTGTTTGTGAATCGTTGGACGTGAGTAAAACACGTTTTGTGTGTGTGTGAGTTTTTGGCATGATTCTAACTCCATAGGTGATTCTTACTCTTTTCTTCACAGAGAAAACATGATGTTTATGGAGATAAACTGTGTTCACTTTTTAGCTATATATTCTAAAAATGTTGATTTGGTATCTTAAAGAGCAAACTGTCATTTTATGAGCACATTCACACATGTTATTTAAGTGCTTGAGTCTGAAATTATTAAATTATGTGAATAATGATCTATTGTTTTTTTCTCATCGTATCATTATTACAAATATATGATAATTCTGTCTTTCAGTAATAATGTAAATATGTCAAAATTATTTTAATGGAGCTTTAATTTAGTTGCTTTATTGTTTTGTATTCAAAACCTGCCAGTCAGTCATGTGACATCAGTCAGTTCATGAGAGCTTCCTGTATGTTGACATTCTGATAGTGAACTGTTTCTTTAATGACAGCTGACACCAGATTCATCATCAGTATCAGGTGTGAGGTTTCCGTGTACTGGGTCACAGATTTTACTGTTGTTGCTTTCGTGGACTGAACAAGTGCAGCATCTAAACACATTACGTGGTGGCTGGCATGCGCCTTCAATATTGTGAGCAGCCAATAAACACAGTGAGGAAGAATAAACACACTGTTGTCATGCTCATTAATGTCTTAAGAATCCTTCATAAAACGTTCTGCCTCTCTAGACATTTACCATTTGTTTCTGCAAGTGTAATGTCAGAATGATTTCTATATTTACGAGCATCAAGCTTCATTGAACAGTGGTCAGTGGAGGACGACAGACTCTAATGAGAGGACAGAGAGAGGAAGATGACGTAAGGAATTATACACATGAGCTTCAAACCCAGAACATTACAGAGAAATAGCTCCAGACCGCTGTGGGCCAACAGCACAGTGTGGTTAAAATTTTTTACACTATTTACAATCCTTTTTTCCAAAATTTTCACTGTGGTCAAGCGAGCCGTGGTTCACCTTTGCTTGGTCAAATAAGCTGTACCTTTTTTTCCAGTGCACAAAATCGTAATGAAACCGTTCTGAAGAGCTGCTGGGAGTGAATATGGGGCAGACTGCAGTCTCACACTCAGACCCATAAAACATACCATATTTTTACAGTAATTACCGTAAGATCTATCAAATCCTTCTGGATTAAGTAAAGCACAATGTGAGAAAAAAAATTATTGAATGTAAAAGTACTGAATGTTTCATGGGTCTGATTGTGAGACTTATAT